>NC_050072.1:60901765-61204265 GCF_009764565.3 Dermochelys coriacea | reverse complement strand
GACACTGATACGCTCCTTTGTCAGAGGGCCTCAACTTTTTCAATGTCAACCTCTAAGAAGCTTGACAAGAAATTCAGTTTGTGTCTATACACAGCATCAAAAGACCAGCTGTAAAATATGCTTTAATTCTAATGATCAATTTCTTTTTAAACTTTTTTTATAAAATATGCCATGATAACATAGTATCATTTACTTCTATTCAGCAAAGAACAAAATTATAGTTTATATTTTCAAACTATTTACTCTGTAAGAAGTTCTGAAGCTGAATATGGAAGCAATATCAGCATTAATGTCCAGCAGCTGTGTAGCATTTAAGTGAGCCTTCAGATCAACAGCAACTTTCAGCAGAACTTATTTTGTAATCATGGCATATTTTTAACAGTAAACTGCAATTTACAGCTATATGCACCACATCGTTGTTTATGAGTCTGAATAAAATTTTGAAAACAGAATGCTTATGTTGTGGATCTTAGTACGACTACAGTAATGAATGTAGCAAGCATGATGTGGTCAGTAAAGGTCTAATGTGTCCATCACTGTGATAGCTGCTTGTCAAGTTATATTTGTGCTGCAAACCCCAGTATTTAAGTCTTCTGAGATAGATGGTTCTTATAGTAGATAAAGATGCATTTCAACAGTTTCTCACTAGATACCTAATGAGCACATTATTAGTTTATGTTTCTTACAGAGGAAAAGTAAAAGGGAAAGTAGTCAAATAATCATAGTTACTAGTTTTGGGGATCATATGGCAGAGAAGAACAGGAAGTAAGTACTAGGTTAAAAATAAATAAATAAAACCAACAAGTGGCAAAAGGCTTCCTATGAATAACCAGTGAAAAACAGCCTAAGATTTAAATTTTCCAACTTATACTCAGTGTAATGGCTATCTGTCTGACATTTAATTAGTCTTTAATATAAGCAATCACAGGCAAAGAAAAATGTGCTACAGCTCAGCTGTAGCTCACGAAAGCTTATGCTCAAATACATTTGTTAGTCTCTAAGGTGCCACAAGTACTCCTTTTCTTTTTGCAAATACAGACTAACACGGCTGCTACTCTGAAACCTGTGCAAAAAATTGAATGCTAATGCTGTTTTTAGTAGCAAAAATACTTTTTTAATGCTAAGAGAAAATAGAAAAAGAATTCTTACATGTTCTTTAAAATGTTTTATATTTTCATCCTTCTGATTACAGCAATTTCAACAATTGCACTAATGTGAAAATACTTTATAGATAAGAATATAGAGGCAACAAAATGCTTATAGTTTTAATAGTCTTTCAAGTGCTTAACATAGTGTTTTTATTATAATTTTATAAAAACTTCAGAGATGTATCTAAACAGCATCATTTTGTGTGCAATCCAAATCTTTACAAATTATATATAGACTTACATTAACACTTTATATTAAGATTTTGTGGTTTAACAATGTCTATTACTTTACAATAGTAATATTTGTATGCTTTCTTTATTTTAGTGCCTTTATTTCAGTAGAAGAAGGTGCAGGGTTAGAGAAGGAAGGTATTGCATTTGAATTGACTGAGCAGAAAATAAACATGATGGTCCTGGATATCTGCCACAAACCAGGTGGCAGCAAGTACCTGAGGCAAATTTATCACATCATCCGGCTCAATGAGGTAGGGAAACGGCCTTTTTACCGAGCAATTAAGTGTGTACTGGCCTGAGGCAGCGTCTGCTGGCAGCTAAGGGTTAGTCAAGGAGGTGATAATGCTTCTTAAAGTCAATACCAAACTCAATATTGCATTGTAATAGAACCTATTCAGTTCAGGCTTTTCTGCATTTGTATAGTAAAGATTACTTTACAGGAAACAATATAGATTTTATTTAGGTACTTTAACAATAGCATGGCTCATAAACTTGCTTCAGATTTATATTGTGTAGACCACAGATTTATTTTAGGAGTTAGAACATAGTAAGAAAATCATCATGCTATTGAAAATCTGACTCCTACAGGAAGTAGAATTAAACATCATAAGTCAATTCTGCTGATTTTAAAAAAAACAAAACAACAAACACACCCTACAGCTGTAGGGGTGAAGTAAATTCATTGAGATGAAAGACTGATACAATCTGTATAACCCTTTGTAGTTAAATCACTTTTAATATTAATAGAAGAGCATCTATGCTAACCATTTGGAAACAAATTCAATTGTGTATTGCATCCCATAGAATCTAGACAAGAAAGGAGTCTCTCATGATTTCTGATATTTAGGGTTACCATTTTTAAGGTTCCCAAAAAAAAGACCCTGCCATCCCCCCTCCCACCATTGCTCGCTCTTCCCCCAGCCTCACTCACTTTCAGCAGGTTGGGGTGGGAGTTTGGGTGCAGGAGGAGGTGCGGGGTGCAGGCTCCAGGAGGGAGATTGTGTGCAGGAGAGGATGTAGGCTCTGGGAGGGAGTTTGGGTGTGGGAGGAAGTGTGGGGTGGTTTCTGGCCAGGTGGAGCTTACTTCGGGTGGCTCCTGAAAGCGACCAGCACATCCCTCTGGCAGCAGCTCCTAGGCGGAGGGGCCAGGGGCTCTCTGTGCGCTGTCCTTGCCTGCAGGCACTGCCCCACAGCTCCTATTGGCCACAGTTCCCGGCCAATGGGAGCTGCAGAGTCAGCGTTCAGGGCGGGGGCAGTGCACAGAGACCCGCTGCTCCTCCCAGGGGCCACAATGACATGCCAGCTGCTTCCAGAAGCTGTGCAGAACTAAGGCAGGCAGGGAGCCTGCCTTAGCCTTGCTGCGCCGCCGGACTTTTAGCAACTAAAATCTCCTGGTTTGGCTTCAGTAGCCTCTGGGATATAGAGCCTGATTCCGGGAGACTTCCGGCAAAACCAGGAGGGTTGGCAACCTTAATGATACTACAGATGTACATGAATTTATGTAATTTTTAAAAAAGCATTATTTATATATATTTAAAGTAAAACCAAGTGCAAATAACAGAATGCATGATACTGTAAATTTAGGGATAGGCCAAGATTTTCAAAATTGACTGCCTACAGTCAGGCTCCTAAATCCACAATTAGGCACTTAAGTCCATGTTATGTCAATCAGAGCAGCTGGTCACTCATCACTTCAGAAAATCAAGTCAGTTGTTTAGTTGCCTAAGTATGGACTTTGGAGCCCAACTTTGTGCATCTGTTTTTGTAAATGTTAGCTATGATGTATGTCTGTATAAAAGTACGCATATATACAGAAATCATGGAAATTTTGCCTTATTTGGAGTAGAACACAGTATCTGTTTAGTAACATCTCTCAACACTACTCAACAGTTTAAACAACAAAGTGAAGAGTACATCTATACGACATCTTTAAGTGAAAACATTTTCAAAGGGGCCATACTCAAGACCCTGGCAAGGCTCAAACAGATTTCTTCAACGTGGCTGTGAAACCACTAAAAATGTATAGTTTTTGGCACAAAATCATGCTAAGCACTTTTAAACACTGCTTTCCATAACTAGTTTAACATTTGTGATGTGAACAAAAGCTTACATGACAAATCAGTAAGTGGCTGCTCAGAGTAATCATTCCAAAGAATGGAGAAAATGGGATGGTGATTTTTAGTAGCTTTACTTTGTGAAATCAGCACCACAAAGTTATTGAAATTTATAATAGATTTTGTGGAGCTGTGGTACCGAAGTTATGTATTCATCAAAATAATATAAATAAATAAATAGAAATTGTCATCTGGTAGCTTCCAAAGAAGACAGCCTCTCATAGACTGAGTCAACAATAGAGATACAAGGTGAGGTAGTATCTTTTATTGGACCTACTTCTGTTGGTGAAAGACAGACAACCTTTCAGACTTGCACAGAACTCTTAAGAAGAAGAGCTCTGTGTAGGCTCAAAAATTTGTCTCTCATACTAGCAGAAGTTGGTCCAATACAAGATATTACCTCACCCACCTTGTCTCACTAATATCCTGCAATCAACACTGCTACAACAACACTGCATATGAGTCAAGAATGTTCTGTTCACATTATTGTTTCACACACAGTCACAGTTGGTGAGAACATACATTATGTACTTGCAAATTTGGTTTTATTCGTATTTATATTTACATTTATGAAACATGCTCATTTCTTAGTCTCTTAGCTGAAATGCAGTAATAAAACAATACTTAAAATAACAAATTTACCATTGTTGATGAAATTTCTATCTCAAAATATATCTCCACCATTCTTTCCAACACAAGAAAATACCTTTGTAAAAAGATAGGTCTTACGTCATGTTCTGATGCTCACCACAGGGAAAGCAAGTTCCAAAGTTGAGTGCCCTCTATTGAGAAATCAAGGGATCCCACAGTTGAAAGCTCTAATTGTAATACTGCTTACTTGAGGGTATTGTTTAACATATGCAAAAGGCCTAGTTAAATTTATGCAAATAACCCATAAATAATGGTCATAGCCTTTCACTGTAACTTGGTCATTTTATGACATCAGGTAATAAGTAACAATCATTTTTGGAAGTTGAGAATAAATGGGTGATTTACTGGAGCCAAAAGCTCCATGTTAATACCAGTTTTCACTTCTGATTGTATCATATTTAGAGACTTCAAAAAGTATCAGCATCCTTTGTCTCCAAAAGAGAATCCTTAATCTTGCAGGAAACAATTTGAGATGTCCTTCCCTCATAATGATATCCTAATAATGTCAAAGACCATTCTTTTCATCTATGCCAAGTAACTCATTTCCATGGAAAACAGAATTTTAGGCTATTCTAAAGTCAATGTGACAGATTCTAGCCCCCACTGAAGCCTGTATGCTTTGCTCTGATGACACAAAGGGTATGTCTTCACTGCATCTGGACAGGAGCCTTCCAGTCTGGGTTCACAGACTTGAGTTTCCGCTGTAAAAATAGCTTTGTAGAATTGTGGCTGGAGCTCAGGGACTCAAGCGTGATGGGCAATGTCAAAGCAACATCTACACAGCTGTTTTTAGCATGCTAGCATGAGCCCCTCAAACGCAAGTCGTGGACCTGAGCTGGGAGGCTTGCTCCAAGATGCAGTGTGGAAATACCCAGAAGGGCCAGAAAGTTTCAACTAAGGACTCCCTGAGCATGGGAGAATCTCTGGCTGGCATAGAGCCAGTGTGTAACAACACTTCCCAACAGCTCAGACATGAGAAGTGCATTAGAACAGCCTTCAGACTGCTCCAATTTGTGGTGGGGATTAAATTGGCCCATAGCCAACCTGGGGGTAGGGAACTTGCAAAATGAATTCAAGAGTTGCCTATGCACCCCCTTTTCCCTCACTCAGAGGTGTTGAGCAGAGGTAAAGTGTACTTGAGAACCTGGGTCACAGTGTAAAAGTTTTCTTGCTTCTTGAAGAAGCCCATTCCTATATCTGGAACTAAACAGGTTCAGTAGAAAGGTGTATAGAGTTAACTCATTGACAAGATGGAGGTGCAGTGTCTCCTTATTTATGTAAATAGAATAGTCATCAATGTTTACATCAATTCCATGGACAGACACTGTCTATAAAATCAATATCCACATATTCTTCACATTTGGGTGGCGAAGAAAAGAAAGTTACTTATGAGAAACTGTTCTTTCATTGGTAATGGCTCCACTACTGCTCTCCAAGAGTTTATACACACACTTTTTCAAGATGAACATCTTATTAGAGCAAGAGGTGTATTTTCTGATGCCTGTCTTCTTGACTTCATCCATTATGCCAGGCAACAAAAGTTCCCCCACAGTTTGGACTAACAAGAATTGATTTAAAAATTGTCAAAAACAAGCACTAATTAACTTTAACACATTAATATATGTAAGTCTAACTGTTGTAAACTAATGAGAGAAATAGGGACTGTTTCTGTGACTGCACTGATTGTTGGAAAGAGAGAAATGAAGAAAGAGGAGGCAGGATGTTTTACAACTTTGAATACTTATGAAATTTGCATGTCACGCAACACCTAATTGCCAGGCTATACAAGCCAGTTTGACAGGTTTCAGAATAGCAGCCGTGTTAGTCTGTATTCGCAAAAAGAAAAGGAGTACTTGTGGCACCTTAGAGACTAACAAATTTATTAGAGCATGCTCGGGGGTCGCATCACTAGTTATAAGTAAGCCACAAGTAAGCCAGTTTGAGTCTAACCTGTATCACATTAGTGATATTTTCACTAATATACCCAGGTCTTTTCCCTCCTCTGTCATTTCCAACTGATGAGCCCACAGCTTATAGCAAAAAAGTCTTATAGTCTGTAAGTACACAATCTTTCACTTTGGACTATTAAATTTCATCCCATTTGTATTATTCCAGTCCTCAAGGTCATCCAATTCTTCTAGTAGAATATTCGATCCTCCTCTGTATTGATGATGCCTCCCAATGTTGTTTCATCAGAACATTTCATTAGCACTCTCCTACCTTTTGTGTCAAGGTCATTAAGTAATGTCATTAAGGTCATTAAGTAAAAATAAGATTTGCCTGAAAATCGATCCATGAGGAACTCCACTAGTAACCTCCCTCCTGACCAATAGTTTTCCTATTAGCACAACCTATAGTTGCTTCCCCATTAACTAGTACCTTAC
Source organism: Dermochelys coriacea (assembly GCF_009764565.3). NCBI lineage: Eukaryota > Metazoa > Chordata > Testudines > Dermochelyidae > Dermochelys > Dermochelys coriacea. The sequence goes on along the minus strand of NC_050072.1, from coordinate 61,197,734 downwards.
AATTCCTGTACTAATCCCCAGCTTCTCCAGTTTGACTAATGATTTCCTGTGTGTTACCATATCAAATGCTTTACTGAAGTCCAGATAGATTAGATGTACCATTTTAGCTGGTCTAAAAACATTAGTTATCTTATAAAGAAGGATATCAGCTTAGACTGGCATGATCCACCGCTGGTAAACGTATGTTGCATTTTATCTCATTTTCCATTTACCTTCATGTCTTTAGTTATTCTTTTCTTTAAAATGTGTTCTAAAACCTTGCATACTATTGAGGTCAGACTAGCAGGTTCGTAGTTGACTGGTTTATTTTTTCCTTCTTTCTTAAATATAGATACTATATTTTCTATTCTCCAGTCATACCATTCCACCTCCAGTTAACAGATAAATTGAAAATCTTTGGTATCAGACTTGCAATTTTATATGACAGTTCTTTCAGTATTCTGGGATGCAGTTTATCCACTCCCCTGCTACCCCTCCCAATCTGAGTACATTAAATTATTTTTTAGTTTTGCTTCCATCTTGAATGTGGTAATTTCTATACACTCATTCCCATTAACCATCTTGCCTTTTCCCCCATGTTCAACATTAGCATCCTTATTGAAAACTGAGGCAAAATATTAATTTAGTTTTGCAGTCTTATTATCGATATTATAGCTAGATTATCCTTAATTTCTCATCCATCCTCATTGCATAGTGGCTGCCCACTTCTTTTTATTTATATGGCTAAAGAGTTTTTTACTATTTGTTTTAATTTCTGTTGCAAGGTATAACTCAGCTTGACTTTGGCAATTCTTATTTTATCCCTACACTTTCTGACCTCCAACGTATAGCTTTCTTTGCTGATCAGTCCCTTTCTTTTTAGGATTTTGCTTAATATCCTTTCCTAATATCCTTTTTGAAGTGGTTATTCATTTAGTAAATGCTGGAGTCCATTCCTACATGCTTGGGATGCAAATTCCAGATAGTTTCTGCACCTTTAACTTAATTTCAAGCCTCCTCCATGTTTAAGGCCTTGAGATCATCAGTCTAGTTTACTTCACAAACTGGTTCCCTTAATTTCTCAACATTTGCCCTTTTGAAATTAAACACTTTAGTTACCAACCAGTTTTTTATTTATCCTTCCATTTAATTTCAATAGAATCGACACCTGATCATTCCATTCAAGGTTATTTTCTACAAATAGAATGTTTATAATGTCTTCATTACTTATCCAAGCCAAATCTAAAAAAGCATCACCTCTTGTTGGTTCATTACTATTTGAAGACATGTCTGCTGGCATCCAGGAATAACTGGGTCATACCATTATTAGTAATATTTGTTCTCCAGTCTATATCTAGGAAGTTAGTCTTCCATAATGACACAATTTTTGATAGTATTTATCTCTCTCATCAAAGAGATCTCTGTCCATTTCCAGATTCCACCCTTGGAGGAGGAGAAGGGTCTAGAGCAGACCCCTAACACTACCTTAATAGAATCTCTTATACAATCTTTCTCCAAAGTGATTTTGAGACAAACTGATTCTGTTTTATCCATGCTAATGCTATCACTTCTTATTTCTTGTGTCTGTCACATCATTGAGGTACAATGCTTCTGATTTCCTTACTGTACCACATCATTGGTGTACAGTGGTACCACATCATTGGTGTAAAGTGGTACCACACCACATTTACCTTTATTTTTTTCTCTCTTGAGGTATATCCATCAATACCTCTATTCCAGTCACAACTGCAATTCCACCATATTTCTGTTATCTTTATACTATTTGGTTTTGCATCCTGCACCAATAATACTAGTTCCACTATTTTGTTGCCCAGGCTTCTTGCATTAGTGTACAAACATCTCACCTGACTTCAGAATATTTCCTAGACAGATTAAATATAATCCTTTCACTATTCGTATCATCTACCTGACTATTCCTCCCATCAGTATTATTAATCTTTTTGTTTGGGGTCCATACTCCTACCCTCTGGAGTTCCTTTTCCCTGTACTAAATCCTCATTTACATGCAAATGCTTCTGTCAGATGCTCTGGACCTGACTGGAGCCCAGTGGGGCAGGAAGAAGAGAGTGCGGAGAGGAGGGAGAGATCTGATAATAATCTGTCTGGGCAAAGAGACTAGCTAAATTTATATGTGGAATTTGACCAGACTATTGCTATCAAGGATAGGTGGTACTCATTAACTTGTATTTCTTCTTAAAAGGATTATTTGAAAGAGCTGCTGTCTTGTGGGAATTCTTCTGAAGAGGATGTAATGCCCATTGAACATTCACATTTGACATTGAGGAGTGCACAAGAGCAGCCTGTTTTCAATCCTTTCCAGGTGCATCGTCAATATTGTGCAAATGTGTTTGATCAGGTTAGTGAAAGTTTTTGAAATTTTCAAGTCCTATCAATGAAAATATCACATATTATAATATAAGGAATGCAGGTCATACCTACACAATGAGGCAGTCCTGGAAAGCAGTGACTCTGAAAATAATTTAGGAATTAGTGGACAAGCAACTCAACATGATTTCTCAACTGTAACGTTGTGGTAAAAAGAGCTAATGTGATCCTTGTCTGTATAAACAAGGGAGTAGTGAATAGGGTTAGGGAGATTATTTTACTTCCGGATGTGGCATTGCTGAAATCGACACTGGAATTTTGTGTGCAGTTCTGATGTTCACATTTTTAAAAGGATGTTGAAAAATTGGAAAGGGTGCAAAATAAGAGAGACAAAAATTATTTGAAGGGTGGAAAAAATGCCTTTCAATCTGTTTACCTATTCAAAAAGAAGATTGAGTTGACTTGATTACAGCATACAAGTAACTTTACGAGGAGAAAATAACAGATACTAAAGGGCTGTTTAATCTAGTGGAGGAAGGCCAAACAATAACCTATGGCTGGAAGATGAAGCCAGACAAATTCAAATTGGAAAGAAAAGGCAAACATTTTTAACAGTGGGGATGATCAACTGTTGAAACAAGCTATCCCAGGAAGTGGTGGATTCTCCATTTCTTGAAGTCTTCAGATCAAGACTGAATATCTTTCTGAAAAATTTTCTTCAGCCAAACACAAGTTATTGTCCTTAATACAGGGGTAACTGGGTGAAACTTAGTGGCCTGTGATATACAGGAGGTCAGACTAGATGATCTAATGGTCACTTCTGGCCTTTAACTCCATGAAACTATGATGACAGTGATGGTAGGTGTTGAAATCATGATAATTAACTAATTGGCATAGGCACAAACTTCATAAAATTGCTTGGGTGCTTGCTGCCTCTAAAGTGCTGACAATTCTAACCCATTTGTATAATGCAAGGAGGTTGTCATTGACACATTTCCCCTCCCCCCCGCCCCGTTCTTTTATCTGTATTGTTGCTGTGATGTGGATCTCATGTACTTGAGGAGTTTGTATTCTTTCACCTATAACTACATTACTTCAGTATGAACACGGGAAGTACATTTTTATGGATGATTTTTCATTATCTTGATGCAATGGACTGCATCTCTCTGCTGAAGACAGTGGCAAAGCTTGAAGTGCATATTTGGGAGAAATGATGAAAAAACATCCATAGAACACACTACCTGATGACAGTCATTGTCAAAAATGCGAGACACTATAGTAATGGTTGCATTGGAAATATATAGATTAAATAGAAAAAAAAAGAGAAAAGTATGTATTTCCAATGTTCATATTAGGCTAATCAGGTAAAATGTTAAGATATCCAATTCCAGAAACTAGTACCTTGCCAGGTCAGCAGGGTTTTGTTTTTGGTTTTTTTTAATTAGATCTAAGGTAAAATCATCAAAAATCCCTAAGTCTGAGAAGGTCACTTAGGGTACAAATCTCAAAAGTCACTTTTAAAATGGGATTTATGTGCCTAGATCACATAGGCATTTTTGAAAAATTTATTAGGAGACTTTGCCAATCTTCTTAATCCCTTTAGGCACCCCCACAATTTCAAATGGTAATATAAATGCTGATCTTTTAAACTGTTACACTGAAGTACGCACTAAACTTCTTCCTCTAGACAACCCCTTATCTTTTTTCAGTACAAATTTGTTTGGTATTTCGGTAAAGATATCACCTCTGCTCTCTTTAGTGATGGCTAAAGATGAGTTTCACTGTATATGCCATTTTCTAAATATTGTTTAATAGATATTTAATCCATGTGATGTATTTCAGTGAAAGTGTTAATGGTGTGACTGATGGAGATGAATACTAATTTGAGACTCTTGACCCCAGTTGAACTAGTTTTAAGCCTGTATTGCTCGTTCTCGTTCCACAAGTTCCTTTGTAAATATCCTAAATGAAGAGGATGCAAGGGAGGAATTACTTGTCTTAGACAACTGGGAAAAAAATTAAATGGTGTCCAAATTTGGAACGCAGATAATATTTTTATCATGCCTGTTACAGTTCTTGCCTACATTCATTAATAGTGAGTAGAATAAGACCTTCAAATACTGACAACTCAGGGCAGAATTCTTTTGCTATATGACCGAGTTGCAATACTCCATTAATCAGCAGGTGACAAGAGATAGTTCATATTGGGATTGTGTTGGATTCCAGAAATTTTAGCATAAAATCTGTTTATCAGAACTTGGAAAACTGTCCGAGCATTTAAATAAAAATAATTAATGGACTATAGACCTTAAAGTATCATGTGTCAAACCTATTAGTCAGTAAATCAACTTGCTTCCTGAAATTAATTTTACTATTAAAGAAGTTACCTTATTTTATTTCCTTAAAAATGTACTTTTAACACATGAATATAGAAACTGCCATACTGGAATAGACCAATGGTCAGTCTAGTCCATTATCTGGTCTCTGACAGTAGCTACTACTAGATTCTTCAGAGGACAGTACAAGAAAACTCAGAATTGACAATTATTCTGCCTAAATTTCTTCTTATCCCCATCAGTCAGTGGTTGTCCTCTCTCCTGAAGCATGAGAGTTTATAAATCTCTGATCTGTTTCTTTATTTTTACCATATATAATTTAAGTATATATATGTTTTCATTACCCACATAAATGTTGAATCCTTGTTTGAATCCCACTAAGCCTCTGGCCTTCACAGTATCTTTTGTCAGTGAGCCAATTATGCATTGTGTAAGAGTATTTCCTTCTATCAGTTTTATACTCGTTGCCTTTCAATTCCAAAGACTGTGCCTTAGTTCTTCTATTATGAGAGCATAAATAGGAGTGCCAGCTTCGTGTTTATTCAGGATTCTGTGTATTCCATGGCATAGTGGCACTAAATTCAGGAACAAGAGCAGCTGAATTCTGCAGCACTGTTAACTTACTCTGTTCCCGTAAAATTCTCTTCATTTACAATCCCTTCCCTCCCGCACGGTCCATTACCACTGGGTTTGGATTAGCCTAAATAAGCCAGGAAGTGGGTGAACCAGAAGGGTATGCTGGCCTGCCTGGAGAGTATTGGCAGGGATGAGCTTCTTAAGCTGGTTACAGGCTCCCGCTTCCTAGCACTCATCGGGGAGAGAGTTTTGGAGACGGGTCTCTTGAACAACAAGATAGCCTATATTCATGGAGCTAGGCTACCTAAGGAATATATTGGGGGAAAATTATCATAGAAAATAATCCTTTACAAAAATATTTATTGACAAATTTGTTTTCTATCAGTACTTTTGACTACGGCCCATATTAAAAATAAATATAAATGAAAAATGTGTCAATATTTTCACTGTGTTCTTCAGGTGAATGGACTCCACACTCCAGCCCCATAAGCCTCTGTTCCCCAGTTAATTCTCCTGCAGGGTGGAATTGATTGGGCAAGGAGACAGAAAACAAAATGTCTGGTACCTGCCTGCAACAATATGGGATTCTCATGCAAAAATGCTGAATTGTTCAGCATCTTCAAAAAAGGATAGATTTTGCAGCAAGTTCTATGGCTGTGGAATCACAAAACATATAGGGGCCCTATTTTTACCATTCATTATTTTATATACCTATGTCATGTCCCCTCTTTTTTTGTTTTCTCTAAACAAAGCAGTTCCAAACTTTTCATTCTCCCTTCATATACAATTCTTGTTGTAGTTTTTTTTTAACCTCTTAACATTTTCAACATCGATTGCTGTACCCCTTCTGTTTCTACATTGAGCAGACGACTACATTGAGTTGTCCACAATGACTGTCAGGTCTTTTTCCTTCGGGGCTACAGTTAAAATAGAACACAGAAATATGTATGAATAGTTCAAATTATTCCTTACAATGTGCATTACTTTACATTTGTCAACACTGAATTTCATCTGCTGCCTTAGGTTTTTCCTGGCAGCTTCTTTAGTCTTGAGTAACCCAACTGATTTTGTGTCATTTGTAAGCTTTGCCACCTCACTCTCTATTCACCTATTTTACCACATCACTGAACAACAGTGGTTTAGGACAGACTTTGGAGCCACGCCCTGTTATCTTTTTGCCATTATGAAATTTTATAATTTGTTTTCACTCTTTGTTTTCTGTGTTATAGCCAGTTTCTAATACAAGACAATACTTTTCTTCTGACCCCACGACTACTTGGTTTTCTTAATATAAGTTCTTGTTATGGATTTTTTCAAAGGCTGTTTAATGGTCTTTTAAACTGCCTTCAAAAAAGTCCATAACAAGAACTAATAAACTATATCAACAGGTTGTCTCTTATTTGCTATCTTGTTGACATATGCAAAGAATTATGGTAGATTAGAAGGCATGAATTTCTTTTTCTGAAGCCATGCTACGTTGTCCCCATCATATCATGTTCATCAAGAGGTTTAATAATTCTTTTTAATTATAATTTCAGCCAGTTTACCTGGTCCTGAAATAAAGTTCGCTGCTCTGTACACCCCAGGATCAACCATAGCAATTTAATTAAATATTATGTGCATTTGTTATCTTCCAGCCCTTTGGTTTAGTAGCTAATTTGAGAGAGAGCGCATAATTACTGTTCACAATTCAGCCACTTTATTTTTACATTTCTTCAGAACTCCTGATGTTTTCCATCTAGTTGTAGCAATTTGTTACTCTGAATTTTATCACTTTGTCCTGACATCTCAATCTCTAACAGTGCCTCTTCTTTGCTACCGAATAAGAGTAAGGCTCGGGTCATGCAGCTCCTCAATGGATCTGTTGTGAAGGCTGCTTCAAAGAAATCATTTAGCTTATCTCTAGTGATTTTACCTTCCTACACTACTCCTTTACTTTAGCACCAGACTGACCAATTCTCTCCCAGGCTTCCTCCTTCTATTACATTTACAAAGTTTCTTGGTTGGTTTTTTTTTCTTTCTGTTTGCTCTTCAAATCCCCTCTTTTTAGCCCTTCTAATTTCACTTATGTTCGATGTTCCCTCTGTTTTTTTGTTGTTCTGTGTGTAGAATGAATGACTACTTGAGTTTACAGTTAGAACATTGGAGCACTGTCTTTCCTGCTTCGATCTCCTCCCTCTTTAACTCTCTTTCCTCCCTCTTCATTAACTCCTTCCATCTCTCATCTCATTCTTGATAGACTTTTTCCTCCTCATTCATTCTTAATCAGACATTCACTTCCACCATCCACTTTCTTCCCCATTTACTCACTTACTCTCTTTTACTTTCCCTGCCCCTCTCTCCCATTCTTCCTTTGTCTATCCTTCCCTCTCCCTGACTTTTATTGTGTGTGAGTGCATGAAGGAAGGATGGAGGGGGTAAAAGAAAGGCGGAGAGACAGGGAGGGAACTAAAGCAGCTGGGTGGAGGAGGAACCCTGGAGTATATTCAACTGTCTCCAGTAGCACCAGAGGTTCTGCGGGAATAGGGAACCCTGAATATCTTGTTGGAAACTCTGCTTGCTTCAGTTTACATTACAATACTTCCTATTGGCTTAATTTGGGCTGGATTTCAATTTTCTACAGGAGACTTGTTTGGCTTAAATAAGTTCTTGAACCTTGCCATTTAGCCATATATATTAATATACATATATATGGGTATTTACCTTCCCTCTTCTTTTTTTGTTTAGGGGTTTACATAATTCCTGTTACTATTTATTATTGTATAGGAAAGTAGCCTCCATTCAGAGTCATAAGGATTTTAATTTCCCCAGTTTTGACTAGCTTCATCGTATTTTTTTTTTAAACTCCTAGCCAAATTTACTTTCACCATACTAATTTTGGGAGCGATCCTTCCCCCAAGTATATTGAACTTAATTGTATTATGGTCACTATTCCTTACTGGCTGAACTATAGTTAATAATGTTAATGTTATACAGCTACAAGTATTGCTTTGTAAGCATAATATTCTTGTATGACATCATTTGTCTGCATACAGTTATTGTAGGGTAGATTTTATTAATTAAATAAGCAACAGGGCATTTACTTGAGTTCATATTGTCTATATTTATAGGTATTTATAATAACCATCTGGTGATTGCAATGCCTTACACAACAATAGACAAGTAAAATATCTTGCACTAATTAAGATACAGCATGAATTCCAGCTACACCAAGTTCTTTCTCTTGATAAACTTTTTGCTGACAGTAGAAAATGTAAATTGCTACAATACATAAAAAGTTGCCAATTATTTTACTTTTCAAATAGAGTCAAGCTCTCAGAGAAAGTGACTGGGCAAAATGCCATTAACAGTTGGAAGAATAACGACTCAAAAAATTGATTTATCTTTTTATAAATAATGGCTACATTCCCAAATGGATTTATAAATTAATTGCTGTCTTATTGGAATAAAAACCTTCTTCTATGGACATGATTGATATCATCTGTTTAAGTCCTTGTTCTAGATCCCCCTCCTTCTTAGTTAGTCTATCACAGCTGGAGCTTTAATTTACTGATCATATTAACTCTGATTAATAACTAACAATAGCTTCTTCCCATACCTCAACAGTCAGCCATTACTGAATGGAACTGGGATTGGTCAGTCTTGCTGACAAATTATCTGGGACTGAATCAGATGACATTCAGGGCACTGCTGGCACACAGGTAATAAGATTCGTATATAGAATGTCTGTACTTTCCAATTTTTGGTGTTACTTTATAATGGACTATACATTAAAGTTAATTTTGACACAAATTGTAAAATAATTGGGAAATATATTTTTAAACTACAGAATTTTAAAATGTCAATTGTTCAAAAGGATAGTTTTTCTGTATTTGGAATGTGATGAGAAAGTCTAGTGATAAATGTATACTTTACAATTTATAATTTTTATCTCAAGGGATAAACGCCTGTGTTTTTTGTGATTGATTCCAGAATTTGTTTGTCTTTGTCCACAAGCAGTATTTTACACAGTAATAAGAGCAAATTTTTGCTTTTCCAAATCCATAATACTCATATAAATTTCAGCTGTGTAGCCCAGAACTCGGGGAAATTCTTGTTAAAATAAGTAATGAAGGCCTAAATTCAGTGATGTCATGGCAAATGATAGCTATAGCACAGGAACATTAATTTAAATTGTTTAAAAATAATGCAACACACATTTTACTTAACGATGCTAATAGTTCCTCTTTAAAATTACATTTTTGTCTTTTAAAATTGCAGTGCTTAATGAACAGCAAGGATGTTTAATGTAAAACTAATGATATTCTTAAAACTTACAGACTGTTGATAGGTGTGCATGTAAAATACTGTAAGTCCTTTGCAGGTAGTATTTATATGCTGTATTTGTGTCTTACCCTATTAGATATAACAAAAATAGTAATTTTGTCCTTGGTATAGGACAAATTTAAGTATGCATAGTAAATCATTTTCTTATATATTTAAGGTATTTCTAAGGTGCCTATGACCTCTATTTGTATGAAAGGAAGCTGATATCTTTGGAGCAATGAATGCTCCTTCCTAATATGTATAGGGTTTCTCCTGTAATGTACTCATTTTGTATGTGTGAAGTTACCCTTTATTTACTAGCCTATGGACAGGATAAAGGGACCTGCTACTACTGACATCTAGTGAGATATTCTTTAGCTGAAATGATGGTGATCCGTGACTTTTGGAGGTGAGGGGACCAGAGTTCTAGACCACGCTCTGCAGAAACTGTGATTTGTTCAGTAATTGTTGTCTGCAACATATTGATTTGTTACATGTTGGTAGTGTGATGGATGTGAAAGCTCTGAAACTTGAAAAGATTATTTTCTTGAGATGTGCCAGATGCTATGGGCAAAGGGATTGTTCGTAAACGTGCGCATCTATAAATGTTATATGCATATTTGTGAGCTAGGGATAGTATGCTCGAGAGAGAGTTACTGAGCTTCCACAGGGAACTAAAATCAGTGGGAGACAATTAATGCAAATCCTGGCACAGTAAGCAACTCCAAAGAAGTACCACCCATTGGGCAGAAATGTGTATATTGGTACAGACTGGGTTCAAGAGGCCCAGCAGACAAATAACAGGATTTTGATATAAAGGGGGAAGCTGAAATGATTAAGAGACCCTCACTTTGATCCAATATTTTCAAAACACTAACTTTTCAGTTAAACCAAAATTAATTGACAAAGATGTTACAATAGCAAAGAATGCACACTATGTCATTCCCTACTTACTGCTTACAGCTGCCCTCAGTTAAAAAGAAGGAATTTGTATTTTGAAAACAAATACAAATTACTCTGTGTGTCTATAAACAAAAGGTATGACTCCAACCCATAACAGGAACTTAAGCTCTGAGGCTGGCTCTTATACTGTCCTGGCTGCTGCTGTCATCAGCATGAGCCAAAGGCAGTGGAGAAGGGTTGGTGTGACTTACAGATGAAAGCTGCTCTCTCAGGCCACAACAACTCCCCTGTTGACTTATAATTTATTTAGCTCCTTCTCCTTGCGTGATGAGTGTAAAGAGGAGCACCTGATTTACCTTCTCTACACTACCTATTATTTTATATACTTCTGTCATGTCATCTATTATTTGACTCCTTTTTAAACTGAATTGTCATAATCTTGATCATTTCTCCTATTTTGGAAGTCTCTCCATTAATTGTCCTTCTTTGGATTCATTCAGTTTTTGATGGATCCTTATTGAGATGAGGTGAACAAAACTGAGCACATTATTTAAAATGAGGCCATACTATCAATTTATAAAACAGCCACTATAGTATTTTCAGCATTATTTTCTATCAGTTTATTTAACATGTTCTAACATCTTTCTTCCCTTATCGGCTGCTGCTGGACAATGAGGATACATGTTTTCATCAAGCTGTCCAGTGATGTCTAATTCTAGTTCCCTTTTTAAGCTTAAATGCTGTCTATTTGACACTATGTTTACTAAGTATGCTCTGCTGATTCTCTTGCAGTAGAAAAACTAAGCAAAAAGTGCTTATGGGACTCATTTACCAGGGAAATGCCTCCCCAACCTAGTTATTGACTGAGTGAGATTGGGACAAGTTTTGTCCCTGAGCCTGCAAGTAGTAGGCACATTAATTAGTTGGCAGTTAGAGGAGGGTAAAAGGCTTCCAGTAATGGATAAAAGGGGAATGAATCTTTGCAAACTATTCAGTGCTGGCTCCATCTACATGTTGGAATCCTGCCTTTCCTAGTCCTGTAAACCCTGAAATAAAAGTATATTTAGAAAATGTTTTTAAAAGAAATATCTTGGTTAGTGATATTACATTAACTCATGGTTATATAATGTAAAAGGTCATAGAGACCAACCTATTAAAGTAAGAGGGGCAGAGAGCAGTGATCCGTGTTTAACCCATTAACAGATCAGACCTTCCAGAAACTTTGACCTAGTTTTCTTAACAATAGGGGGGAAAAGGTGGTTAAACGGCAATTCTTTCCATGGCTGATGTAATGTGGATATTTTTACATAGTTCTAGCTGTGAGAGTAGTTGGAATGGGAGATAAAATATGGTTTTCAGTTACATCTGAAGTGTTATGTTTGAATAAGTATTCTCATTAATGATTTACAATATTAAACTAATTTATAATACATGTCTGATTTTCACATGCATAAGAAAAATCCTACATGTACGCTGCTTTTTTTTTTTTTGCCTTTCACATGACATAAATATGCAACACTTTTTTATAAGCTCTTAGAGGTTTGCTTTTCCAAAAGTGAACCCCCTGGCTTTACTACACAAAATATATATTCAAAACATACTACACAAAATATATATTCAAACTAGAAGAACTACAGCCTTTAATCATAATTTAATATTGATATATTTCTCAACTTGTGAACAATTACAAATTTCATATAGCAAAAATATCTACTGCTATATTGCTAAATGAGTAGGTATGTTGATTTATAATGTATAAATCCACTGTCTTTTTGAACATTTGCCTGTATATCCTGTACATTTGCACACATAGTGATATAGAATTGTTGGACTGGAAGGGACCTCGAGAGGTCATCTAGTCCAGTTCCCTATGCTAATTCCAGGAGTAAGTATTATCTAGACCATCCCTGACAGGTATTTGTCCAACCTGCTCTTAAAAATCTCCAATGATGGAGATTCCACAGCCTCCCTAGGCAATTTATTCCAGTGCTAAACCACCGAAAGGAAGTTTTTCCTAATGTCCAACCAAAACTGCCCTTGCTGCAATTTAAGCCCATTGCTTCTTGTCCTATCCTCAGAGGTTAAGAAGAAAAATTTTTCTCCCTCCTCCTTGTAACCACCTTTTATGTACTTGGGAACATGGCCCCATTGAAAGGATTTGCTTTTTTAAAGCTCTCATAAAAAGTAATCTCCACTCAGATTTTAACACCTGCTTGCTCTCACACACATGCAAGTTAAAAGAAATACTTTAAGATCTCATTTGTATTTATTTTAAGAGAATTAAAACTGCTAATTTGCATGCTACTGTAAATGTGAACAGTTGTGCTATTTTAATATCTGTGATGTAATCTACAGTTATGCTGGGGTTGGGTGAAATCTCATTGAAGCTCATGGGCACAATAGCTGCCCTTCATTCAGGATAAACATAAGTAGTTAAGCTGTTTTTGAGAAAGATCGCGGAAACAATATGAGCCATTGCTCAAAAAATAGGCCAAATGCAACACCAGTGAGAAGCTGTGTGGGCAAAAGGAATTTTCAGGAGTGTGAATGCAAACAATATAGGGCTGGATATCGTTTGTGTGGGGTGGGGTGGGGTGGGGGAGAGCAGAAGCATCACAGTAGCAGACACAGAGGACTGCAAGACTGCAGAAAGCCAAGGACTGTCAGAGAAGTACTTGTTGTGTGAGCCTGAGAAGGACTGCTGTTTGGGGAAAAAAAAAAAAAGACTTCATATATTGAGCTAGGAAACTGTCTATGGTATTTGATTGCTACTGTGTTTAGGGAAACTGAACTTCGTGTACATTATTTGTAAATAAACTGGATTACCTCAAATAAATACCTGATTCCATCATCAATTTCTCCTCCTAAAGGAAACAACCTTTCACCCCAAATATTTGCTAATCAGGTCAAAAAGGGTAGCAGTACTGAGGCAAAAAATAAACAAGAGTAGAAAACTATATAAATAATATCATTCTTTATAAGACAAAATTGGCCAAAGCCTTGATGGTCAGTTAAAAAATAAAAGGCAGGAGGAAGTTGTGGTCTGCTCAACTGAGACCACAACTATTTGTTAGTGAGCTGCTTCAAAAAGATGCTGATTTGATGTTAGGCCCAGCATATCCAGCTGGTGATTGATTTGCTAAATTCTTTTTTCATAGTAGATTTATTTGGCCAGTAGCTAGCCAGCAGGCAGCAACCACATGTGGTCTCATGTTAGTATGATCTATCCTGCTACTCAGATGAATTCGGAGGGGAGTCAACAACCTGACCATGCTTAACAAAACAAGATGGTCATGAGAAAAGCAGGACTCATGACGGGAGGTAGCTGTCACAGGAGGACATTGGATGTTTCACTGTGCTCAGGTCCACCTCTCATATGTGAGTTCAGACCTCTCTATATGGGTATCTTCAGCTGCTTGGTATGCTTCTTGAAAGTAGAGCCAGAGGTGCGTGTGTGTGTTTATGTAGTAAGTCAAAGGGGCTCATTATACCCTGTGGCAAATCATTTAGTAGGGTTGCAGTGGTATCTGCTGCAAAACCTGCACAAACTCTGGCCCAATTAGGACATCAGAATGGGCCATAGCCCAATCAAGACTGAATGTTACCTAATAAGACATGTCAGGGGCTTATTACACAGTGACACTGTCCTATGGGTACCTAGGGCCTATACCAGATAGTGTACTGCTGTGCTGGGGTCAGGGAGAGCATTCTAATCTGAGATCATTTACAGTGGAGCCTAAGGGCTTTGGCCAGTGGGAAACATTTTGATTGGGTTTGGTAAGGATGGTCCACATGCCTGTTCTGTTTAAACTAGCTGATGCTGGATAAAGTTGCAGTATTTGTTTCCCAATCAAGAGTTAGGTAATCTGATGAAATATTTAACTATTTATTAAAGTCCACTGTAACTCAAATTGTTTTTTCTAGTCGAGAGTTTTGAATTATTACAGGGCAAAATTGCATAGATCGTGTATATTCTAGTGGATACACAGATACTATCTGTTGTGAATGGTAGCCATATGGTGAACTATTTGTGGAAAATGTTTACATTAATAATGTTTATTGTGTTGATGATCATCTATATATCCAGAAAATGCTCTTTTAAAATCCAATTTACCAACATGCTGAAATATTCATTTAGTACTGAAATTGAAAGGTGGGTCAGTGAGGTGAGCTGTGCTGTTAAATGCACTTTTTTGTCTACATCAAGATGTGATATGTCTCTAAAGATGTTTGAATCTGAAAAAGTGAGTACAGATGTCAAGGACAGGAAAAAACGTGGCATGTTCCCTGAAAGTTTGGTTTTGTAGGAGAAACTCTAGTGGAGAAGGAGTTCATAGATTCCAAGGCCAGAAAGGACCATTGTGGTCCTCTAATGCGCCCTACTGTATAACACCGAACATAGTATTCCCCCTCAAAAAAAATTCCAGTTGTGGCTGGCATACCACAAAGAAGACATAGAGGATGTAAAAGGAAGCTAGCTAGAACATTATTAGCCATGTGCAAAACAGTTATGGAATAAGCGCTTTGTCCTGTAGTTATCTGAATCCCTACATCTTGATCAGTGGGATCCCTTGGCCCCAGTAATTGGACTTTTCTATGGTATCCCACCATGCATGTGAATGGGTGAGTCCTGATATTGAATAGCTTGTGTCAAGTCTTCAGGACTCCAACACCATACAAAATTCATAGTTTATGATATATAATTCCCTTAACTAAATAAGATCTACCTGGCATAGCAAGTAGTCACTACTTAATTGCATCCCAATAGTCCCTTCCTGTATAAAAGGAAATTTGTTAAGAAGAACTGGAAATGCAGGTTGAGAATGTCAATCTCTACGTATTTACAACACAGATACAATATACCTGAACAATTGTAGATTTTAGTGCATGTTTTTCCCTGAGAACCACAGAAATCCTAATCCCCTAATATGATGCAGGACTTGTCCACCACACTAGAGCTCTCAGAACTACATCCTGGGAAACAGATCTGGTACTCACTAGGGAAAAAAGCGGATTTCTATCTATTCCCCATTTTAACCTTTTTAATGAATCCTATTTGGTTGAGAAATATTGGATCTTTATCCTTAGATGAACAATTTTGATGACAAAATAGGCAAAATGCCATTTGCCAGTTAACAATGTTATCTATTATCACTGTGTGTTCTTGCTCCTTTGTCGTATGAATCACAGTGTGTCCAATAAGTTGTGAGCCCTGCTAACTTATTTGCCCAATGGAGTAGATTTATATATTTCTCAGTGAGCTCTTTCATAGAGCAATATGAGTGGAACTAAATAGTTAAACAGCATGAATTGTCAGTAATAAAGTTTCTTGACCTGGGCTATAACATATGAATAAAATTTCTGGTAATCTCTTGGTGAATGGTCTTTATACGAAAGCCCATTATGGTTGTGGATGTGGCTGACCATGCTCTAAATGTATATGTGTTGTACTGTCTGATGCCCAGCATCTCTTCTTAAAAACTCTCTCATTTAGCTGAGATTTACCCCATGCCCGCTCAGTTCATCAATTCTACATGTGCCTAAGAATGTCATGTTGAATATTCATGGAAATGGAACTAAGTCACGAGCTTGTGCCCTACTAGTACCATCATCTGAAGCCCTGTAACAGGCCCATAGTTATGGCACAACTCAGCCCATAACTCTGCTCTACTTCTGTGTAAATGTTCATGCATTTTTCTGATTATTGCAGGACCTGCATAACCCTTAATTGGTATGTAAAACAATTTTCCCCCTCAGAAGACTGGAAAAAGAGGAAGCTATCAAACCATGATTGGCTATAGCTAATATGATTTCCCATATCTAATCTTCTAATATTGGTCCAACTCTGTTAGAAAGAAGAATGTCAAAAGTCTTTTATGATGGGGCCTTTGCATAGTTGGGATATGTTCTATTGTAACTGTTACTATCAAAGGAAGTGTGCCTGGAATTAAGCTTTTTTTTCTGATTTGCATCTAGCACTAGTGCATAAAACCTGCCCATGGGAAAATAAAAAAAATGTATTGGCTGTACCTACCTTACTTTAAGAAGAGCATGAAGGGGGAGACAGCCTGGTCTAGTGGCTAGAGTATAGGGCTAGGAGTTGAGTCCTTTTTTCTGTCATTGGCTCACTCTGCCTCACTTTTCCCATTTATAAATTGGGTGCTTTGACATCTTTGAATGAAAAAATGCTAGATCAGTTTGAATTATTAGTATTGATATTAATTATGTATGTATTTATGTATCTATTGTAAAGCTTTACATCTCATCAGTTTCCTTGACAATTTGCATGGCTACCCTTATCATTTCTTCATGGCATATTTTTTCCATATTGAAACCATGTTGAGATTGCTTGATATGCCTTTTGACTCAATTTTGTACTCAGCACCTCATGCCACTACACAATACACCCTGCATCTAGTACTTGGCTGTCTAGGGTTGCCAACTCTGACTGAAGCTATTCTGGGAGATTCTCCCCCCCCCCCCCCATGCAACATGACGTAATGTCATTTTCTTAAAATATCCTATTAAGATCTCCCAGATTGCTTTCAATAGTCACCAAGAGATAAGTGCCAATTCTGGGAGAGTCCAGGTCAATCCTGGAGCGTTGTCTCATCTCCTTATTAACAGATGCAGTCTTTCCTCTACCAATAATCCTCTTTTCTTTCAACTCTGGCCCTCCTGTTACTCAATGTTGCTTCTCTAGTGAAAAGGGTCACATTTATCCTTCTTGTTGATGTTGCTGAAAATGTAAATTTCTGTTTTCCCTACTCCCTGGATGTATAGTTGGATGTATTAGAGCTCTGAGCTTGTGCTGATGCAGGCAGAATACTGACTGTGTGCTTGTTCCAACTACCACCCACTGCTTATCCACACACCTGCACTGTGGGGTTTATGATTCTGCGTCTGTGAGGGAAAGGAGAAAGAGCTAAGGCAGGCATAGTAGCAAGTTAGAAGTTTAGTCTTGCCCACCAAACTGTTCCTTCCTTCTGCCTGTTGAGCTTTTAGGGGTTTTAGCAATGTGCAATTAATAATACGTAATAATTCATTGCACTAATAGCATGTTCCACCCAAAGATCTCAAAACTCTCTTTCAAACTTTAATGAGTTAAGACTTTCAACACCCCTGAGAGGTAACAAGGGAGGTATTATTATCCTAGTTTAATAGAGAATTTTGAGACATAGAGAGCTTGAAGCGCTGTTTCCAGAGTTGAAGAGAGAGTCTGTGGCAGAGCCAAGAATAGAACTTAGATCTTCTGACTTCCGGTCCAGTGCTTTAGCCAAAAAACTATCTTTCACCTTTCTTACTGAGGCAAAGCTTACATGATCTATTTCACTATTTCACTAAATGAAAAGCTTGCATGATCATCTCCACATAGGGATATTATTTAACACTGGGGCTAAGTGGGGCTAAGATTGAGGCCATGGTACACTTGCAAGTAAGATGTTGCAGGATTGAGGGACAGAAGGATGCCATTCCCATGTTGGTAGACTGTGTCAACAGGTGCTGTGATCTACTGCGATTTGGGTGGCCTTTGAACCTTTCATGGATAACCCACACTATTACCAGGAAGTTCTCAAAAACGCCAATTTGACTGGCCAAATTCCTTTCTGGATCAAACAACAAACTTGGTCTGTGCATAGGGCAGGAAACTGTTGTGTGTCCTGAATTGTATAGTAAAGAGAGAATTCCGAATTGCCACCATGAAAAATGTCATTGAGGAAAGCTTTTTTTAATGTTAGTCTCTAGACTGACAGGTTATGACAAAACTGCATTCATGTTGCTTGAATACATCTTTTGTCTAATTTTACATGCTTTTTGACTTGTATAGAAAATGACATATTGAGGTTTTCATTAGCTTTAACCAGGTATGATTTTCTTGATGGAAGATACCTTGGTAGGACTGCAGTTGAAGACGAATAAACCAGTGAAGCTTGGAAAGGCCATGGCCCTTCTTCAGATGGTAGCAATGAGTTGAAAGACTCATTAATCAATGAGCAAGTCACAGGTGTGATGGTTTTCCTACAATCTGCCAACAGACTGTGAAAGTCACATCCAGCACACTAAACTGTCAAACTAGACACATCTACAATCATTCTTGAATTTTTTCTTTGTTTTAGCTCAAAAACACAATCTTGTAGTGCTATTTATAATGAATGTATTTTGCATTCATGATTTCTAAAGAATAGCAGTTATAGAAAACAAAAAGGATATTTAAAATGGTTTTCCTTGTGGACATATATACACTCAGTAGTTACTGCAATAACAACTAGATAGTTGGTTGTATACATTTTTAACCTTATATTTATTTAAGTTTATTTAACCTTATATTTATTTAATTTTTAGTATACATAAAATGGGAGTGAAAATACTGATTAGAGTGAAAACAGAAGTGCAGAGTTTTCTGGCATCTAAACAGCAACGGAAATGTACCTTTTTTCTAATTTTCATAACTCTTGCTGTTCTGGTACTGAATTGCTCTGGAGAGGAGACTTCCAGGTTTGTTGCAGTGCTACAGGGTGAACAGAATGCCATAAAATTGGCTTGAGAGGACCAGGATCTAATATTAGACCGATAAACTGAGATTACTTATTTGACCAAATAAGGGGCTGGTTCACCCACTCCTAAAACCTGTCAGACAGAGCTCAGGGGAAGGAAAACTCTGAGATTTTTCTACATCATACTATTAGGGGGTGTGGTTTGATCTCTTTGGGTAAGTGGAAGGCTAGGCCTTATGCCTCTCCAGTAGCTCTGGCCTTTTGCAACCCCTCCTTGGGCTGAATTATCTTCTTTCTGTAAATTTAATTGGGCTCTGGGAGAGAGGTCTAAAAGGGAGGATGTACATCTGCTTCACACCACTCCACCCACTTTTTCCTCAGTCTCCCAAATGCTCATGCCCTTCCCCATATGGATTTCCAAGCCAGCAAAAAGGTATCTTTATACTCCAAGGTAAGGGAAAGGAGTGCCCCAGCAGTGGATTGAGCCTCCCTCCCCCCATCCCTGTTTTCTGCAGGAAGTAGGATTTCTTTGCACAGAAAGGTATGATCTCCCTCTTTCCTCCATATCCTTGAGTTTTGAACTTCAGCATCCAGAAATCATTTAATATATTTCCCAAATTCCCCACCTACTGGGCCTGAATCACCAATCACTGACAATATAATTCAATTTAAATCAATATAAAAATATTGGTGTAAAATTGGACTAACATGATGGTGAATCAGCCCCATTGTACTAATCTAACTATACATACAAGATGGGGAAGTAATGTTGCTGTATTTACTGATGTACTGGTTAGTATAATAGTTAGCAATCTATCATATCATCAGTGTTATCTACTGTGACTTTACAAAGCTCCTAAATCAGAAATTTGAATATACTTGTTTGTGAGGCTATGTTCCACTCCAGCTCTAGCACCCTTATATTACTCAACCCAGTGCAACTGTGTCCTATTGAAAATGATTTTTAAGGGATATACAGCTGTCACATCATATCACCTTTTTCAGAAAGAGCATACAATTGATTTATTTTTGTTAATAGTGATATATTTTATGAATATATTTTGCCATTGGGATCACAGAGAAGTATACCTTGAAGTAAGTTTGATAACCATTTTTGCCCATATTTTGGTTATTGCTTTTGTTATTACTTTAATTCAGAAATTATAAATCCCTCAAAAAACTACCCTCTAGGATAATATGGAAATGATCCCTTTAATTGTAATAGTGAAGACTTTGAGAAATGCATTTAAATACAGCCAAACTCTTACCATGAACGTGTTAATTAAATTAACAATAACAAGGTGTGATTTCTCCTGAATTCATTACATGAGTAATTTAACTGTAGCTTTGAATAAAAATTACATGAGTAATTACATTAGTAATTTAACTGTAGATTTGGATAAAAATTTAAAGCATTTGTATGATATACAGTCAAACCTCTGTAAGTGGTACATAAAAAAATCAAAGACTTTCTTATTGTTTCTCAAGTACAAAAGAAATCTTTCAAAATGTTAAATAGTGACATCTCTTAAAAATAAATTTTCTCTTTCATTACTCCCTCTTTTATAAATAGCTATTTTAAACATTACACCACTTGTTGTTTCATATGATTTTATTGTCTCTTCATTCCTTAAAAATAGCATTTCATGTATTTGCTAGTCTTAAGGTAAGAAATTTAAAGACAACCAACATGAAATTTATTATAGTAGATAAAATGGCAGTTATGTAAGAAATTTTCATACTAGGTTTTTATAATTTCAGCATAAAAAATGCTGGTTTTTAATTCTTTCTTATTGTTTGTGCTCTATATACAGAACATTGTTGTTGACTTTGGAATATGCATAGTTAAGAACGACCAGACAGATGTTCTGACTTAAAAGCTACAAGTCACAACTTTGTGAACAAAAGTACAAACTCATATGTCACCAATAATATGTAGGTATGGTCTTCATAGATTCATAGATATTAAGGTCAGAAGGGGCCATTATGATCATCTAGTCTGACCTCCTGCACGATACAGGCCACTGAATCTCACCCACCCACTCCTGCAATAAACCTCTCACCTTGAGGTCTTGAAAAACCTTAGCCACCTGGGAGGCATCAGTGCCCCAGTGACCAAGAGCTGTGACCCCTAGATGCAGAAATCAAGCTAGTCTGTTGCATGTGCCTTTATATTGGTCCATAACAAGGGCTATTCTTTGCTGTGTTCTGTCCCAACCACCACAACAATTCCATACATTTTACAGGCCTGGTCCTCACTTAAAAGTTTTACCAGTGAAGCCACTTCAGTTAGTGATATTGGGTTGGGGTTGTTTTTTTACTGAAATTGTTATACCAGCAAATGCCTAGTGAGGACACAGTTGTACCAGTGTAAGGTGACTTAGACCAGTATAGCTTATTCCTTCCTGAACCAGAATATGTTCTACTGGTGTAGCATTTTTATACTGGGGTAACTTAGGCTACATTTAGTGGCATTGGGAGTGTTGCCACTTTAACTATATCAGTATAGTTAGAGAGGCAAAACTCTCCCTTTCGTGCTCCCCCAAGTTAGATGTTCAGGTTTTCTTTCATATCCTTTTCTCCTTCACTCTCTCCCTGACTTCCACAGTGATCTTCTCGTAGGGCTTGCCTACACAGAGCAGCAATGTGTACTACAGGGGTGAGATTTCTAAAGAACACTAATGTGTTGCGCACTACCTGGTTCATGTAGACCCTGCTGGTACAAATTAAAAGTTCCCTGGTGCATCTTAAGGTACTGTTAAATTGTCCATTTGCTTTCTATTACTGGAGTACTGTGGAGACATCTGTGGTCCCCTTAACTCCCTCTCAAATGCCCTTTCAGTGCCTGCCAACTGCCTGCTGCTCATCTTCAGAAAGAACACACTCCCTTGTCACACTTACATTTGGGCTTCCTCTTTCATTGGCAGCTTGTCAGGGAGAATATGATCATAAGGTTCTGATCCTGCAAGGAAGTTATAAAATCATTTCATTGACACAGAACTTGTATCTGAACCAGCTTCCTAGCCAGAACATCTTGAAAAAGTAATGTTGGGGTTGCTGGCCACTCTTAGCATGGAGTTTTTGCAGTGAGAATGTTGGGTGGATTTGTTTGGTGAGTCTCTGAGCTGAGCAATATGTCTTTATTCCCCAGAAGATTTGGAGAGTTTCCCAGGATCACATGTGAAGTATGTGGTAGAGTTTGGAAGTGAACTAAGGGAATTTGCATTTGTGTGGAGAACCAAATGGTGGCTATCAGCGAAGATCTGGATGGACTTTCCTACTAACTAGTCCCTGCAAAACATTTAAAAAAAAACACATTCAACAATGCCTTGAAATTCTCTGAGTTCAGATTTAAGCTGTTTCAGCCTTCTGGTGGATCTGATAGACTTTGGGTTCCAATCTTTAACCTTTAATGGGACCAGTCTTCTGTGCTCCCAAGTCTGTAAAATATTCTCATACTTACAAACAGATAGGTAAGACTCATCCCCGCCAATGAAGGGGCACTTCACACATGGCTTATTTCCACCTCTCCAAGTGGGCTACTGGAACCTTGTCTTACACTTTCATTACCCTCTACTAGGTGGGTATAGATAACCAAGGCAAATTTAGCTCCAAATTTTTTTGAAGCCATCTCTTCAATAAGTCCACCTGCTTTTGTGGGTCTACATTCTACATCTGCAGTTTGTCTGGAATCTTCTACAGGATGGAGAGAAGTGGGTCAGACGACAAGGGAAAATTAGTCACCAGTAAATCAGTTTTTCAGAATCCATCTTCATCTGCCATTCTGCATCCCTGATGTTTTGTGTATTATGAAGTTTCCCAGTTGTTTTGGGAATTGAAAGCTTTAAAACTTGGCATGGAATATGTGGAATCTGATTCTGTCTTTCGTTAGTTTTTGCCTCCTCCTTGATGGTTTGTGTTCTGACTCTGACTGATTGTCTGGAATGTTTCTCATAATGGGAGAAGAGGAAGGATTCTGACAAACTGAATTACTGTTAATAGTGTTCCAAAAAATAACAGAAAAAAAGAGGGACATACTCAGTTGCCATGTGGCTTCCTTTTTCAAGTTAGTCATTACTTCACATGTAGGGCCCAATTCAGTGGAGTTTTCCCTGAATAAAGACTGGAGGACTATGCTCTTAGTATAATTAATCCACACATGTTAGACTTTATCCTGTATTTTCTATTCTGCAATTGCAAATAGACTTGAAGACAGAATTTCTTGGAACAGCTTTTTTTTTTCCCCCTGCAGTTCAATACAATTCAATTCCATCCAGACGCCTTTTAACATTTACATTTGGCACTACAAGTAAGGAGAGTACAGGCCCACCTGCTTCCTAGAGTGATTTAAAATCAGTAAATTGGAGCTACCATGAATTTTTCCACATAATGTGGAGTAATTAATGTATTATCTTTCATTATAAACAGGAACACATAAATAGTTCTAGTAACCTAATCATTCAGAGGAACTGGGGTTTTTTTGGGCATCTTCCAGTTCCTAGACTATGAGCTTCACAGCTACATTAACAGCAGATAAGATTTAACAACAGTGAACTGTGAATATTAAAAATATATGATTTTGCTGTTCTAACCATAGTCATTTGAGAGCAAAGTTATTTTAATGTAGCTTTTATATAGTGACTGAGCTTCAACACCTGTTGAAGTATAAGAACGTACCTTGAGATTATGTATACCTATAGAGATATATCAAAATGGCAGCGGAGAGATGTTGGTTATTTAATTTTAATGTCAAGGTCAGGCTGCATAATGTTGCTTAGAGAAGCCTAAAAAAGTCAGTTGCTTGTTCATTGGAGACTTAAGGATATTTAGGAATGCTGTGTTTAAATAGGCCATTAAATCTGATCAGGATCAGTAACATTGGAAAGTGACCTAATAAACAAGATTTTATAGATTTTCTTTCTTGCAAAACTTCTCTGGCTTTTATGAATGATTGCACCTAAGTGATCTGTGTGAGCTGTTCAGAGATTGTTGTGGTATTTTTTAGTAATACTCCACTGAAAGTATATTGTTATAAGTCCATATCTACAAGAGTTTGAAATTTGGCCATAAAAGTTTACCCCAGACTGGAACAGGTAGATTGTAAAACCATTATACACAATTGTTATTGAAAATAAGGGGATCTATCTGTTTAATTTCTCGTACTATTAAACAATTTACCTCAAAGAAAGAGAGAGAGAGAGAGAGAGAGATGTGTCTAAGATCCACATAAGAGACATTGAAGAAAGATAGCAATCTAGATGGAGATTTACCCAATAGGGCTTAGTGGTTCTTAAGGAGGTATTACTGTCCGTCAAATAAATAATATTTTTTAAAATTTCTCCCAGGGCTTTGTTCTTCCCTCAAAACATAACTCCTATTATCCCTCATCCCTCATTAGCACCCCTAAGGCTAATGCAAGTTATGCACAAACATCCAAAATACAGTACAGTATTCAGTATCCCTAAATATGTGTTTATACCACACACTCCTTAGTCTCCAAAAAATCTGTCAGGTAAAATAATTTTTAGATGCTTTTGTGGTTTTAAAAATGAAACTCTGGGATTAATATAATAAAGGAGTATGTGATTTTGAAGGACATATTACAACACTTTAGGTAAATAAACATTTGAAAATATATACACCAGACATATGTCTTACGTATTCACAAGATAGACCATATAGGAAGTTAGAAGGACATTGTGGAATGTCATACCAAACTTTGTACATTTCCATAATATGCATTTTCTTCTTGTTTCTTTGACTAATAAAAAATAAAATATTAAACCACAAAAACATATTCAAATACATTGGGAGGTAAATTTTTAGTGTTTCACATGAGGATTTAACTACTCAGCTGCCATGTATGTTAATAGGACTCATGTATAAATCCCTGTGTAGTCTGCCATAAATGTACTACTTCAGTGATTAACTAATACCCAGTAAAGTAAACAGAGTTAAAACTCCAGCCTTAACAAATTATACCTAGATAATGCAAAAATATTAACCTAAGATATTGGGTACATCCTAAGGAAGACATGACAGTCTATGTGAAAAAGACTTAATGGCCTCATTAAAACTAATAAATAGATAGTTGTCGTAGCTGGTGGCAGTCACAGTTGTTCTTGTGGCTCCCATTACCATAATCTAAAAATCTTTAATGTATTTATCCTCACAACACCCCCTGATGCAGGGAAGTAGTATGATCCCCATTTTACCAATACCTTAAAGTCCAGTAGAGAGCCAATGTAGATCCCGGAGCATGTGTCATGTGCTCACAGAGAGATGCCCTACTCAGTAACTGAGATGCTGCATTCTGCACCAGCAGAATGGTTTTAAGAATTAGCACTACCACCAAGATCCACAGACAAGTCAATAACGCTTCTGATCAATGGTCTCAAACACAGCTGATAGAGCTAATAATATACCTGCATGGACACATGATCTTCACCAGGAGGGGATCATTGACCAACATCATCTGTGGAAAAGCCAGATCTATACCCAGATTCATTACAGTCAGGGAAATCAAAGGCATCTGTCAAGGATAGGATAGGATCTGTCTAGGATACAGATGTGGGGACCTGCATGAAAACCTCCTAAACTTACTTTTACCAGCTTAGGTTAAAACTTCCCCAAGGTACAACCTATTTTACCTTTTGCCCTTGGACTTCCACTGCCACGACCAAACGTTTGACTGGGTTTACTGGGAAAACGTTGTTTGGGAACGTCTTTCCCCCCAAAATCCTCACCAAAACCTTGCACCCTCCGCTTGGGGAAGGCTTGATAAAAATCCTCACCAATTTGCATAGGTGACCACAGACCCAAACCCTTGGATCTTAAGAACAATGAAAAAAGCATTCAATTTCTTACAAGAAGAATTTTAATATAAGAAAAGGTAAAAAGAATCACCTCTGTAAAATCAGGATGGTAAATACCTTACAGGGTAATTAGATTCAAAACATAGAGAATCCCTCTAGGCAAAACCTTTAGTTACAAGAAAGACACAGACAAGAATTATTCATTCTATTCAGCACAGTCTAATTTCTCAGCCATTTAAAGAAATCATAATCTAACGCATATCTAGCTAGATTACTTACTAAGTTCTAAGACTCCATTCCTGTTCTGTCCCCAGCAAAAGCATCACACAGACAGACAGACAGACCCTTTGTTTTTCCCTTCCTCCAGCTTTGAAAGTATCTTGTCTCCTCATTGGTCATTGTGGTCAGGTGCCAGCGAGGTTATCCTAGCTTCTTAACCCTTTACAGGTGAAAGGATTTTTCCTCTGGCCAGGAGGGATTTTAAAGGTGTTTACCCTTCCCTTTATATTTATGACAGCATCTATACCCAGATTCATAACAGTCAGGGAAATCAAAGGCAACTCTTAGAGTTGTCTCATTACAACTTTCTCCACAATCTTGCTCAAGAAGGGAAAATGTGATGCTGGTTGATAATTAGCTATATGGGTCAGTGTCAAATAATGACTTCCTGAGCAAAGTCTACACTTTGTCCTTCAAAGCAATAGGCAGCCTATCCTCTCTGAGAGGCGTCAACAATCTCCACAAGCAAAGTATCCTGTGTTTCACCACTGGCTACAGCAGCCAGAAAGATCATGGTTACAAAGCAAAGGTTGTGAGATGAACTTCTGACAACACCTCCATTACGTCAGTGAGCATCACTGGCTGAAAATCTAGCAGAGAAGATGAGGTTCAAGACCCTAGAAGTAAGCGGACAGCCCATCCTTAATCTCATCAATCTTGTTCATAAAACAACAAGCAATTTCTTCACAATGGGAGGGACTCAACTCAGCTACAAAGCTTAGACCATCTGGATTTACTGGACTATTTACCACCCAAAACAAGTCTGCTGTCCAAGATTTTCTGAATGCTATGGTAGAGGAAGATAACTTTTTTTTGCATTCTGCACAGCTACAATGTAAAAGTTTAAAAAAACTTTATGCTATAACCAATCAGTCTCAGAATGGGATTTTGCCACTAGCACTCTAGCAATTTTCCTTCTTGCATTTTTTGGAACAAATAATCCATAAACCAGGGTGACCTGTGAAAACAAAGCCTGTGATGAGGGCACTTAAGGGCATCTCAGTCTATGATGGAGGACAAACAAGTATAATGCCCTACCAAACCATCCTGGGAGTGGTATGCTGGTGGAACATGATTCTTTCTTATAGCTATCTGGAAACATATCTAGATAAGAGCATAAATAAACTCTGCTACTTCTGTCCTTTTAAGGGGTTTGACTCAGTCATCTGGCAAATAGAAGAGTTGTTGGAGACATCAGGAGCTAACTAGCATAGTATCATCATTAAGTGGTTGGCCTATACCTCTGAGAGCTCTGCTCCTAAGCAGTTAAAAGTGTACAGCTAGAATGACTGCTGTAATACTTGTAATAAGCATTGTTGGGTGAGATATTTAGTTTTAGATAGCTTGCCCTTGAAATCCACAATTGCAACTCTTCCACTGATATTCATGAGAATTGTGCAGAGGAATAGAGGGTACAGTATAGTCCTATATTTCCTTCTTTTGGGGAGAGAGATTCAGTCAGACTCTTCCATAGAAAATATAGGAATTGCCATACTAGATCAGAGTTGAGATCCAGTCCAAGCTCCATCTATATATACTACTATCCCATCTATTACAATGGCCAGGACCAGATGCTTCAGATGAAGTTGCAAGAAATTCCTTAGCGTAAGATATGGAATAACCACCACCCTCCTCATTAAAGTCTAGTGCTAAACCACAATTGTCAGAGATTTGCTTACGTCCTGAAACTTGAGGTTTAGTATCCTGTCCAAAACACTCTGTTTTTTTTTAAGCATTAACTATTATCAGTCTGTGGCAGTGAACTCCAGTCTAATTGAGAACTGTGTGTAAAAGTGTTTCCTTTTATCATATTTTAATTTGCCGCCTTTAAATTTCATTTAATATCGCCTTGTTCTTTTATTACAAGACAGGAAGAATGGAAGCTGTCTTTCATCACTGTTCCTTTATTATTTTGTATACTTCTATTGTGTCCCCTCTCATTCGTCTCCTTTCTAATGTAAACAATCCCAATTTTTTCAGTCTCTTTTCAAATGAGAGTTTCTTTCATGTCTCTGTTCATTCTGGTTTTCCTTCCCTGTACCAGAAAAGAACAGGTCCAGGGTAGATATCTCCCCATGGTTCAATGTAGTGATGACTAAAGCAAAGAAATTACATAGCTTCTCAGCAATGGCTTATTTTCTGCAAGCTGCTCTCTTTTAAACCTTGTGATCCAGCAGACCCACATATTTTTTCACAGTCTTCCTTCCTTCCTTCTCATGGTTTTAGATATAGGGTTAGATTTTCAAATTTTGAATTATCTCTTTTTGGCTCAAATAAAGTCCTAACTCTTGTCATTTAGCCATAATTGTTTATTTCTTAACTGCCTGGTATCCCAGCCCCCCCCCCTTTCTTTTAACCGTGAATAGAAATCTGTATCTGCTGAACCGCAGGGCTCTCCTGGGAACCTGCAAGAGGAGCAGAACGTGGGACCACCATTCCCAGGAGCTAGTGCCCTGTGCCGGCAGCTCCTCCGGCGCAGCTGTACCACCCCAAGCCACACCCTCCAGTCCTATCCTCCGGCCCAGACAGGAGATGCAGTCACGCAGACAGAAGCATGGAAGGGACGAGACTGGTCATCAATAAATGTAGGTTTGAAATTAGATTAAGATTTCTAACCATCAGAAGAGTGTATTTCTGGAATAGCCTTCCAAGGGGAGCAGTGGGGACAAAAAAATCTAACTTATTTCAAGATTGAGCTTGATAAATTTATGGAGGAGATGGTGTGATGAGATTGTCTGCAATGGCCCATCCACAACTGCTATTAGAGAATTCTTTCCCAAGTGTCTGGCTGATAGGTCTTGCCCACATTCTCATAGTGTAACTGATCACCAATTTTTGGGTTGGGAGACCCTGAGGTTTTTTGCCTTCCTCTGCAGTGTGGAAAACGGATCACTTGCTGGTTTCAACTTAGAGTAAGTTATGGATTCTCTGTAACTTTAAGTCTTTAAATCAAGATTTGAGGCCTTCATTAACTCAATAGGTTATGGGCCTATTACAGAAGTGGGTGGGTGAAGTTCTGTGGCCTGAAATGTGCAGGAGGTCAGACTAATTGATCATGACGGTCCCTTCTGCCCTTAAAGTCTATGAGTCAATGAATCTATCCAAAATATATTGTGGTCCCTATTACTTAGTGTCTCAGCTAATATTATTTCTTAAACCTACTCCTACTTAAGTGTGAGTTGATATTATCCCAGTGGTTCCCAAACTTGGTTCATGGCTGGTTCAGGGTAACCCCCTGGTGGACAGTGAGATGCTTTGTTTACCTAGAGCAAGTATGGCCTCTTGCAGCTCCCAGTGGCCACAGTTTGCCATTCCAGGTCAATGGGAGCTGCGAGCGGCCGTACCTGTGGACGCTCAGGTAAACAAAGCATCTTGCGGCCTGCCAGGGTCTTACCCTGAACGAGCCACGAACCAAGTTTGGGAACCACTGTATTAGCTTCTCCTCTTGTGTTCTCTAAAATTAACTGTTCCAAGAAGCAGTAATTTACAGTGTTGAGAAACTGCTTCTCTAAACTTTTTCCCATTGTGCCATGAAATCCTCCCTAATTATCATTTTGTTAAACTTTTCTGTCTCTCTGATTTCACTTGGGCAATTAAAATCATTTTTTTGATCTGAAGGCCAGTAGTTTAGCCCTACTAGCTTATTTGTGTTCTTACAGCGTGAAATGTGTATCCATACAGAATCAACTGTGTGATCCTCTCCACTGAGAATTTCTATCTCACTGGATTCCATGAAATCTGTTAAATATAGGTCTACATCTCTTTGGCTTAACTTGTCCTGCCTGTATAGTTTATAGCCAAGTGTTACAGTATCCCTTCGACTGTTGTCATTCCATTGTGTTTCTGTAATGCCTTATATATCAAGGTCATTTACCATTACTAGTCACTCTAGTTAATCTCTTTAGGCTTTTAAGCTTTTCACATTTCTATATGGACACTGATTTTTTTTTGTTTGTTTTTGACTAGGTGCTTGTTTTTATTTAACTCCCTAATCTCACATTGCTGATTTCACAGAAATTTCCTTTCTGATCTTTACCTGTCACTGGTAAAGTTTAGTTGTGTCCTATGCTTTAAAGGATACAAAGATATCTTTCTACTACAGACACTTTTAACAGTCGTCTCTGTCCAATTTGCGTGCTCTTTAGCACCTATCTTTTCCCCCAGCACACGCTTTAAACATTCCCAGAAACCTTGTTAATTTTATTTGCCATCATCTTGTTTACTTTCATTAAGGTGGAGTCCATCCCTTCTCTAGAAGCTTTTTTGACATTACTTCTATTATGTCTTGATTTCACTGCTGAATTTTCTCTAATTTGGTACTGTCCTTGTATGCTGTTACCTGCTATGGCATACAGAAATTTTGTATACGAGTACAATTAATACTGAGTGATTAATTTTTTTACTTCAGACTAAGCCCATGATCCTGCAGATGCTTGCTTACATATTTAATGTAATGTATATGAGTAGTCCCATTGACTTCAATGGAATGTTTTGGAATGTTAATGGAATGTTAAACATGCACATAGTGTTTACAGGATTAGGGCCTGAGAAGAAATCCTTATAAGAATTATGATAATACCAGTTTTTTTCTGAGAATGCAAAATTTATTGCTGATTATTTGACTTAGGAGTTATCATCACGATGTGAAACTTCACTGGCATCTGTAGTTTAGAATGTCTTTTTAGTATATACAGTGCAGTACTTAGTACATTAAAATGTTTTTTATATTATCAGATTTTAAAGGTATGAAACATAACTTGCTAAAATCTTCAACCTATCAAAGTACTAAGGAACCTTTTACCACTATCATAATCATTCTCAGACTTGAGCTGCTGGAAGCTTGTTTTAAAACTTATAAATATTATGTTTTAAAATGAACATATATTAGATTTTATCATTTTCAGTGGCAATTTTGATATGGTGTTTGTGGATTTTGTCAAATTGTTTCAGTTCTGAGTTACTAAAATTGTTCTTGAATTTGTCACATCTATGTCAGTCCTGTTGCAATACAGAAAGGCAAACAGCCATTCCAGGAACTATATATTACCAGTTTCTGAATAATAAAGATATAAAGTGCTGAACATTGAACATTACAGCCAGAATAAAAAAATGATACTTCATCCACAGGGGAACATTTTCTAAATTGCTTTGTGTTCATCCAAAGTAAATATTGTATTGAAAATTTAAAAAGCGGTCTGAAAACATTAAATCAGCAAGAGTCCATTTTAGGTTTGAACTTATTGCCCTTATGTCATCTACTTCTTCAGAACTTTATAGAATAAATGGAAAACCAACTTTATACTGCATGCTGTTTTCTCTTGGTAGGATAAGACTTAGCAAAGTCATGGTTTCTCAATGTCAACACCAAATATCCATGTGGCTAATGTTATGAAAGGATGGAAATGAGTTTTTCCTTCTGGATTGTGAAATGACTCTAGAAAAGGAACAAAAAGGCAAAGATACAGATCATTTTTCATCTGCATAAAATATTGTTCAAGTTCTATGGTTTACTAAAATCATAAATAATAAGACTGCAGCACGTAGGACAAGCTCCAGGACAGCAGAATTAATCATTTAAAAAAGAGCTGGCGAGTGCATAGAAGTATACACCCTGTGAATCAGCTACTTTCTTTTTCCTTATTAATATTGGCTCAGCATCTACTAGTAACATAAAAATGGGGCTTTTAGATCATTTGGAATAGACTTGTTGAGCATCTGGGTAGTGTCCTTTAATTGTAAAAACTGAACGTATGCTTCAATTCCAGAGTTAAGCATCTGCATTGAGTGCTTTGCATACTTCCTTTTCTCTCCAGTTTTAAATGTGTGGGAGCATTTGATCAGGGTCCTTTTTATATTCAAAATGAGTCAGCTTCTGTCTAGAAGGTGTCTTATTGTCATGATGTCACTACATCTCAAGATTTGTGACCTTTTGCAGTGTATGGATTCATGGTAGTCCACGTTGTATTTTTACAGACCAGATTGCTTTTGTGCCCCCGCTAGGGGGTATCAAAGCCTTTTGGACTGGAATTTCAAGTACTGATAGGTTTATAAAAAAACAAAACTAATTTTTATATATAATAAGCACCGCCAGATGTCGCAAAGCCATCATTGATGAAATGTTTTTTATCCAAAATATGGCACTTATATAAGGAATACTGGTATTGTGTTAGAGAGTTGCAGAGGCCATAACAGGTCAGCGAAATGTCCTTCAAACATTTGATTTTTACATTCGAGAATAGGCCAAGATGAAAAGATAACCACATATCTGACATTGACTTAGACAACTGATGAAATTGCCTTAGTCAGTGGGATCAATCAGAACATTAGTACTTGGAAACTGCATAAAAATGTGTTTTGCTTTTCCTTTAAAAAAGATGGTTCTGAACTTCATCTGATCACAAACCTCCAGTTGTTGAATTAAATATTGAATTATGCACAGAAAAAGTTCTGTTTTCCCTATTCCCTCCCCAAAGTGCACGCGTGTGTGTGTGTAAATGAGAGAAGTACTGTTGAATGAATTTCAACTGAGTTGAACAGTATGCATAAATTGGCAGTTTAACAAGTAGAACTTGGAAACAAGCATTTGATGATTGATTTTTTTATTGAGACAGAATGAGAATGATAGTGGATAAAGTGATTTTCCTTATTGAGAGAAAATATACTGTTTTTCAACATGTCTACAGTATGAATGGGAGCCCTGTCAAAAAAAACGGAGCAACACATAATATCTTTTAAAAGATGAATTAACATAAGTATATCACTTAGTTTATGGATCAAATTTTACACTTGTCAGTTTTATTCAGAATGGCATAAAGTTTATATTGTAAAGGCAGTGTTATTACCTTTGTGATGTCCTGAAAAAGCCTAATGTTAACTGAATTTATTGTAGAATTCAAAGTATATTCAGCTGAAGAAATGCCAATACCGAAAATTAAGTCCAAAATATGTATTCATGTGCAGATCTTAGTCAAGTCCCTAGTAATTTTAAGTACTTGAAATACATTATTCAATAAGTAACCTGCTGTATGTTTGTGTTTAATGGGCTCTGCTTGAGTATACAGGAGCTGTCAAGATAAAATATGGAACATGCATCATTCTAATTCAATTATGATTCTTCAAAAATAAAAAAAAATCAATTTGTGTGCTCTTATATGTACTGAACATGGAAATTTGCAAACTTTATCATTAAAAATTGGAAATTTAAAATATTTGTGATTTGCAGTTATTTGTATTTGTTTTGGGTGAATAATATATAACCCTATATATGTATATACTGTTAAAACTTTTTATATAAACCCCTTTAATCCAAAATTCCTCATGTCAAATCTAGGTTATATCTCCAGGCATGAATCCTTACCCAGTAATTCCCCCATTATGCACAACTTTGTTTATCCAAATGTTGATGTCTCCAAACATTTAAGATAATTGGAGTTGTACTTTATGCATATGTATATACATGTACTGTATGCATATGTATAAAATATATGTGCTCACTCTCACCCATGCTACATATGCAAGTAAATTATATACATGTATACACACACCCACACATAGGTTACATTAAATTAACTAGAGCCTGTACTATTCTCCAATTTGAAATAAAATGCTTGACAGCTGAAGCATGGAAGGGAGCACTAAATTTGTTTCTAACTGTTATTTCATTGGCATTTCTTTTATCTTGTATGATGTAATTACAGTTAACTAAATAGGCAATACATAGTTACTTAATATTCTATGTATTATATTCATTAACCTTATAGGCAAAGGCTTGGTATATTTTTTATTTTCAGCTTTCATAAGTGGAGCTAAGTGTGTGTATGTAGTACGGTGTTTCTGTGTATTTGTGTACTGTACATATGAACTATTTACCTATGGAATACCTACGCTGAAATTTGTTCTAAGACTTTATGTATATTTAACCTTTAATTTAACAAGTAGGTTGTAAGATTTACATAAAAAATAGATGAGATTTGAACTCACTGAATGTTATTGGTATAGCATGATCAATCATTTCTAAATGTTAATGGTGTTAAAAACAATGAGAGCATATGTCTTATATTTTTAATACTGTATATTTGTAACATTATTTAGCATAAATAAGGGATTTGTATCGTGCCTTTTTGTTATGTTGGATTTTACAGTTTTTTGAACAGCATATTGTAAGTTTTATTATCAATATTATAGGGGGAAAGGCAACTATAAGTATTTATATAAACTTTTTTCTACTGTGAATAACATAATTGGTGATTTAGTAACTGTGGCATCCTGTTGGAGTTAAGTAAATCTGTAATATATTACAGTGTTTGAAATTTTCTTACTTTATTTCCTTCCCTTTCTGCTATCTTTTCATAAAATATAACTTTTATTAGTGTTATCCTAAGTACATCATATACACAATTCCTCAATGAAATAACGAGCAGTACATGAATGACAGTAGTTGGGGGGGGGGGAAAGGGGGAACGTAATTTTAAATAGTAAAAAGCCTGCTGTGGTAACAAAGATTGAATCAGTCCCTGTATTGCATAGCTCTTTGATCATATCTTTAAAACTGATAGTAACAAAGAATATTTATTTGTTGCCAAGCTATTGTAGGATTTATTTTTAAACTCAAATCCCAGTTATCAAGAAAATTGCATCCTCTTAATCTCACAGAATGGCATACTGAATCATAGCATATTTGGTTATTTGGGACTATAATATTGTTACCTTGCTTGAAACACATGGTCTCTCCTGATATACAAGAAAAAACTGAATCCATTTCAATAAATTAATAGGGATGAGAATCCCAATCCATCCTTCTTTTCAGAGGTTCGCATACATTGTAATGAAATGCATTAGGAGTTTTCTTCACTTGAAATCCAAATGAGACCCATTTTGGCTCACACCCTTGACAGTCGCTTTTATAAGCACTGCTGTCTCCTGTTCATGTGTGGGCTTAGTAAAATGCTTCCTTTGTAAGATGCACAGAGACAATATAATGCCACGAAAGACGAAGGTGTCAAAACACAAAGTTAGAGGCAATCTAATCAATGCCTCCTGATTTAGCCTTTGAAGGCTCTCTTCATTAAAACTCTTTAATTGTGAGGCTTATCTTGAGGTAGAGCTGTTACTTCATATTTTTCAGTGTCATTCTTTGGACAGTCATTTGTACCTTTTCAACGTGTTTTCAATATTCATTGTTTAGTAAATTGGAGGCCTTGTTAGCATGGTGGTGGTATGAATGACTTGCATTAAAATGATTGAAGGTAATAGCATATAAATGCATGTACATTTCCCCAAAAGTTTGCTTTCTATGTAAACCAGTATAAAATATATATTTTTCATTCATTCATTTTATTTTTTATGTACGAGAATGTGGTTTATCCTCCTTGCTTTATTTTTTTTAAATATAGATTTCAGTTTTATTTTCATATTAGCTGGTTCTCAGCAAACAAATGTGAATCCCACAAAAATGGTGAAAAACAATGTGCTTACAATGGACTTATACCCATCTAAATATATTCTAACCAAAATTCTGGAAAGAGGTGAGATAAGAGAAAGATGGCACATAGTCAACTCTTCACAAACGATCATAAAGTTGATGATGGTTTCTAGAAAGCAACTTCTTGAAAGGAACTGACACTTGAAAAAACAAAGTGTGTCTGAAAGCACATGATTTGGAAAATGCTTTTAAAAGAAATATTCACTTTCCATTTGAAAACTACTAACATAAAATAGATCAAAACCTATTAGAATAATCTTTATTTTGTACATGAACTGGATGACATATTTTGTTAAAAAAATAGTATATGGTATCATTGCGGTACATAGTAGCACTGTGTATGTATGATATATCTGTAATGTATAACTTACAAGTTACAGTCCCTGCTTACATGCTTATTAAAAAAACAAACACACACAACAACCCTGTAAAAATAATCTTGTTAATGGATTCAACAAATATATGTATTTTCAGAATAATCCTATATTTTTATAATCTATCATAAAAATGATGTGTTTAATCTCTCTTGAAATGTTTAGAATGCTAAAATTGTTAATGGCCCCATTACAATTATTATCAGTAAAAATAAATAATTTTAAAATCATATGGAAAAACAAAAAGATAAATACAACAGAATTTATATGCAGACACCTTTGAAAATGGAAAATAATCATGCAACTTTGACCTGCTTTTCAGATGACTAGTGTGGTGAGTACAGCTGCTCTAGCTTTAGTAATTATTTGTGATAGGTTGTTTTTGAGTCCCATATGTATAGGAGCTCCAGGCCCAACTACCTCATTTGCTGGCACACAAACAGATTCTTCCAGGTGCTGAAAATTAAATTTTAATATATTATTTAAATATTAAGAGAATTATAGTTTCAGTCATTTTATTGTTACAGCTGTAATATAGTATAGTATAGACTACAAAGATTGTTGAATAGTCTACCAAATAGAAAATTCACACTGGTTTTAAATACTTCATGATAATAAAGATTTGAATCATTTCTACATTACTTATATAATATTTCATATACAGCATATTAAAAAATTGTTATAAGATGTTTTATTAGTGCATTTTCTAATTGGACTCAAAATTGTTAAGTTTATGCTATTTTTGCAATATAAAATAAATAAAACGTAAATAATAGTAATAGATTGAAATTCATTCCTGTGCAAAGGGCTAGTGTAAAGCCTATGCATCAGTTAGGCCCTGATTCAGCAAAGCAGGTAAGTCCCGTTGAAGTCAAGTTAGCTGCTTTGGTTTACTGGGGCCTTCAGCATTTGACTTCAATGGGACATAAGCATGTGTTTACAGTTAAGCAAGTGCTAATGAGCTTTGCTGAATGGGGGCTTTCAGTTTTATTTTAGGGCCTAAGTGGGACTGAAGTATGGAGTGAGTTTCATCCTTAAAATATTAAAGTTGGGATCAGATAGGTTTTTAGAAGACATGATAATATTGAGTTGATTGTGTAGTACATGGAAAATATTTGGAAATTGTAAGAATTATTTTTTGACCCCTGTTGACTGTCTGCTTCCTCAGTTGTTGTGTAATCTAAGTTGCTGGGTCAATGTTGGTCAACAATGTCCCAGTCCAAAATGGGGTAAAAAATAAAAAAATATATATTTTTTAATTTTTATGAGAAAGTAAGTCTTTAGAAACTGCCATTCCACTATATTAATATTTGTAAGGCTGTTTTTTGTAGATGATATGGGGATGATAACTCTTGAAATTCTCTGGTCTGTATGCTGTGTTTTTTCATTATCTTCTTGGTATTTGAATTTTCAAAGGTTGTTTAGGTGGAATTAATTCAGGTATGGATTTAATTTTTCCATTGATCATATCTTAGAAGACAAAGTCATTCCATCTGTCTTGATTATTGAATATTGAATGGGATTTATTTTATTAGAGACAGTATATTTTATTCTATTGTGAACACATCCTGCTACCATAGGTCTAAGTTCAGTGGGCTTTGGATCAGGTACTATATGATCTTGTGAAAATGGGAAATAAGAAGACAGCTGTATTGCTATAGTACAAGATCTCGTACAAGGCAACAGTCGCAAAATCTTCCACATGTTTTAATCTTTTCAAAATCAATTGGCAAATCACAATACTTGTCTCTCTTAATTATAGAGCTGCATTTCAGGATGCAACAGTTCAGAGTTCATACTATAGTAATGTCTTGTACTATTTTTAGTAGGGATGAACTTTGGTCTGAAAGGTTTAAGATGGAATAGATTCAAAACAAAATCCAAACCACCTTAATTACACAGTCACTCAGGAAACCAGAATTGTCAATCAGTAGGCATAATATAATTTTCCACTATCTGTATATCTAAACTGAAAAATTATATTGAAATTACATTAATGATCTTATTTTAATTGACCAAAATCTAAGATCAAGTTCTCTCTCACACACACTGACTATAGAATGGTTTATATTTTCTTTCATAATATCCTGAGTTTAACTCTATAAATGCTTATTTTCCTCAGAACTATAACATGATTTAAATATTTTATTCAGTATTTACTAAATTTTAAAAATTCACATTTTTTTCTAAAAAAAAGTCAAAATAATATGAATTAATAAAGTGTTCACATGTCCTTTTAGATATAAATTGATTTCTACTGATACGGAATCAATTTAAATGGCTGCAGTCTTCTATTCCCTTATAATATTTTAAGAATGATGAACTGTTAGATATTGTTAATTTTGAGCATGATATAGCTTTTGAGGGCCCTTTAGGTGCTGCTAGGTCTTCCCCTGTTGAAACTCCCAGATTAAGTTCTGGAGAAGTAGGATATTCAAGGATACAGTGTGAAAGGAGGAATTTATGATAAAGATTTACAAAAAGAGCCAGCATGTACTTTTATTGTTCCTGAAATATGACCTTATATTCATTGTCTGGCTATGCTGGAAGGAGGACAGGAAGCACTGAGATGTGGTTTTAATTAGGCCACAACTTTAGTCTTAAATATCTGGGAGTACCTGGCAGATAAAATTATACAGTGCAAGTAATTCCATAATCATTTCCATATACTCAGAGTCTTCATCAGCCTTTCCCCTTTCTCTTTCAGGTCCCAGCCAACCTCCTGCTGGGATTCTAACCTTCTCCCCCTCATATAAGGGTAAAGGGGGGCTATAAAAGTCAAGGGGTTGATTCCTTGCCACACCAGTCGTGGGAGCCCAGAACCCCCTTTCTCCGCTCCTTTAAAGAGTGCCATCTTTAAGTCCTTTACCCATCTGTTTTATCTGATCACTGTATCCATTTCCTACGGAACACTTGCACAGGACATAAAGAGGGCTTTGGCAAGCACAACCCAGTGCATAAATAACCCTTGCTCGTCCGATCACTTATGAGGCAGGGGGCAAGTCCCCATGCTTTCCTGGTCCAGCTGAACTGCTTTCTGCCTCTTCCAGGAATCCGATACCCTCCTATGCAGGGGGCCTTAAAGGGGCAACTCCCTTCTCCCATCAGGCCGGACAAAGTTTAATATGCCATGAGAGTATTTTCAGGCCCTAAATTTACCTTTATTTTATATACCGATGAAGTTACTTTAGTGTCTGGTACTGTCTATGCCTGTGACTAGAGAAATTAATCTGATTTTCAAAAACAGATTTTTAAGAACTGTGATGACCTCTGATCACTGCCCAGTCAAATGGCTATACAGTGTAATTTTGTGAACCTTCTCAGTGAGGATGAAATAAGTTAGGTTTTCACCTTTCCCCTGGTATTGCTATTAATGTTTACATTTACCACAACAATGGGTTGTCTTATTGAATAACTCTATAACACTTGATGCTTTTGAAAGGTGCCATGTTAAACTCTACTTTCCCCAGCCTCGTGTTTTGTATAATACTTGTGTTTGTGCAGATAAAAGCAGTCTCTGCCATGTAAGTGAAAGAGATTAAAATATAAAATGTGTGGCGTTTAATACTACTGAGGGACTATGTATAACTGTATAGAAATAAAAAAAAGAAAATGAACCATGGTTGAAAGAACAATAGGAATTGTAAAAGAACAAACATTTTGATACATACTTAACTAAAATGATGTTGAATTATAAACAATAATTCTGTCCCTTTATAAAATCATAAAATAGGTTCCTATTAACCCTGTCTCTTCTGTCTTAAGAATTGGAATGCTATTTCTTTATCATGTCAGCAGTCAAATCTACAGTCTCATTTGCTAATCTGTCACTGGGGCGGACAACTAACTTTTAAAACAAAGGACTCTTAAATCTACTCACCAGATAATCCTGGGGTTATGCTTTCATTTGGTTTAATGGAATAAACATTTGGGGTTCAAATCGTGGCTTTATTCAAGTCAATGACAAAACCCCCATTGACTTCAGTGGGTATAACATGATGTTGGATTACCTTGCAGAAACTTATGTCTACAGATGAAGTGAGCTGTAGCTCACGAAAGCTTATGCTCTAATAAATTTTTTAGTCTCTAAGGTGCCACAAGTACTCCTTTTCTTTTTGCGAATACAGACTAACACGGCTGCTACTCTGAAACCTAGCATGTTGGTAATTACATTATAAATTGTATTGCAAATCCTCTCTTTAGTTTACATATCACTGTAATGTGTAAAACGCTTTTCTTCTAAGACAAACAAAAGATGGAAGATTGGAACTATTTTTTTCCTTCTACTTATATAATGTTTTATATAGTTACTTTTTTGCCCTTCTAACACCTTGAGAGTAAGGAATCCATACTTAAGACTTGCACGCTTACCAGAGCAGGAGATGTTCTCACTAGTATTTCTTTTGTTTCTTTTCACCATGCCATCAGTTGTTCTGAATGATTATGACTTATCGATTTTAGTAAGACCATGTACACCTTATCAAATTCACAGATATACCACATAGATTTAAAGGGAATCACTATTATATAACCTCACTTCTCTTGTAATTGACATCAAATCCTGGATGTTGTGAGTTTTAACTCAATACTAAGAAATAGGGGATTGACCCTTGAAGACTGAACAAGTCTAATTGGAAGTAGCATAAAAGATGATAATATCAATGGGCTTTATTGTAGTATAATTACATGTTGAGGCAGAACCCTGAAACTCTATTACTGTACATTGACAGGCAGTATCTTAAGAGCTGAAGTCAGAAAGCTAATTTCTAGGGAAAATAATAGCAGCTAGAATAATACAAAATATGTATTTTAATTACTAATCATCATAGTTTAATCATCAGTCCTTTTCTACAGCTAGGTCTTTTTCTTTTCATTGTTTCTTTGTGTTTCAAATGAGATCTTAAGAATTAAAATACAGGCATTCTAAGGTTGTAGGGGCCTACAAAACTTATGTTCAACATCCATCCTTTTTTCATGCTCAGTAATTAAAAATGGCTATGGGCATTTTTTATCCTCTGAGATTTACCAACTGCTGCAGCTTTCAACATTTGTAGAAGGATTTCTTCACCTGCTTTTTGTATGTAATAACCAAATATCAGAGCATCTTGAAGTATTTTTTTAATACTTTAAAAGTTTACCTCTAGGCCTCTGGTTTTCAGCACATAAAGAAGGCTGTATCATTAGTCTACCATTCTATTAATTTTGAAATCCTAAGAACAAAAGTCATTAATAAGCCTTTTGTCATGGAGAAAAAAGAGAAGATTCCTTTTTACTATTTGTATGTCATCATGCCAGGCCTAGAAAATTAGCCTAATTTATTATTTAAAACACTGGTGGGATTCCTAATTGCATTCATCATTAGACATGACACGTTTAGAACCGAGAACCATATCCAGTGAGAATTTTCCAGTTTGAATTTTGAAATAAAAATATTTTTCAAGAGATCCCTAGCTATTGCTTGTTACCATGGCAACAGTCCTATTTGTCTGAGAGCTCTGTCCGCTGCCAATGAGAGCGCAAGCAGCGTCAACTAAACATATGAATACATCAAAGACAAATTCATATGCTCAATCTGATCAGCTCAATTAATGTAAGAACAGAAGCTGAAGGGGGTTAAAAGAGGGCACCCATTCAGGATAGATGAAGCCCCTTTTAACAGAATATATATGCCGGCCTTTTGGGGGAGGAATTTAGCACACTGTCAAAAACATTATCAGAAAAGGAAAGTACTAGGCCTCCTACACCTAACAGATATGAAGCTGTCAGACAAAGAATAGCACTATTCATTAAATGACACTTATTTTCTCCCACTTTACAAGAATACAGTGAGCAAAACAAGCAGGGGAGCAGCTGAGAGAGAGACACTTTTTTCTTTTCCTAGTGATGACAGACATGCAGCAATTATGGTGATAACTAAGGAATACTAAACAAGAAACCAGGCTCCATTTTGTTTATCACCTTAAATTTTATGTTACTAAATTTGCATGCAACTCTTGTTTTGTTTTATTATTTATGTCTGGGACAAATTAGATTCTTTTGTTTTTAACATGGTGCTTTCAATTTGGTGAAGAGCTCCTCTAAACTACACACATTCTCTCACTTTTCTTGTTAAATGGCCATATCAAGTTGAAGTGCTTTTGAAGTAAGACATTTTCAAAGCACAACAAAACTGCTGTTATCAATGGGGAAAAAAGAACATTAGTGTAATGGCAGGTATTGTGTAATATTTCTACTACATTTAGTTTAAAGGAGGTATAGTGAAAAGGTGTATTAATTGCTACCTCTGCTTTCAGAATATAGTACATAGTGCAATGGTGTTTTTTAAAAAATTGATTCATTTTTTGCTGTCCTAGAAAGTTGTAGTTGACTGGTGGTAGAAGCTTAGCTTGTGTGCTTTGTAACAGGTGCAAGCAAGATGGAGATCCCACAGGGTACTGCCTTTTAAGAATTTTATGCCTAAGCCATGATGATCTGATTTAAGGTCCATTATCAATAGTCTGCTACTTATATCTGCATGATCGTGTACTGATTGATACCGACTTTGCAGCCATGTGCTCCATAATGTCCTGTCAGGAAATGCTGACAGTTACAATGAAGGAACAATAAATGTGGGGCAG
This sequence comes from Dermochelys coriacea, assembly GCF_009764565.3. Taxonomy (NCBI): domain Eukaryota; kingdom Metazoa; phylum Chordata; order Testudines; family Dermochelyidae; genus Dermochelys; species Dermochelys coriacea. The sequence continues at coordinate 61,155,228 of NC_050072.1, read as the reverse complement.
TGGTAATGTAAAGGTCCAGTCTGGCTGTATGAAAACTGATAGCTGGGATATTGGCTCCTGTGTTACCATATACACCAGTCCCTTTGAGAATTTAGCTGGTGAGTGAATTAAAATGGTCTCCAGAAACATAGAAGAGAAAAAAAATCTTCATTTAGGAAACTTGCAGACTTTGCCAAAACACTGCACTAGAAGAACACAGAAAAACAAAACAACACAAAAAATCCCTCCTTACTCAAAAATCTAGGAATGTCTGACACTGCTGAAAAACTGACACTTGACAAATTGATACACAAAAAGAACACTATATCCATTTTTAGGGTAATCCATATGATGTACAATTAAAACAAAATATGAGTAAGATATTTATGCTAATTTCAGTTGGTTGACAGAATATATTTTCATTCATGCTTTAATTTGGTATCTGAGCACACTCATAATTTTCATTTGCAATTGTATCTTGTGTGTGTATGTGTGTGTGTGTGTGTATATATATATATACATCATAATAATATATATATATATAATCATCAATTAAGGAGAAATAAGAAATTTAGGATATATAATTCAATGCAATGACTCTAATCCTGCACCCATTATTCTATTACAATTCCTATTGAGTTGAATTGGGCCTTGATCTTGATTGCTGCTTTTGACCCCTTGAGTTCAATAGGAGTTGTGTCTGAGTGAGAAGGACTGGGTCTCATATCAATTTGCTCACATGTGATCAAATTATGGAAACAGGCAAAAAATGCATCCTGAATTCATAAAGTCAATTTTACTTAGACTTAAGTCTCTGATTTATACTTAATTTGAGGCGAAGTAATTCCAGAGAAATAGACGGAGAAAAACGTCTACTATGTTAAGGGATTGAAAAAGTCTGATTTTTATTATTCACACATAATCAAAGACATTCAAGTTTAATGCTGACATGTTGTCCTTAATCTAATCTATTACTTATGATTATTATTATTATTTAAAATATAAATTACCATAGTTCTCCGAGGCCCCTATCAAGACTGAGGCCTAATTGCATAAAGGGCTATGCAAACATATGAAGAGATGAAAATCTAAGACTTTTTCATACTTTTAGATAATGCAGCCCACTATTTGGAGGCAAAGTTAATATATGTTGGTAGTTTTAAACTTTATTTTAAGCTGTGCTCAAACAAAATCACATTTTCAAAACAAAACAAAAAATCTGGTGTTTAATATAATAATGTAATCTAATATTGTAGCTTACTGACAAAATTCACCTATCTTTAAAAGATGTGCTCACTGTAACTGAATGTGGTGGGTCTTTGTCCAGCAGGCCAAAAGAAAAAGAGATTTCGACTTCTTTGCGTTGGGTTATGAAAGAAGGAGGATCGGAAGAGGAAACCTGCCTGAATGGAGCCATGGGAGTTTAGTGCAGCAGGGAGACTCCCCATCTCACCCCTTTCTCCAGATCCCTTTAATTCTTATATGGGGGAAGGTACTGGGGTCCCAGCAATGGGCTGGGACCAGACTGGGAAGGGGGAGGGCAGATACAGGGCTGGTCTTACTGTGAGGTGAACTTAGGCGGCTGCCTCAGGTGCCAGACTGTGCGGGGGGCGCCACTAGGACCCAGAGTGTAGAAAATTGTGTCTGCTGCTGGTGCATATGTATTCTCTCTGCTCTAGATGCACAGAGATGGTGGAGTGCTGTGCTGGAGGAAGGAGGGTACAAGAGACATAACAGACAGGCAGGAGAAAAGGTGAGAGGGAATAACAGAAAGCAGCCGGAGCTGCAGGGAGAGAGAGGAGGAGTAGTCTCTTATCTACCTCTCTAGCACCCCCAGGAGTCTGGACTGATTAACACCAGCTTCTCAGGGAGTTTTCTGTTTCCTGCTGCTTCCCTGAACCCACTTGAGAAGAACAGGCAGTCAACTGAAGTAGTAGGAGCCAGTTAGGCCCTTAAGACACTAGATCTTCCGTCACTCAGGCCCTGCTACCAGCTTGCTTATTTGTCCCCTTCAACTGAGTGTTGAGAGCCACTATAGCTGGCACAGAACAGCAGTAATGAGTGAAAGAAGAAAACGCTCCTCTGGGGCAGCATTCAAAAAAAGAAAGAAAGCAAAGGAAGCTTTTCTATCTAAGCAGGAAGAAGTTCTCCTGAGATACATAGACACAAATGTTAACAGTGAGCATCTATGTATTTTTCTCTGCATCAACTCATCGATGGCAAATTTTGAAGCAACATCTGGGAACATCCTCTCTGACACTGAAACCACTGAGTGCCACACAATGGAAAAGTCGAGAGGAGGCGATAAAGTCTATCAACACCAAACTGGGAAGATAGATGATGCCATAGTTGCCATTATGGAGGATAATGCTATGACAGGAACTGTTCATGGGAGAACAGTGGCAGAGGGAAATGGAATCACCAGAAACATACATAACTTCAAATTTCTGTGTGGCTTAGTGTTGTGGCATGACAAACTGTTTGAAATAAATGTTGTAAGCAAGAGACTCCAAGGTGTTGACCCTTGATATATCTGGAGCAATGGAACAACTGGACAAAGCAAAGTCATACCTACAGTCTTACCAGTCAGATGAGGGATTTCAAAATGTTCTGAAGAGTACACAGAATTTGGCAGAAGAACTTCACACTGAAGCTATTTTCCCACCCATTCAAGAATACAAGAGTCACTGAAGAAGACATTTTGATTACGAAGCACGAGATAATCCCATAAGAGACCCCAAACAACAATTCAAAGTTGAATTCTTTAACCACGTGCTAGATTGTGCAATACAGTTAGTTGAAGAACATTTCATGCAGCTCAAGGAATACAGCAGTATATTTGGGATGTTGTATGATATTCCAAAACTCCTCACTATACCTGAAGAAGACCTACACCAGCAATGCAGGGCACTAGAGTCAGTGTTGACACATGATGACGTGCGCAATATTGATGCGAGTGATTTAGCTGATGAACTGAAAGCCCTTTCAAGATACATTTCAGCAGGATCAACTCCAAAGGCTGTTCTGGAATATATGTGCACAAATAAGATGACCGCCCTCTTTCCAAATACTTTTGTTGCTCTGCACATACTTCTAACACTTCCTGTAACAGTTGCCAGTGGAGAATACAGCTTCTTGAAGCTGAAGTTAATAAAAACACATCTATGCTCCAAAATGATACAGAAGAGGCTGGTCGGCCTTGTAACCATCTCAATAGAGCATGAGTTGGCCCAGACTGTGGACCTTCAGGAAGCAGTTCAAATCTTTGCAACCAAGAAGGTATGGAAAGCACCACTTTGATTATTCAAACAGATACAAATGCCAGTGTTTACTATGCAGACAAGAAAAGTGACATTTGCTGTTCAGGCATTTGAAAGTTAAGTGTTACTTAAAATTTTTGAACAAGGCATTTTAAGTTGTTAGTTCTCCTTTATTGGGGTAGGTAGCAGAGCAGTACCATGAGAGGAATAGAACAGGAAGAAGGCAGAACTCAGACCTTTCAAAGTTTTGGCCCAAGCGAGGGGACATAGGGGCATCATTTGAGCTCCCCACCTGAGGTGCCAAAATGTTGTGGGCAGATAGCAGCCTTCCCAAATAGGTGGAAACAATTTAGGAAAGAATGACAACCTGCATTGTATGATTTATTGCCGAGTATTCCCAGAATAAGAAAAGGAGTAATTGTGGCACCTTAGAGACTAACAAATTTATTTGAGCATAAGCTTTCGTGAGCTACAGCTCACTTCATCGGATGCATGAAGTGAGCTGTAGCTCACGAAAGCTTATGCTCAAATAAATTTGTTAGTCTCTAAGGTGCCACAAGTACTCCTTTTCTTTTTGTGAATACAGACTAACACGGCTGCTACTCTGAAACCTGTCATTATTCCCAGAATGTGGTAAGTGAATAAAGTTGTTGCCCTATTAAACCATATCCATTGCGTCTTGTCTTTCTTCCAGCATGGCTGGAACACTGAGAGCATACTGAAAATCTCCCTAATCTGCATATTGACACAATAAGCTGAATCATCATTAAGGTATAGTTTGAGATGTTTCCAAAGATCTCGTTTCAAAACTATCAACACACAATAAACCATAACAGTTCCAGAGGCTATTACATATGAATATCTAATTAGGCAGTTCTTAGTAAGCAGTACACAAATACTTGACAAGATAAATAAGCAACTTAGAATATATAAGTCCAAGGAAAGAGAATTATATCTTATATTTCAAAGCCTACCTACCACAATGCCAAATTACTCTAACCTTAGTCATGAAAATGGGTTCATTGTCTTCGTTATGAGTGCTTGAGTGAGTAAGGTAGATATGATTTGGCCCGTATTGGTGGTCACTTTCTACATTAGGATTACCAGTATGAAACATTTGGGCTTTTTAAAACAATAAGCTGTTTTTAAATTATCGATACATAAAAAACTATAAGCACTCTTCTTTTTCTTCTGCTGGTATAGCTTAAAAATGTGGCAACTGACTTTACTGGATTTATTTTAAAAAATCATTTTAACCTGATATCTTGTACAGTATGCCAAAAATCAAACAGAAGCAAAATTTTAATGTTCACTTTATAACCTTCTGGAAGTAGGGATGTATAATGAAAACACTAATAGACCCTGAAAAAATTTATACTTAAAGGCAGTAGTACCAGTATGCACTCATAATTAGATCTTTTGAGTGTTTGCAGTGACCTTTAAAAAAAAACTTCCAATTTTATTATAAAAAAAATTCAGAATGAACTACCAAAAGGTAAGTTGTATACTAACGAAGGCAATGAAAAAGGAATTTGCAAGAATATGTTCTTACTATTTGAATTTATTATGATGGTATTTATTATGATTTCATTAAAAGAAATTTGATTGACTGAAGTTTCATTCAAAGATATCCAGTTGACTCATCTTTCTGAAATGGAAAGGTCAGCATAATGAATTTACCTTTTAAAATGATTAGTTTTTTTGTACTGAGCTACTATTCAGAATAAGAGACTAATATGGATTATATTACATCTTACAGTAAGATATTATATTTTCATAGGTAAAACTCTTTAGTATTAGTGAAATACATGATGATTTTGGCTCCCCTGAATTCTTGAATTTTTCAAGTTCACATAGAGTATTATGTAAATGTATTATAGTCTAATAGTTAAATCTTTCCATAGAGAGCAGTTGTGTAATTTGAAATATTGTGCACAATGTGCAATGTTTGCTGCATTTCTTTAAAAACCTCCTCATTTTTAGAATATTATAAATGTTATGTTTTATTTTAATTGTCTTCTAAAAAAATTCAGATCACCATAATCTTCATTAGAACATTTGCAAAAAAAACACATTTTTCTCACTTTTACTGTTTATACCATTCCCTTTTCTTTTACTGTTCAATATAATACTTTCAGGCTGTAAATGCTCCAACCTGAAAATCACAATTAAAAGTGAAAGGTAAATGTCATTGTCAGTCCTATTTATACAATAAACTAAGTTTATACTTGATCTAGTGACGTGCTCTTATACTGGGACAACAAATCAGAAGATACTACATTTAAGATGCAGTGGCATAAACCTATTGCACACTGGAGGTCACCCTTGCTACTTACAAGTTTTTTACATTTTTGCAAAAAATGCAGCCATTGTGTATTTTAATATACACAAGGTGGCTTTCTACAATATTTTTAGCAAAAACTCAAGTCCATATTTAGGGCTATGCAAATTCCATATTTAGCTAACCATAATACAGTATGGGAAAAGCCGTTTGTAAAAATCTAACTGCAGTCTGATTCTCAAGTGACTGGTACAAATAACATGAAGCTTTTTGGAATCAAAATAGAGACTTTGGTTGTCTATTGAATTTCTTGTGGAGAGTTTCAACAGCACTGTGTACTTCTGTCTTATGATACAGTGCTTTCTTTATGAAGAAATCTGCTAAATTTTATTCTGTAGCATGTGAAGTATAGAGGTGTTCAGCTGTAGTGATGATTACTAAGGGTATATTAGATATGATATTCTGTGGTGCATATTTAAATGGTTTGCTCGGCAATTCACTCCATTGTCTCTTGATGTTATTCTTATGGTCTAAAACTGTATAGTAATACTGACTTTTAATTGTTTATGGTAAACGACGTGTGAATTTTGCACTTCATTAACCAGGAGAACTTTGCGTACTCAAGACCAGAGCAGTAAGATCTTAGGAAAGCTGGTGTGGCATGGTCTTAGGATGAGCTCATCTAAAATCATGAGAGAATTGAAAAATGAAAATATTAGGACAGAGGTTTTCAATCTTTACCTTGGCAACTCAGGAGAGGGGGGAAAAAGAGGAAAAATTGAGACTCAACAACCAATTATTTGTTTGTATTGTGGCAGAGCCTAGGAGCCCCAATCAAAAGATGGTCTCTTTCCCAAACAGTTTACAATCTAAATAGATCTTACACTCTAAATTAATATACAGTAAACTCTCCCAGTTTCTCTGAACCAACACGGGTTGGAGCAGTACCTTATGGACCTCCTAGTTGCAGTAGTTAACCAGGATTCAGTACCCACCATCCAGACTTTCCTCCACCCCTCATCGTGCCACTCGACACTATGCTTTCCACATGCATCAGAGGCTGTGGGGAAGAAGGTGTAAAAAGTGAATACACTGGTCTGGTGATTCCTCCATGCTAGGAGAATCCTCAGCAGGGGAATTGCAGGTGGTTCTGCTTGGGAGGCAAAATGGTGCAGAGTAGGCCAGGGAATATTCCCCAGATTATGGATTGTGGCCTCATGACCTTTCTAAATAATATGTTTGACCTTCTTTCTGAAAAGGTTGGATGCCAGTTCTCTAGAGTCTAGACCATGATGCCCCAAGACCATAATTACAAATGCATAGCTCAAAGCACAATTACAACTTGTGATTATTAGTACAGATACCATAAGGGTTGCTCCCAGTTACCTATTGTCTTCTAATATATATTTACAAAGTACAGTCATATTAATTATTCCATTTGCTAAAGTATACTTTAAGGGATACTGTTACATTATTTTTCATAATTTCTAAGATTTTAAAAATTCATTGATGATTATTCATTGGAAGCTTGAAACTGAATTGTTTTTATATCAGAATAATGTTCCCTATCAAACACAAATAGTGTTTTATTAAAGTTGTGGTGTTCTTAACAGTGCTGCCACCATGAGGGCTATGGTTTATGTGATGATAATATTTAGACCCTGATCGCAAAATGACCCATATGTCTCTATGGAGTTCCACCAAAGTGAATGGGATCTGTATGGGCAGACATCTATACCTGCACAGTCCTCATTGCTGGATGGGGGCATAATCGAACAATTTGAACTAACTAAGAAAAAACATAGCCCCATCTATCATCCAGCAATAAACTTGGTCATATTCCATTCTACTTTACGACATTCCATATTTGGTACCTCACTAATCCTCATGCAAATGGGATTTGGCCCACATACTAGAATGTCCAGATCAGCTCTTTCTTCACATAAAACTAAGCTCAGATGAGAAATGCTTTATATTTATACATAATACACAAAAAACAGAAAGACAAACATGCTATGAAATTCAACTAATTTTCAGTGAGGTAGAACTTCTTCCTGAGCACACATTTGGTGTTCACTTACAGCTATGTGCTGTTATAGAATACTTACATTATGATTGTGCCAACAAAATAGATTTAGCATCATATATACCAGCACTTAGTGCAGTGAGACCTGATTGGGGCCTATTGATGCTACTATGATCAAATTATAATTAATTATAAAAGATGCATTTGCTGCTAACCCTCAACCAAGAGGAACATCAAAGAGAGGCCATATGGAGAGGAGAGTTTGTCACTGTCTGAGAATCAGAAATGCACTCGTGCCCCACCCCCCATAACCAAGGCAATTTGTAATACTCCTGAGACAGGGATGAGCAAGCCAACAGGAGACTGGAAGGTTTCAGACCTGTCAGTCAAAGCAGCCCAAACTTCAGTTTCCCGCCCAGAGTCAACCCTTGGCCCAGTGAAAACATTCAGATTTCCCTTCCATCTTTCAAGGAATTAATGAAAGAGCATTAACCCCAGTGAGAATGGATTGTTTTTCTTTGCCTTTAAGAAATAAATAGCAAAGAATAATTTATTTTAGAGATAAAGTTGCATTATATTTCCAAAGGTACGTGAGAATTGTAAAATTGTAGTAAACCCAAAATACACATTTTAAAAAAAATAACTTTAATTTTATTAACAATTATGTATCCATCAAGATCACAGTCATGCTAAAAAAAAATACTGTAATACACATAAATCTGCTATGCAAGCTAATTGTATTCAGATCATATAGTCAAACTTTATCCTCTCTCACAGGATAAAAAAGATATGCATAATTAGTAAAAATAACTTTTAATATTATCTGGATGCGTTATCCTCTTAAGGCTCAAAGTCTCCAGATATTTTAAATGGAGGGATAAGAAGTATACCCAGAACATTCAAAAATATGTAAACCAATTTAGTTGTGTAGTTTGTTGAAAAAGTAGGAAAGCACCATAAAAAGTCTTATAATTTGTACTCCTTACTAATATGACTTGAGGCCTTATTGTTGAACCTTTCAATGGGAGTTGTTTGTGCCCAGAGGGTAGAGGAGCAAGCCTCCATTGTATCAATTCTTGCTTAATGTAACAATTAAAGAAAATGAAAATTTGCAGGATAAAAAATGATGGAAGTGTCTCTTTTCGGGTATATGTCATCCTTAAAATGTAAAGCCATCAACAGCATCAAATACTTGAGGTTCTGTCAGCCTGAATCCTCCCCTCATACTAAAATACAGGGTGCTTGACAAATATTCAAGCCATTTCCAGTGGCAGTTGCCAACAATTTCAGAGATAGATTTCCTCAGTGACAAGGTTCATTCTAATGCCGAAGTATAAATGTTGTAGTATAGATGCATTCTGGAACAGTAGAAAGTTTACTTTTTATGCTTTATTGTTGTTTAAGTTAAAAATAAAGGCAAACCCCAGAAAGTAGGTTAGTTTGAACAGTGTGTGTGTGTGTGTGTGTGTGTGTGTGTGCACGCACACACTCATACTGTATTAAAACCAAAGCGGGGACACTGTTGTGGATGTTTATGTAAAATTCAACATATCCAACATAATCAGAGGGCTGTTAGGAGAAGTAATTTACATCAGCTAATTAAATGGATTATAGCAAAAGAGGTAAGGTATTAAATCAATAACTTTACTGAAATTATATATTGTGACGGGGCAAGGCCAGATGGTTATGGAAAAGTCGTGGGAGATAGATATATTAGCTCCAGGCTAAACAAATTCCTGGTACCAGGATAAGTGAAATGGCAGCTGCTTCAGGTCAATTAAGACACCTGGGGCCAATTAAGAACTTTCCAGAAGGCAGGGAGAAGGCTAGGTTGATTGGGACACCTGAAGCCAATCAGGGGCTGGCTGAAACTAATTAAAAGCCTCCCAGTTAGTCAGGTGGGAGTGCATGTCAGGAGGTGTGGGAAGAAGTTGCACGGTTGGAGAGGCTGAGTAGTACATACCATATCAGGCACAAGGAAGGAGGCCCTGAGGTAAGGGTGAAGTGGAGCTTGAGGAAGTGAGTGCTGCTGTGGGGGAAGTAGCCCAGGGAATTGTACATGTCATGTTTCTAAAAGGTCAGTTACCATAGCTGATACTATTAGGGTCCCTGGGCTGGAGCCCGGAGTAGAGGTGGGCCCAGGCTTCCCCCACACACACCTTTGCCCCCTGATTAATCACTGAGACTGGGAGACAACAGAGACTGTGCAAGGAAGGATAACTTCTCCTCACATCCCTTGCTGGCTTATGATGAAAATGGCTCAGTAGACTGTGACTCTTGTCTCTAGAGAAAGAAGGGTTACGTGGAGGGTCACAGTGAGCCTCTGAGGCTAGCAAAATCTGCCAGGAAACTCAGGACCCACGGACAGACCTTTGTCTCAATATGCTCTGGACATGCTTCTTAGTTAAGGTTGAGCTGGGTTTTGAAGGGATTCAACCTCTTTATTATATATGAAGAATACAGTGTATTACATGTAAAATTTGTATTAAGATTGTGATAAGGATGAATATGTATCAGTAACTTTGAGTAGAAAATCCTTACAAGACTGGTATAATTATCCCCAAAACAAGAATTACAAACCCAGAAAATTTAGAATTAAGGTTAAACTAAAAATAGAAATCCAAACATGCTGAAGTAATTTGCTTTGAAGCAACCTTAACTCTGTCCTGTAATAACACTAAAGAATAATCATACAATTATGATTAAAGCATTTTAGTGTTTGTGGTCTGATTTACAAGGAACTGATTTTTTTTTTAAATTTCTCCCTCCTTCCCCAATGACACCGCTGCCTGGTAGAGTCAAAGTTTTGGGGTACATTTCCATGCCTTGACATCTTAACTCTGCATGTCTTGAGTTTATAATAGTTGTTTTAGATAATTACATCTCTGTAATGCATCCTATGAAGTGAGCTGTAGCTCACGAAAGCTTATGCTCAAATAAACTTGTTAGTCTCTAAGGTACCACAAGTACTCCTTTTCTTTTTGCGAATACAGACTAACACGGCTGCTACTCTGAAACCTGTAATGTTTCTAACTCTTACATCACTGATGTGAACACTCAACCTTATTTCCAGTATAATGTAGGTTTTTATTTAAATAAATACTTAAAATATATATGGTTCTCATACTATGGTCATCACCATATCTGAACACCTTCCAGTAGCCAACTTCACTAATATCTGTCATATATTGTTTGTTCTCTCATCTGCTTCCCCGGGGGAGGTGTGTGCAGTGGAGTATCTCCTTTTGGTAGAGTTTTTGTTTTGTTTTTAAATATACCTATTGCTATCTGTTTAATATTAAAGTTAGGTCAAAGAAATGTATCTTGCACTTGGAGCAGAAGGTGTTGAGGTTGGTGATAGTCCTTAGTTCCTGAGGGAATTCATTCCCCAGTCTTGGACCAGTCCCAGAGAAAGTTCTGTCCCCAGAACAGATGAGCTTTACTCTTATTATAGAGAGTATCGTGTGCCAGATTTTTAGGCAGACTTTTAGATATCCTGGGCTCAATTCATGGACTGCCTTGAAGATAAGTACTGAGACCTTGAACTCTATTTGAAATTCTGTAGGAAGCCAGTGTAGACAGTGGAAGAGAGGTTTGATGTGCTTGCAGTAACCTGTGATGCAAGAGTTGCACTGCAGAGTTCTTTACCAATTAGAGTTTCCTAAATGCTCAAGGCTTCATGTCCAGGTAAATTGCATTGCTGTAATCTAGCCAAGAGGTGCTGAAGCCATGGAAAACTGAGGCCAGGTCATCATTTGCCAGGATGGGATGTTGTCTTATATCCAGCCAGTGATAGAAAGCATTAGATGCATATGGTGCTATGTGAAAACTTAGTGTCAGCAAGTCATCCAAGAGAATTCCTAAGCTATGGACTTAACTGACCAATTGTGGGTGTGAGCCTTCAAACAAAGGAGACTGTGCCATACTGTGAATGCTTCAAAATGCTTTCCTCCACCCACGACCATCACTTCTGTCTTGCTCATGTTCAGTTTAAGTCAGGTGTTCTTCATGTATGTGCTGATCGCATCCAGGTGCTGGAGCAGGTGTAGGCTGGGGCTAGGAGCCAGGAACAGGAGGAAGGCTAGAGACAGTGGAGGCAGTAAGAGGACCAAATGCAGCTGGAGGCTAGGAATGCATTGAGCAGCCCCACTGGACTATTACTACTGAGCATAAGTATCAGCCTGCTGACTCATGAAACCTGATTTCTGCTAGACAGCTTCTATCAGGGCCAGCTTTACTTATTGGATTGCCAGGAGACTGGCTCTGTTGCAGGTCAGATTCACAAGTTTTGGGTCAAGACTCCTTTAAGGTGTTTGAAAATGTTTGATGAGTGAATGTACTGAACCCTGGGAATGCAAGCATTTTGTTGGTTGATGGGTGTAGGTGAAACAGATCCATGCTGTTTGAGAAGCCTTCCTGAATGTGATTGACCTTTTCAGTGAAGTAGGATAATCGTTCTTCTCAGCACTTGGTGCTCAGCTCTGAGGCAGGCTATACATACGCAGAATTAATTAAGTGGATAAACACCCTGTATAGCTACTTCAGGTGGAATTTGACAGCTTCAGAAGTGGCTGAAAGTAAAATTCTCTTGGTCTCTAATATGGCCTCAGCATACGCTTTGAGGAATTCATGTTAGATCATGTCTGTATCAGCCTTTGCTTTCCACCAATGGGGCTTGAATTTCCACCACATCCTCTTCTTCTGGCATAGGGTGTCAAAAAAACAAGGAAATGTATGTGGATGATGGGGAAAAATTGGCCTTTTGAGGGCCAGCATGTTGATGGTTTAGGCTAGTGTAAAATGACAGTGATTCACCAGGTCCTCTACTCCTTATCCTGTGCAAGGAGTGCTGTTGTCTATTGGCAGGCCTTGGAATTAGTGGGAGTCTATCAGTCTTTGTGGCTGAATCAGGATTGTTGGTCTTTCTTGTTGACTGCGAGTGGGAGGATTAGGTCCAGGGGATGACTGGCTGTGTGGATTGGACGAGAAGTCCTAGGGAGGTGAGTGAGGGAATGAGTTTTTGAGCTTTTCCACCTTTAGCCTTGTCAATATGAGTGGTGAAATCTTCCAGGCTGGAGTGTTTCACCACCATCACCTGTCTTGTTGAAAAGTTAATGGCTTAATGGAACATAAGTGCCAATGTGTGAGTCCCTCCCAGTGTCCGAAAAGGTTGTGTTAAGGATTCATTGTGTATGGCATTTGAGTGAGGAAGATGAAGGATTCATTGCTTATGGCATTTGAGTGAGAAAGATACATCAGCTCCCATTTGTCTCAAAAGCAAAAGTTCATTTAAATATTATTCACTACTTTATCTGCTAATATAAATTGATGAAACTCAGTTGAATAGAATCATAGAATTGTAGACCTGGAAGGAACCTCAAGAGGCCTTCTAGTCCATTCCCCTGAACACAAGGCAGTACTGTTATATACCATACTTGGCAGGTGTTTGACTGACCTGCTCTTAAAAATCTCCAATGATGGAGATTCCAGAACCTCCCTAGGCAATTTATTCCAGTGCTTAACCATACTGACAGGAAGTTTTTCCTAACATCCAACGTAAACTGACCTTGCTGCAATTTAAGCCGATTACTTCTTGTGCTGTCCTCAGCAGTTAAGAAGAACAATTTTTCTCCCTCCTCCCTATAACAAACCTTTATGTACTCGAAAACTGTTATCATGCTCCCCACACTCACTCTCCTCTATCTTCTCCAGACTAACAAACCCAGTTTTTTCCATCTTTCTTTGTGGGTCAGGTTTTTCTAGACCTTCAGTCATTTTTGTTACTTACCTCTGGACTTTCTCCATTTTGTCCTCATCTTTCCTGAAATGTGGCACCCCGAACTGGACACAATACTCCAGTTGAGGCCTAATCAGCGTGGAATAGAGCAGAAGAATTACTTTTTGTGTCTTCTTTATAACACTTCTGCTAATACATCCCAGAATGATGTTTTAGAATCATAGAAGGTTGGAAGGACCTCAGGAGGTCATCTAGTCCAACCACCTGCTCAAAGCAGAACCAATCCCCAACTAAATCATCCCAGCCAGGGCTTTATCAAGCCTGACCTTAAAAACCTCTAAGGAAGGAGATTCCACCACCTTCCTAGGTAACCCATTCCTGTGCTTCACCACCCTCCTAGTGAAACACTGTTTCCTAATACCAACCTAGACCTCCCCCATTGCAACTTGAGACCATTACTCCTTGTTCTGTCATCTGCTACCACTAAGAACACTCTAGATCCATCCTCTTTGGAACCCCCTTTCAGGTAGTTGAAAGCAGCTATCAAATTCCCCCTCATTCTTTTCTTCTGCAGACTAAATAATCCCAGTTTCCTCAGCCTCTCCTCATAAGACATGTGCTCCTGCCCTCTAATCATTTTTGTTGCCCTCCGCTGGACTCTTTCCAATTTTTCCACATCCTCCTTGTAGTGTGGGGCCCAAAACTGTACACAGTACTCCAGATGAGGCCTCACCAATGCCAAATAGAGGGGAACGATCACGTCCCTCAATCTGCTAGCAATGCTCCGACTTATACAGCCCCAAATGTCGTTAGCGTTTTTGGCAACAAAACCACACTGTTGACTCATATCCAGCTTCTCGTCCACTGTAACCCCTAGGTCCTTTTCTGCAGAACTGCTGCCTAGCCACTCGGTCCCTAGTCTGTAGCAGTGCATGGGATTCTTCCATCCTAAATTCAGGACTCTGCACTGTCCTTTTGAACCTCATCAGATTTCTTTTGGCCCAATCCTCTAATTTGTCTACGTCCTTTTGTATCCTATCCTTACCCTCTAGCATATCTACCATCCTCCTAGTTTAGTGTCATCTGCAACAGTATTTTTTTGCAAGAGCATTACACTGTTCACTCATATTTAGCTTGTGATTCACTATGACCCCCAGATCACTTTCTATAGTACTCCTTCCTTGGCAGTCATTTCCCATTTTGTATGTGTGCAACTGATTGCTCTTTCCTGAGTGGAGTACTTTGCATTTGTCCTTATTGAATTCCTATTTACTTCAGACCATTTTTCCAGTTTGTCGAGATCATTTTGAATTTTAATCCTATCTTCCAAAGCACTTGCAACCCCTTTCAGCTTGGTTTCATCTGCAAACTTTATAAGTGTACTCTCTATGCCATTTATGTAAATCATTGATACAGATATTGAACAGAACTGGACCCAGAATGGCTCCCTGTGGGACCCTATTTGATATGCTCCCAGCTTGATTGTGGCCCACTAATAACTACTCTCTGGGAACAGTTTTCCAGCCAGTTATGTGTCTTATAATAGCTCCATCTAGGTTGTATTCACCTAGTTCGTTTATGAGGTGATGCAAAATAGTATCAAAAGCCATACTAAAGCCAAGATATACCACATCTACTGCTTCCTCCCTCTCCACAAGGCTAGACTTTGGCTCAGTATGTTAAATAAGATTACCCTTTACCTATATCACAGCAGATATAGATGTAACAGCTCTATGGACAATGCTTCTTTCCTGGCTGGAGGGCAAATGTGATTTTGATTGAAACTTTTAACACAAATGATGATAATGTGTTAGGGAGCACTTAGATTAGACACAACAGATTTGAGACACTTTGAGAAAGGCAAGCAGTATAGCTGCTCTTTTGGTCCATTATTGTTCAAGGCATTACTAGGAATTATTTAAATATTACAAATAAAAATTGACGAGGTAAGACAATCCTAAATCTTTGTCTTTTAATTTATATTCCAGCAAGTAATAAAACCACTTAATTCTGATCTTGCTTACAATAGTTTTATACTTATGTAACTTCATTGATTCATCAGAGTTCATCCTGATTTACATCAGTGTGAGATCAGAGTTAGTCCCGGGGCCCCTGGTATAGCCCCTTTGAATTAAGGGCAGAATATATGGGCCAGGTCTAAAATCCTCTCAGCCCCAAGACAGAAGTGTTGTTCAGACCACTGACCCTAAAGGGGACTTCTTTGGGGAAAGCTGTATAAACTGAACTCCAGAAGAAGGGCAATATTGTGTAAGACTCGGGAGGTGAGTGGTTTATTTCTGAAGCCCACAAGAAGAAGCTGGGGGAAGTGTTCCTGCAGGACCTTGCTCAGCCATCAGGAGGAGATACAAGGGAGGCACACTCTTCAACAGTCCCCCGGAGTGTAAATTCTTCTTGACCACTCATAAATTGGCACACTCTGCACCATTTCTGTTGCAGTCTCATTCTTTTCTGCTTTGAGAAGTCGTGGAAGTCAGATTATTTGCTCTTTGCAAACATAGAAGACTCCTCAGGGATCCAAACCAAGAAGGATTTACTACCGTATTCCAAGGGAAGGCTTTGTTGGATATATATAATAGATTGCAGCTCTTCTCAGTCCCAGTATTCTTAATCATTGTTTAGTGCAAAGCTGCATCTTCTTTTTAAAAGAGCTGGAATATAATCACTGCATATATTGATTTCAGAACCAATGAATTCTACTTTTACACAGATAAATACAAAAGTTTGTTGGGGAACAGTGAAATAACACATTTTACTCAGGAAAAAATAGATTCAGAGGATCTTACAGATTATTTTAAGAAGAGTAAGATTCCATGTAACACAGAGAATGAATACTTTGATTAACCATGTGGTAAAAAACTATGAATTCCCAGATTTAGTTTGCTCTCAAATTTGCAGAATTCCTAATCCTGGCTTCATATTAATTCATATTTCCACTGTGTTTTACAGATGCAAATACATCATACCCAGAAAGGATGTTCTTCTATATCTACAATGCTACAAATCCACCCTGTAGTTTTACAAGAATTATCTTGTTTTCAGTAATTAAGACAAAGAAATTAATACTGTCCAACCTTTTGTGCTGTGGGTCCCAGATTTATTAAATTGCTTACTCCAGTTTGTTTAGTCCCAAGTCTATGTCCATCTTATCAGCGGTGGCAGGAACAGCCATCCATTTACTCATCTTTATTTACCTGGGATTGTGATTAAGTAGGAATGTGATTAGTACCTAACTCAGAGTTGGGCAAACTATGGTCCGCGGGCCACATCTGGCCGGCAGGACCCTTCTGCCGGGCCCCTGAGCTCCTGGCCCGGGAGGCTTGCCCCAGTTCCCTCCCCTGCTGTCCTCCTCCCCCACAGCCTCAGCTCACTGTGCCGCCAGTGCAATGCTCTGGGTGGCGGGGTTGCAGAGCCCAGCCTGATCCGGTGCTCTGTGCTGCGCGGTGCTTGGCTGGCTCCAGTCGGGCAGCGCAGCTGTAGCGCTGCCAGCCACCAGTGCTCCACGCAGCGCGGTAAGGGGGGAGGGAGCGGGGGGGGGGGGTTGGATAGACAGCAGGGGAGTTCAGGGGTGGTCAGGGGCTGGGGGGGTGGATAGGGATCGGGGCAGTCAGAGGGTGGGGAACAGGGGGGTTGAATTGGGGCAGGGGTGCCCGGGGGCAGTCAGGAAGGAGAGGAGGGGTTGGATGGGGCAGCGGGAAGCAGTCAGGGGTGGGGGTCCTGGGTGTGGTCAGGGGACAGGGAGAAGGGGGGGTAGTCAGGAAGGAGAGGGGAGTTTGGATGGGGCAGCAGGGGCAGTTAGGGGCGGGAGGTGCAGGGGCGGTCAGGGGACAGAGAGTGGGGGTGTGGTTGGGGCAGGGGTCCCAGGGGGCCGTCAGGGGCAAGAAGCAGGGGATAGGAGGTGGAGGCCATGCCACACCTGGCTGTTTGGGGAGGCACAGCCTCCCCTAACTGGCCCTCCATACAATTTCGGAAACCCAATGCGGCCCTTGGGCCAAAAAGTTTGTCCACCCCAACTTAACTGAAGAATACTGAATACTTACAGTATTTTGGAGGAGACATGCGGGGGATGCACACAGTTTGAAGAAATCGTCTTTACTAGATTTTTTACCATGATCAAGTGTTCAAGCAGCCTCGAAACCAAAAGTCTTAAATAGCTACAGTCTTGGCATGATGCAGGAAATTTGCCATAGAGTTAAATACTGTAAAAGCATCCCACACATATTTCCTCCAAAATACTTACACATTTTATATTTTGCCACAAGTTATAGTGAATTAACAACTCAGCCAAATTCTTCAGTTAGGTACCAATCACATTCCTACTTAATCCATTGCAAGGAAGGTGAAGAAACTCCCTAGGCCTCTGCCAGTTCACCCTATGGGAGAAAAAAAACCTTCCTGACCCCTAAACAGATGGTTGACTAGACACACAGCCTCTGCCAGACTGGATTCCCATTGTTTTGCTTGTAAACTTTTCACATTCACATGCAAACAAATGATGGACCATAACTGTGACATTTGGACCTTGAGCCAGATTACATATGTCTCCAAATTTCAGGTGTTTTTAGATTTTGAGTGTAAACCTATCTCTAATGCAAGCTTGGATAGAAATGAGAGTTTAGATATCTTATATATTTAGTATCTGATTTTTTTCCCATTGAGCGTACTTTGTAAATCTCATTAACTTTAATGGGCCCAAGATGAAATCCTTAGAAGGAATATCACAGTATGCTTTCCCCCAACTAGTTTCACAGTTTTGTGTAGTGGTTCTTTTTAGTTCTTATCTTAAACCATGTTTTCCCCTTCCTTTTGCTTCATAATTTCTGTGTGTTAATGCTCTTATTAAAATGCTTTTATTTACTATACAGGTCTATGTTTTCACCAGGGCTTTATTTTTTTTTGTTTGCATAGATGTGCATACACATTTAATGAGTGTTCAAATCCAGTAGCTATATTCCAATTTATAAGTGGAAATATGAGATTTTTCAGGCCCACAAATTGCAAGCTCATTGAAAAACTGGGCCTTTGTTGCTTGCACACCACCTTTCTCTGTATTTTATATCATTTGTTTCAAAAGCCATAGACCATAAGGGCTTTGGGACCGGACCACGCTTCCCCTACTCCCCTGCCCCATCCCCATCTTCTGCCAAAAACCTGAACTCTGTTTTCCAAGCTTTAATTATTGAAAGAACCTCTCTTCTTTTTCTTCTTGCCTTCCCTCCAAGAGGACCCCAACTGCCATATATACCATAAGGCTCCAGTCATTCCTGACTTGCATTTACTTCTTTTCCTAGAAGGAGGAAGTCAGATCCAAGATTGTACAAGGTCTGGGGGGCAAAAAGTGGAATTTTCAAGTGCATAAGGGAGTTAGATGGCCATATTCCATTGAAATTTAATGAGAACTGGGCATGAAACTATGTTGGATTCCTGTGAAAATCCCCGTGGGAGCATCTCTTTGACAGTTGCATAGAGGGAAAATTTCAAATAATCATTCAAATAAATGTAGATTTATTCAAATGTATGCAGATTTATATCATCTGAAAACTCTTTGGGGATTTATGCATCAACAAGCAATACAATACTCAGTGTGTTCATTTTCAACACATGCCATTTCTGTAGGTTTCTCTACAATGTTTGATTTTCTTTTATCACTTTGTTCAGCGGTAGAGATATGGCCTTTTGTGGAACCTAGTAATATGTAATATTTTTCTCAGCTGCCATGATGCTATACTATAATTGATGTAGAATTTTTGGCAATTATGTTTGTAGTCCTGAGAAGTTGCAATTATGATGCCCAAGAAAGAGTTTTAGGGTTTAACTTCATAAATGCTCATGGAATATTTCCTTCTCACTTGGACGCTACAGACACATATTTCTATTTGGAGGAACATAAGCAGTCTCCTCCTAGTGATAACAAATGTTAAATATTATAGGACGTATTGTTTGCTTGAGTGGGCTTAGGAAACCTCACAACTTTAGATAATCCTCTCGGGGAACATTTAGCCTTAGTAATATACAAATTATGCCTTTTTTTGCGGTCATTTTGCTTTTAATAGCTAATAAACAATAGAAGAATGTTTTAAGATGTAAAATTTTGCTTTTATGGTCACTATGATATTAGAATCTTTTGATGTCTATATAGACTTATCGTCCACATTTAACTTTGTAGTATCCTGTATCTGTATACAGTAATGCTTTCTGTGGAAGTAACCAGGTAACCATCAAAACAAAGCTAATGTTGTTTCAAAGTAGCAGCCATGTGAGTCTGTATTCGCAAAAAGAAAAGTTATACTTGTGGCACCTTAGACACTAATATAGATTTTCACTCCATATGGCTAAATTCAGTGCCACAAGTACTCCTTTTCTTTTTGCTAATGTTGTTTGTAATCCAATGTTGAATAAAAATTTTACAGGAGAACTTTTTTTTGAAATTATAACATTTTTAAAAATGTACATTTTGTTGTGTAATTGTTTATCAGAGAGATCCTGTCACAGGACAAATATGATTTCAATTTTATACTTAGTTGATTTCAAAACTGTTCACTGTTGTAGGGAGGATTGTGACATCAGAAGTGGTTTGCCTGATCATTATACTGTTGACCAGTTCATTTTATGTATTGGAATCCTATTGGATGAAAGGTTATAAAAGCTGGTTGTGGTTTTTCATATTTTTTATATTTTAAAAATTCCACATGTCATTGCCATTGTACATTCTAGGAGGTATGAAATATAGCCTTGTGACTAAAGGCATGAAATATGGCTCACTTTTTACCAGCTAGCAGTGAGATTTTTATTATACCTACTAAAGACAAGTATAAATACAGTGAGTGTGTACAAGAGCCAGAATGATTTCTGCACAGGTAACTATAAGTTATAAGGCATTACACACAGATCAAGAGTTTCTAGGTTACATCATGATAACCACAAGATCAAAGCTATAGTGGTTTATTTTTGTTATTCAAATATGCATATAGCTTTACTGACAATTTCCCTGTGATTATGTTTTAGAGAGCTGACACATCTCATCAGAGTTTTATCCAGAAAATATTTTTAAAAGAAAATCATATGCAAAATAATGTTTTTATTATTTTAAGTGATATATAAAAACTGTATATGAAGTGTATATTTTTGTAAGATTTTATTCAATTATAGAATTGGTATAATTGTTTTACCTATTTTTTTAGTCTTTGTTTGTTTTCAAGAGTTGCAGGCATCTCATTGATGGGTGTGGGTTTTCAACACTGGAGGTGACTCATTCATCCAATTTGCTTTCATTCATTTTCATACTGTAATTATATAACCTATACAATGTTCTGTTATCTATCAAGCTGGTTATATTTACAGTACATCCAATTCTCTTCTCATTTGAATGAGTGATATCATTCATTCAGTTCACATTTTTATGTAGTTAGCATCAAAATGTAAGGCTCAAACAGTTGGCTTTTAGTGAATAAAAGTTTTAAGAATCTTAAGGCATTTTAATCAAAAGGAATTTGGTATGCAGACTAATTAAGAAGTAAGAGGAAGAGGGGAAAGGCAATGACTCCTTGATTTACCTCTTTTATTATAAGTCCATCAACAAACAGCAATCAGTTTTTCACAAAGAGGCATCAAAGGGGGACAGGACGGCGCAGTATAATTTTATTCTTCTGCCATTTCATCACTCCCCTCTCTAGTGACAGCCAACCCTGCCTCTTGTTTCTTCTCCCTTCTTTCATTTAACTACTTACTCTCTTTTCCCATTCGACACACACACTCCCTTCCCACACTGTGTCCAACCCGTCTTCACCTTTGTGTTGGTTAGTGCTCTTCAGTATCCCATTCTCCCCATCTGCTTCAAAGGAAGATCAGTCCTAAGGCTGCTTTTAATTCTGTACCCTTAAAATGGCTTGAACGGTGCACTTAGAGTTTAAGGCACTCAACCACATTAAGACAGATCAGTGCTTAATGCAGCTTTAAGAGCGGAGAGGCCCTTAGCACTAAGGCCTTAAGAGCTGAGCTCCTAAAGGTTGCTTAAGTCAGGCCTGATTTTTCAACAACGTTTCAAGTGAAGTTTAACATTAACTCTGGATCTTCAATATCTCTGAAAACCAACTCCTTAATTACTTACAACACAAAACTTTCTTTGGTGTTTCAAAATTGAAGAGTTTCAGTAAGTATTCAGGTTTCAGAGTAGCAGCCGTGTTAGTCTGTATTCGCAAAAAGAAAAGGAGTACCCGTGGCACCTTAGAGACTAACAAATTTATTAGAGCATAAACTTTCGTGAGCTACAGCTCACTTCATCGGATGCATCCGTGAAGTGAGCTGTAGCTCACGAAAGCTTATGCTCTAATAAATTTGTTAGTCTCTAAGGTGCCACGGGTACTCCTTTTCTTTTTAGTAAGTATTCAGCATTCTAAAATTCTAAATAATTTTAGGACATTCCAAACAACAACAACAAAAGTAGAAATTGTTCTGACATCTATGCAGATATTTAAATAATATTTAAATAAAGACACAGTATCTTGAAAAATACCAAGCCAGTTTTCTCCAAATTTATATTGTTTGGGTTTTTTTCCTTCTTCACTGAGGATCTTTAAAGAAACTAGGTTTGATGTTTCTAGCTACAGTTATTTTTAAGTTATGTTAAGTGCCTTTGACTCTCACTTCCAGTCTTCCCACACAGACATACTTTCCAAGCAGCAACCGCATTTGTGAAAGGCACTTGTGGACCACTGAAACCCAGGGATGATGAGGAGGAGATGGGGCAAGAAAGCCAGGAGGAGCCATTCTTGTGGGCTTAACAGAGAGGGCTATGGGGAGGCAGGAACTAGTCCTGAAGCATTAGAGAAGAGATGAGTAGACAAGTGGAGCCTGGAACTGCTCCTGTGGCCTGGTGGAGGAGTTTGGATGGTCCTTTTGAGGACAGGAAGAGCAGTTGCTGTTGGTGGTGTAGGGTGTGTGAGAAGATCCACAACAAAAGTCCATTAAGCAGTCAGCACCATATGAAAATTAAGCACTAAGATGATATCCTGCACCATGGCCAGAGGTGGTGCTGTTATATGACAGTTCAGCGCAGCAGTGCTCTAAGAAAGATGAAGTTGGCAGGCAAAGCTTGCTGTGCGCACGCGGTAGAGTACACCAGGTCACCCGTATTCACTTGCAAGGCTGGGGCCTGGGTGAGTGGCCCTGGATGTCTCAGGCAAGCAAACAAATGGAAGATTCATTTGAATTACAGTATGTGTGGATAGAGGTGAAGAAGCTTCTGCAAAACAATGCAGTCTTTCAGCCCATTTATCGAAACACTAGCAGTTTCCGTTTCAAGGCATCAAAATAATAGTAAATGGTATTGAATAAGGACAATTAATGTATACCGAGAGCATTTTATTAAATAAAATTGTACATAATATCATTGTAATCTAGTTAGCTCTTGTCAACTCTTGTTAAATTTGTGTTGAGTGCTTCTTTTTTGTGAACAGACAAAAGATTTATAGTGGCTGGGACAATTCTTTTGGCCAGCAAAATCTACTCTTTGGATGGGGTATCTCTTACATGCAGTAAGAATTTAATAACTTGCAATGGCCCTGAGAATCAGTGAAAGTGACAAATTTAAAAAATGATTTTCAGTTACATAAAGAGTGAAGTAAATTCCCCTTTTCACAGGTAAGTGTATTTTAATGTGTTATGTTAACTACTTCTGATGACACTTAGTCTTGAATATCCAGAGTCTTGCCTTTTTTCAGTTATTCAGCTGCTGGCTAATAGAGTCCTTACTATGAAAAATAAGTACCAGTAGAATAGTAGTTTTTGGGTAACTTAAATTTCATTGAAGAACCCTGATGTCTCAATATAATGCCATTTTCTTTTTAAAAAATTAAAATCAATGCTGCAGTTCCTTGTACATTGAAATACACTTTTAATTAATGAAAAAACAAACTGTGTTGCTTATATTCTCCTTCATGTAATATTAAAAGTTACATTTTTCATATTCCATTTCAATTTAAATAATTTTTGTAAGGAGTTTATACACTCAATTTAGTTATTTATTTACATTGTGTTATGCGGTATTTGACTAAACTATTAACTCTGATACATTGTTAAACAGCTGCCAACAGTAGACAGCCCATATAATTTTCTTTGTTTAAAAATACTCAGATCTGTTGTTGAGTGAGACAATTTATTCAGACAATCTTATAAATATCATATTTAAAAAAGAACAATCCAAGGCAAAGACAAAAATGTCTTTATCCATAAGCAACCAGATAAGAAATAGATTTATACTCAGTCAAATCTTTTTAGTCAATGAAACAGCACTTTCATGCATACTGCACTCAAGTGATAATTAATATAGTCTAATTCAGGACATGATGCCTGAATTGATGTACTGTCATCAATACCCCGTGTTAAAATCAAACCTTGACAGGGATTTAACACCGTGGAACAGGTCATCATATGATAATATTCTTTTTGCCTCTCAGTATTTGTCTTCAACCAAGCAAAGTATTACAAGATGGGTAAAAAAAAAAAAAGGAAATAATTACAAATGAAGAGTGACGTGGGCTGTGAATAGAACATATGTTAGGCTAGGCAGAAGCATCAGTGAATTATATCATTTCATGATGAAGCAGCACTGGGGCTGAACAGACCTATTTTAAACCTTGATGTATTTTATCTCTACTGTATTCGGACTGTCATCTTTGGAGAAAGACTTGGCGTAATTGAGAGTCAACTCCAATCTGCATGACTCGAGTATGAAGTATAGGCCAGATGAACAGTGTTATAGGAAAAAGGGAAGCATCTAATAAGGTATAAATGAGTAATACCTTACACTTTCAAAGGGTTTTGTACAAAGTAATTTTCAAAGTTATAAATTTCAAGATGCCATTAATAATATAAGCAAAGTGACTTAATTTTACTTAGTTATTTTTTCAAAAATCTACAGAGCTAGTTTTTTATGCATTTTTGTGTAAACATGCATCCACATATTGTTATGGAATTCTAAAATTATTATAACAAAACAGAATTTTCTTTAAAAAGTATCAAGTTGATTAATCTTACGATGAGTGCTTTGATACCATTTCTTCATGTATATTTATTCATTTAATTGTAGAGTTTATCTTCATAGGTTGGAATTATAATAATTGTGCAGACACTTGAAATTTTAATTGCCTCCTTTGGAGTGTTTGTAAATTAATTTCTTCTGATTAATGTTCCTGGATCTTTTTCTATAGAAACTACATTCAGTTAAACAAAATTTTGAGGTTTTGTTTGTTTATTTTGTTTCAATTATTGGATTCTAAGAGCCTTACCCTGCAAATATTCTCATGTATAAGTGTTTGCAGGATCAGGCCATAATTTTTCATATTTTATTTTAAGTTGGTATAACCATATACTTTTAAGGAAGTTAAACTTCATTCTATGTTGACGTTTTGGTTATAGAGTAATATGTTTGGCACATAAACAATGTAGGATAGTTAAATTTATCCTCATTACATTCATTAATTAAAGCCTTTGGTAGCTCTGATAAGAGTTCCACCAAGTGCTTTGCTAGGTACATTAGAACTTGTGGATGCCACATGGCATCTTCAAGGCAACTGAGGAATGCATGCTGCAGACCTTTTGATGTGGACACAGCAGCAAAATAAGGATTGCCACCTGCATGGAATTATGCTGCTGGCTGCAATTTTTATTAAACTTTAGCACAGGGGAGCTACCTACCCATCACCCATACTTTCCTGTACTAGGCGTGTAATTGGGTCTAGTGCAAATTAATGTTTGGGAACTGGCTAAAAGTGAGTAGGCTGGAAAAGAGCTGAAAGTGGCTCCACGTGGCCCCCACACTGGGAGCTGGGGAATGCTGGCCAATCAGCACCCCTATATCCCAACTGGCCAATGGGTACCAGAGACTCTGAGGAGGTGAAACTACCTGTTGTCCCTTTATGAGGGTCTCCCTCTCTTACTTCTGGTACTGTCCCACTTTCACCACTGGCCCCATTAAGTTCCCCTATCATGTGATGCAGATGAATGATATTTTGAATGCTTCCCAAATTCTGGGAAGCCACAATAGAAGAGTGGGTAGCTGCAGTGGTTCTCTGACGTGGTGATGAGAGTGTGAGAAAATTGGGGGCATATTGATCCAAGGATATAATCTTCAAGTAGTCTCTCTCTTTCCGTACAGATTAAAGGGATGTTTATTCAGAGAATTTCCAAAGATACTGTCTCCTGGGTGAACCGAATTTTTCTGAGGGGCTATTTGTAAGACTTCTTATAGAAATAAGCTTAGATAAGGTCAAGTGGTCATTTTCATACTATAAACTACTTCAGAATTGTTTTTCTTGTGCATACAAAATGTTTTTGTTTTATTGTGTGTGCATAGGAGTTTAACTCTCATTTTATAAAGCTTTGTGCTTCTTGTACAGATGTAGCCCATAGTGTTTATGTTAGATTTAAGAACAGATTTGATTATCATTTTCCCTCTTTCATTGAGGAACAGTTATTCAGTAGAGAGGGGACGAATTAAATTTGACTGCCTGTGAACCATATTACTGTAACATGGTAAGCTCTGATTCTGCAACCAGATTCAAATGGACAGCCATGTAGTCTGATAGATCTCCACCGAACTCTAATGAGCACAAAGGCCTGCCTGGGCAGAGCCAACTTCAGAACTGGGGCCACAGAGATCCAAAAGGCAACTCTTAACTCTTAGAACAAATATAAATAAAATGGATTATTTGCATAATTCATATTATATTTTCCTCTATATGGAAAACATCACAATTCTTTGTGTTACAGTTAGATTTGGGGTCTGCAGATGCTAGATCTGTGCCAGTAGCAGTTTTAAATTTTGAAAAATAAATGATAGCATTAATAAAATGAAGGAAATACATGTATGGTACCTATCAAGCTATTACATTCCAAAGTGACTAGGTAATCATATTGTACTCTCTTTATAGGTCCCTTACTTTTACATTGTTTTGTAGTATTCTCCTTATTATCTTAATTTATGAGTTCTGGACAGCGAATCCATCTTTGTGTTTTTGGTACATCTATATTAACTATAAATAGTAATATTATGATAATTAATTTCACATTATTTTCTTCAAAACAAAATTGTACATGGACCCTCTTATTACTTTTTGTATAGCTCATTTTTCATAGCTCATAAGTATCCAAGAAGTAAAGACAATTTATGGCTTAAAAGGCTTGCATTGTCCATATCTTAGAATAGAGTTAACTTTATTATCCAACAAAGAGTATGATGCATTTCAGCTTTATCTTCTTAAAATTATTCTGCTGTTTTAATATATTGGAAGCCTGACATTCTTTTCACAAATCCATTCTCCTAAGCAAAGTGAGAATATGCTTGGGGAAGAGGGATAGTATGGAACACCTGATACCCAATACTATAAATGTTATGGATGCATCTATCCCATTGGACTCAATGAGAGTTTTGTGTGCGGAATCTGCCCTCAACAGGCATGCAGGAATAAATTCAGGATCAGATACTAAATAAGCATTTTATCTTTGGTGGGCAAATGGAAATGATATTTCTGCTTAAGGATAGCAATTAGCCTCTGTGACTGCAGAATTGAAGACCTTTGAAAAGCTTCCATGTGCCACTAGTCAAGGAAGATAATTTCTCATGGGCTGTCTAAGGAGTCAGAGATATATAAAAACAACAACAAAAGTACCAGCATTTTAAAACAAATTTCTGAATTAACTTTGCTCTAAAATGTGACATAAACAAAGTGATCTTAGGGTGGTATAGTATGGATTTCATAGCACTCATTTAGAAATAACCCAAGTAATTCACTCATGGCTTTGCACTTGTGAGTAATGTTGTAGTTCCAGACTTATGCTAATAAAATCTCTCTATATAAATATTATCAATATTTATTTCATTACAATCATACATCCTTGACAAAGTGTTCATTCTTTTTAAATGTCTGCTTAACAGGGCTAAGTTTAGATTTTGTAGAGTCCTGTGTGATGTAAAGCATGCTACACTCTGTCCAGCTCCCTTCACACCTTTAACAGGACCTGTTGTCCTGTGTCTCATGAATTTTGTGTGTATATATGTTTAGATCCCTTTGGTGAACAGCCCGCTAGGTGATCCTATGCCTATCATAGGCTCTGCATATCATAGGTCACCATTTCTGACCTACAGAGTTTTCCATTGCATTTTCTAAGTTATGGTTGAGCCCTTTTTTTGTGAAAATTGGTTTGTAGAAAAATTGTTGATCTATGCTGAGTTGCTATGAACTGAAGATATAACAAATGTTTAAAACGGTAATACGACATTAGTTTTCACTTCTGTTTTTCTTGGCTTTTCATGGATCTATTTGTATGAAGCAGTACTGGGATCCAAAGAGTTGGTGATTCATGCAGTCAGAATGAGAAATACACATGGCTAGATCTATTGTGAGCATTATGAATCATTCTGTGTATGGTATGTTCTAACCAATTCCACTTTTGGTTCAAACAGATATATTTTGTATTGAAAATCTGTTGGAAAAAATGCAGACCTAGTTTGTAGTTTGAAGCTGAAAATTGTTCTTTGTCCATATCTGCACGTCAGTCTGTGATGCTCTTCATGAGTTTCACACTGAAGAGTGGCACTAGTTTAACAGTCAGTGGCAGGCAGATAGGTAGTGGTGCTATTGCCTGTCACAGCTCATTGATTTAGAACATAATGCAGAAATTCAAATCCTAAAGCCCTTACCTGTATCAAAAAATGTGGCCAAAATATTTGGAAAAAAGAGAAAATTTAATCAGAGTTAAATCTATGTGTGTTGTGTTTGTTTTAGGCTAGGTAGATTGCCTGTAACTGATCTCTCTCTTTTTTATTTCTCTTGTTCTTGAAACATACAAAATGTAGATGACTTGTAACCCTAAGTTGTGTACATGTGTTAAACCACATGTTTCTTTCACTCATTTATCCTGTCTCCCTCCATCCCTCCAATTGCCAATTGTACCCTTTTGTTGCATTTAGTTTTAAATTAGATTGCAAATTCTTCAAGGGTGGGACTGTCTTCTTGTATGTTTGTATAATGCCTAGCAATAAGCCATCGTATGGAATCCTGGATGTACCATAATACCAATAATAAATTATAATAATATTGAAATAAAACATGATAAGGGATATGAGCTTATATACATCTTTTAAGATCCTTCATCTAAATAAGAGTGACTACTCACTTTTAGCCAGTTCCCAAACATTAATTTTAATAATTCCAATGAATATGCGTGGAAATTGGTAAAATATATAACCAAGATATTTATGACAGGTTTCAGAGTAGCACCCTTGTTGGTCTGTATTTGCAAAAAGAAAAGGAGTACGTGTGGCACCTTAAAGACTAACACATTTATTTGAGCATAAGTTTTCGTGAGCTACAGCTCACTTCATCGGATGCATTTAGTGGAAAATACAGTGGGGAGATTTATATACACAGAGAACATGAAACAATGGGTGTTATTATACACACTGTAAGGAGAGTGATCACTTCAGATGAGCTATTACCAGCGGAGAGGGGGAGGAAGAAAACCTTTTGTAGTGATAGGTGGGCCATTTCTGGCAGTTGACAAGAACGTCTGAGGAACAGTGGCGGGTGGAGTGGGGGGGAAATATAAACATGGGGAAATAGTTTTACTTTGTGTAATGACCCATCCACTCCCAGTCTCTATTCAAGCTTAAATTAATTGTATCCAGTCTGCAAATTAATTCCAATTCAGTAGTCTCTCGTTGGAGACTGTTTTTGAAGTTTTTTTGTTGAAGAATAGCCACTCTTAGGTCTGTAATCGAGTGACCAGAGAAATTGATGTGTTCTCCGACTGGTTTTTGAATGTTATAATTCTTGACATCTGATTTGTGTCCATTTATTCTGTTATGTAGAGACTGTCCAGTTTGACCAATGTACATGGCAGAGAGGCATTGCTGGCACATGATGGCATATATCACATTGGTAGATGCGCAGGTGAACGAGCCTCTGATAGTGTGGCTGATGTGATTAGGCCCTGTGATGGTGTCCCCTGAAGAGATATGTGGACACAGTTGGCAACGGGCTTTGTTTCAAGGATAGGTTCCTGGGTTAGTGGTTCTGGTGTGTGGTTGCTGGTGAGTATTTGCTTAAGGTTGGGGGGCTGTCTATAAGCGAGGACTGGCCTGACTCCCAAGATCAATGAGAGTGATGGGTCATCCTTCAGGATTGGTTGTAGATCCTTGATGATGCGTTGGAGAGGTTTTAGTTGGGGGCTGAAGGTGATGGCTAGTGGCGTTCTGTTATTTTCTTTGTTGGGCCTGTCCTGTAGTAGGTGACCAACCCCCACTGTTCCTCAGATGTTCTTGTCAACTGCCAGAAATGGCCCACCTTGATTATCACTACAAAAGATTTTCTTCCTCCCCATCCCCGCTGGTAATAGCTCATCTTAAGTGATCATTCTCCTTACAGTGTGTACGATAACACCCATTGTTTCATGTTCTCTGTGTATATAAATCTCTCTACTGTATTTTCCACTGAATGCATCTGATGAAGTGAGCTGTAGCTCACAAAATCTTATGCTTAAATAAATTTGTTAGTCTCTAAGGTGCCACAAGTACTCCTTTTCTTTTTGCAAGATATTTATGCAAGTCCTTCTGAAATGAGGTTATTTCTTATATGGTAATGCTTCACATGTGCTTTGGGATATTTTATAAAAACCTTGCTCTCAATATATATCTCAGAATGTCACAAAAATTTTAGTGGGGAAGTTACAAAGAGTTAGTTTTGTTGTTTTATTTTAAAGCTTTAGTAGTAACATGATGCTCTGTACGTATCACAGTTCTTCTGCAGTTTTTTAAGGACTGCAGTATTTTTCAAATCATAAGAGAGTTCTAGTAGCTAGAAGCAAAGGAGTCCACTCTATGAATAAAAATAATAATGTGGTAGAGCTAGAAATAATGTTAAGCCATAGCCCCAAAAGAAACAAGTTTTTTACTAAGTTCATTAATAAAACAATGCTGTGTTTAAAATACCCTTAGACAGGTCTTTATTGCTGAAAAAGTACCAGCAGAATATAAGGAATAACTATCAAGGAAGGGCACCAACTGAGAGTGAATAAGCCCTTGGAACCCTAAAGTTCATTCTTCAATGCTGGCATTAGACAAATGAAAGCATTTAAACGTGCTTAATTTTAACTTCAAGTTTGAAAATGGGGCTTAAGGACAGCTTAAGTGCTGTTTAAATAAGGATACTTTCCTGAATCAGGACACAAAAGGATAAATCACTACAGTCTTAGTACCCAGAATCTTGTCCTCAGTAATCTCCTTAGTTACATTAAACTTTAAACCCTGAAAATTACACTGTTTTGGATTGCTAATGGAAGGTTGTCAATAGAACTTGCAATGTAATCACCAAAATCTCACTGCGGTTGCACCACGTGGATCTCAGTAAAACAAAGATTTGTGTTTGGGCTCAGCTCCAAGCATTATTCATGCTCAGATAAGGATCTACTGGTGTTCTGACATCCCAAAAATATATTTGTGGTATTTGTGTCTGAGATCCTCAAACAATGTTATTTGATGCAAAAGGAGTATAATTTATGTTTTTGAAAAGGAGAACTTTAGATGCTCTTGTTGAAAAAGTGTATTTTATTTTATTGTTTTAAATCCATTCCTAAAACAACATAACTATTAGCGTTCACAGAAGCAAAAGGGAGTGGTATGGATTCATGAGTTCTTACCTTCATAACTCCCCACCCTGACTCATCCTATAGTCTATAAACTTTCTATACCTACAGAACCTATAAAATTTGTATTTTCAGTATAGGTGTCAAACCATCACCTACCACATATGACTCACAGACAAAACCACAAGCCATCTGTAGTTATCAATTCCAACTCACCGTTAGCCAGACACACCAACATCTTGTCTCTTAAATCCAATACAGTGACTGAAGATGAGTGACTGAATCCCCCTTCTTCACATCTTAACTTCCCTGTATGGTAAAGAAACCAAAACATATCACATCTTATTCTCTATATACAATCCAGAAACAAAACTATTCCACATGCACTGTTCCACTATTAGACAGAAATCCCAATTTATCCCTGTCATCCTCTGTATGCAGAATGAAAATCCTACTATTCCTTCTCTATTCAGCTTCACAGTGTGAGTCAGAGACCTCCAACTTCCAGAAATGGACCACAGGCCCACTTTCATCCAGTATTATGCATGTAGGCTACAAATATGAAAGTCATCAAATTAGGGCAGTACTTTACTTATTTAACTTAGAGAAGAAAAGGGAGCCAGTGTGTCTTTAAAATGTCATTTTAATTTGTAGTCAGGGATTTCAAAAATGTCTGAAGTGTTATATAAGTCTACCTCTGTCATAAATATAAAGGGAAGGGTAACCACCTTTCTGTATACAGTGCTATAAAATCCCATCTGGCC
Source organism: Dermochelys coriacea (assembly GCF_009764565.3). Taxonomy (NCBI): domain Eukaryota; kingdom Metazoa; phylum Chordata; order Testudines; family Dermochelyidae; genus Dermochelys; species Dermochelys coriacea. Next base: position 61,123,523 of record NC_050072.1, on the reverse strand, counting down.
AGAGGCAACATCCTGTTACCTGTAAAGGATTAAGAAGCTCAGCTAACGTGACTGGCACCTGACTCAAAGGACCAATAAGGGGACAAGATACTTTCAAATCTTGGGGGTGGGAGGGACGGTTGTGTGTGCTCTTTGTTTACGGGGTTGTTCTCTCTTGGGACAGAGAGAGGCCAGACAGAAATCCATCTTCTCAAACCATCCTAATCCAAATCTCCAATATTGCAACCAGTATAGGTAAACCAGGCAAGGCGGATTAGTTTATCTTTTGTTTTATGTGAATTTTCCTGTGTTAAGAGGAAGGTTTATTCCTGTTTTCTGTAACTTTAAGGTTTTGCCCAGAGTGGGATCCTCTGTGTTTTGAATCTGAATACCCTGTAAAGTATTTTCCATCCTGATTTTACAGAGATGATTTTTACCTTTCTTTTTTTTAAATAAAATCCTTCTTTTAAGAACCTGACTGATTTTTCCATTGTTCCAAGATCCAGGGGTTTGGGTCTTTGATGATTTTGTAAAAAATTGGTTAGGATATTATTCTCAAGCCTCCCCAGGAAAGGAGGTGTGTAGGGCTTGGGGGGATATTTTGGGGGAAGACATCTCTAAGTGGGCTCTTTCCCTGTTCTATGTTTAAAACGCTTGGTGGTGGCAGCATACTGTTCAAGGACAAGGCAAAGTTTGTACCTTGGGGAAGTTTTTAACCTAAACTGGTAAGAATAAGCTTAGGGGGTCTTTCATGCGGGTCCCCACATCTGTACCCTAGAGATCAGAGTAGGGAAGGAACCCTGACAACCCCTCTAGATGGATTGTAAGTGTGTATATGGGTTACTACTTCCTTAAGTTTAGTTAGAGGCTTCTTTTTGGTTTACTTTTAAGAGATTCCCTATGATTTCCTTTTTTTCTTCACTAGAATTATGTCTTTACTTACCTCCTAGAACAGAGGTTCCTAAACTGTAGTACACGTACCCACAGGGGCATGTGAGACATTACTGGGGGATATATGGGAGAAATTGTGTAATGGTGGATTTTATTTATTAATTAGTTTATTTCTTGCATTTTCATAATAGGCTATCAAATGAGGCTTTAAAACTCTGGGAATTTGTTATGTAAAATATGGTAGTTAATTTACTTCAAGATGCATCAATGAGTACACAGATACACACAGGGTTGCCAACTTTCTAACTGCACAAAACTGAACACCCCTGCCCCCACCCCTTCCCTGAGGCCTGCCCTTCTCTGAGGCCCTGCAACCACTCACTCAGCCCCCCTCCATCCATCGCTCACTCTCCTCCACCCTCACTCACTTTCGCTGGGTTGGGGAAGTGGGTTGGGGTGCAGGAGGAGGTGAGGATTCCAGATGGGGGTGTGGGGTCTGGGTGGGGCCAGAAATGAGGGGTTCTGGATGTGGGAGGGGGTTCTGGGCTGGGGGAGAGGGTTGGGGTGCAGGAGGGGATGAGGACTCTGGGAGGGAGTTTGAGTGTGAGAGGGGGCTCAGAGCTGGGGTAGGGGTTGGGGTACGGGAGGAGGTTCTCACCTGGGGAAGGGGGTTGAGATGTGAGTGGGGATTCTGACCTGAGGCAGGAGGTGCAGGCTTTGTCTGTGTGGCACTTACCTGAGGCAGCTCCCAGTCAGCGTGCAGCAGGATTAAGGCAGGTCCCCTGCCTGCCCTGGCTCCACGCAGCTTCAAGAAGTGGCTCGCATATCCTTGTGGCCCCTAGGTGGAGGTGCGGCCAAGCGGCTCTGCGTAGTGTGCGCTGCCCGCACCCACAGGCCTGCCCACACCCACAGGTACTGCCCACACCCACAGGCGCTGCCCTCATAGCTCCCATTGGCCACGGTTCCTGGCCAATGAGAACGGCAGAGCCAGAGCTTCCCTGTCCACCCCTGCACCTAAGGGCCGCAGGGACATGGTGGCTGCTTCTGGGAGCTGTGCAGAGCCAGGCCAGGCAGGGAGCATGTCTTAGCCCTGCTGTGCTGCCGAGCGAACTTTTAATAGCGGTGCTGACCAGAGCCGCCAGGGTCCCTTTTTGACGGGGCATTCCAGTTGAAAACTGGACCTCTGGAAACTCTAGATACACAGAGATGCTGCTGAACCCTCACTTCCAATCACTGTGCAGCATGGGTTCAATTGCCTAGCAACTCTCCAGTCCAACTGAGCTCAGAACTTAGGGGATTGTTTTTGATTGCATACATCACGCTATATCTGTACGTAACAGTGAGATATGGACAGATGGCCAAAGACAGGTAGTGTTAAGAGGAACACACAAAGTATCAGTGACAAGAAGGGTAGAGGTACACAGGTGGAGCTGGAAGGGGGTACACAGTAAGAAATGTTTGGGAACCCTGTCTTAGAAATGTCCACAAAATTTTAAGTATAAAGTGAACTTCTTACTCTCCTATACACAGGTCACTGATAGCTAGTTACTGTATGTCCCCTTTTGATTGTCATCTTAGAGAATGAGTTAGTATAAAACAAGAAAACACCACCACAACAAAAAAGCAGTACAGCAATGGGTCCATATTCCACTTCTCTTTGAAGACAGCAACATTGTCACAAATGAGCAAGCATTAATTAATAACGAAACAAAATAGGCCAAATAAAAAATGTTGTTATGCAAATTAAATCTTCCCTTATCAGCTATAACTTATAAGATTGAAATATACAGTGCGTGTTAGATAACTGATTCAGACACTGACCCAGTTAGTGCCGTATATTGTCACAAAGATGAACAGTTTCACCAATGCATTAGAAAGGTACATGCTTTCCTTCAAGAGATGCCTTTTTACATCTTTTTTTCAATTGCCCAGTCATATTTATTGTAGTGATCATAAAGAAAATCCTTCTTTTCATTTACGTTTGAGTTCTCCTGTGCGACTTTTCTTTATTCCAAGGTAGTAATGGACTACAAGAACTTTCTCCTCACTTTTTTCTTTAACAGACAGATTCCAGTACCATAGAGCAGCTGGTAGTATTTAGTGACTGTCTGCATCAGTACTCTCATTTTTTAGCATTAAAATTAATTTTCCTCATCTTGGCATGTAAAGAACCCGAGTGTGCCGCTTACCTCATTACCTGAAATTTTACGGTGGCACCAACAGCAGGGAATATGGTGCAACAGCTTTTTGGACATCAAAAGGAGAAGCATTGGAAGTACTAGCATGAACAGATTTTGCAAAGGCAGCTCTTGCACTTTTTAATATGAAATCAACCAGTTCCTGTTTTCTACATGCTGATGGCTGCTCCTATGGTTTTCAATATCATGCAGAGTGTTCAGTAAATGTTCTGGTTTGCTGTTTCTTACAAAAGCAAAGGAGAGAGAAGCCCTCAGGACATATTTGAAATCCACATCAGGTGTACATCATTACTTAGCAACCTTGCTGGCAATCTCAGCAGGGAGTCTAGGGACTGAATGGACCAGGAGACGTAAATGATCTCCAGGGCTGGCTCCAGGTTTTTTGCCACCTCAAGCAAAAAAAATTTTGGCTGCTCCCCCACCCCCTTTTTTTTAGCTTTTACACATGTTTGCACTTTACAATGTTTTCTGTGTTTTGTTTTGACTGTTTAAAATTAAAAAAAAAGGAAAACAGAGAATTTGTAGTTAGTGAAATAAAACAATTGCCTACTAGTGTACTCATTTAATTTTAACAAAATCACAATTACAAACAATTTGGGTTCAACTATACGCTGTAATGAAAAACGTTAGTGTCTTCCGGTGCACCCACCTTCTCATAAGTTAAAAGAATTTATATGAACTGAATTTTTCTGGTTTTATACTTTTGTAGTCTTTTAATAATTCAGTGTAATCTAAATTTTTTGCAACGGTACTTTCAATTGAAATTAATGCGAGTCCTGACAAATGTTTTTGAGACATGGTGGATCTCAAATAATTTTTTAGTAATTTCAGTTTTGAGAAACTGCGCTCACCAGAAGCCACTGATACTAGTAATGTTAAAAGCATGTGTAATGCTATAGCAGTGTTTGGAGTGAAAAAATAATTTCTTGCTATAAATTCTAATACTTTTAGAGGAGAACTTTTAGGACTTATTAGCTCAGATAAAGCTATTAATTTATCATACAATTCTACTCCATCAATGTCAGCAGCGTTATCAGTACTGAGCGCTAAATGTAGGTCTTGGCAGGGCTTCATGAGGTCTTCTTTGGAAAACTGATTTTTAGTATTTCCAATATCATATAAAATTCAAAAGTTTCACAATGACCATGCAACTGATAAAATCTTTCTTCAATGGAAGTTATAGCTACATCCAAAATACCATAGAAACATCAATCTTTATCTGTTAGCGAAGATAATCTTTGGTCGGATTGTTGTTCATCTTTATCAGTTGATAAAGAATATCTTTGGTTCCACTGGTCTTCATCGGTTGATGAATAATCACTTTCAATGCATTGCTTAGAGCTTTCTCCTTGATTGTTGACTTTTTAATAATACTTATTTGAAGTATGAGATAATTTTTCTAATTCTTTTTGCCATTTCTCTCTTCGTTGCTGGTAGGCAGCACCAAAAAAGTCATTTTTATTTTTGTCCCAGCATTTTAGCCCTATAACCACTGACACTGACATGACACAGAAATTGGCACGAATGGCGCTGATAGGGCGGCACAGTACACACAAGTAATCGTGATTCCTGATTTAATTAATCAATAACCGTTAATGTTTAAACATTTACACACGTTCACATTATGAGTGACCATGTCACGACATTTTCTACGTTATGTTCCTACCGCGCTACTAGAGATTTTTTTTTATTTTCATGTATTTTTTTTTCCCATACATTGGTGGATTTTTTGGGGAAAAAAAAAAAAAAAAAAAAGGATGGCCAGAACACCGCCCCTGGAAATGTGCTGCCCCAAGCACATGCTTGCTTTGCTGGTGCCTAGAGCCGGTCCTGATGATCTCTTACCCATAGGCATAGTCTCATAAAACTAATATTAAGGCACATTGCTGGGACAGTGTGGGGAAGTTTACACTACTGCTGCCTATGTTGTGCCTGTTATGTGGATAAATAGAAACCTTCAGTCTTTAGGACTGTCAGTACAGAACCTTTCCTGAGTACGAAATTCACACACCCAGGGAAAACGTGCAAAAAGTATAGATTTGGCCAAATCCTTTCAAGACATACAGAAATAAATCTCAGGTTAGTTTTACTGAAGTACACACCCAACCACAGTGAGAAGTCATTTGAAAATAAGGATACTGAGGCCAGATCCCAGACTGCATCTGAGTTCTTCTTGGTGCATCTCAAAAGGGAGTGGGAGGGCAAAGCTATTTTTAAGAAACCTTTACGTCTGCTTGTTTTTAAGTCTGGCTGGCTGCTGGTCCAGTCCTGAGTATAAGATACAACAGACTCAGGGATTCTATTCTATTCCATATATGTTTTTATATAGTTACTGTAGTTGCTGAGCACCGTCCAATAGAGCTTTGAGCAATATGACTACACAACTGTCCCATGTTGTTTGTTCTCTCATCCTCTCCCCAGAGGGAGAAGTGTGTGCAGTGGAGTATCTTGTTTTGGTAGGGGTTTGTTTTATTTTTTATAAATATACTTGTTTATATTAGAGAAGGCAATGTCAAAAAATGTGTCTTTCACTTTGAGCAGAAAGTGGTGAGGTTTGTGATGATCCTTAGTTTCTGGGAAGTTCATTCCTCAGTCTCGGACCGTTCGCACAGAAAGTTCTGTCTTCAGCACTGTTGAGCTTTACTCTTATTGTTGAGAGTTCCATTGTGCCAGAGGAATGGAGTTGTCACCACAGTCTTTGTCCCTGATTTTGACCAGACTATGGAGCACTTTGAAGATGAGGACAGAGACCTTGCACTTGATTTGAAATTCTATGAGAAGCCAGTGTAGAGAGCTCTACTTCATACTGGCTGCCTGAAGGGCTGTTCAAATCACCAGGGATTGCCAAGACATAAGGATGCCCTGACCATGCCCCTATTTTTTCTGACTTCACCCCTTATGCTGGAAGCTTAGAGGTAGTGATAGTGTAGGAGCCATGATGGCATCTCTATGCCACCAGAGCATCTCTCTGTGCAGAGGGGATCCTTAGGGCCAGGGGTGAGTTCTGTTAGGTTTACAACCACTTTGTGCTGGTAATTTATAGCCATGGCATGGCTGAAAATATGGAACACTTACTCCTAACTTATTAAATACCAATTAATGGTGCCCTAAGTGTATGCTTATCTTATTTAACCTTCAGAGGGGTAGCCTGTATCCACCTAAACAACGAGGAGTCTGGTGATCTTTAAGGTGCTACCGGACTCCTTGTTCTTTTTAGTTAACCTTGTGTCCCATAGCTCATATTTTATGTTTTTTTTAATATCTGTAATAATAAATTCAATAAAGAGATCTGCCTCAAAACAAGCAACATTTATTATTACTATGAGTGAATCTGATAGTGATGTTTGTAGTTAACGGTGATTAATGCTTTCCATTATAAGCCACTCTTTTCTGTTGCTTATAACTTTTTCAAACTTCAACCATTTAGACTGGAATTTTCCATATTTGCTTCAGACTTTTTGTTTGTTTTGTTTTGTTTCAGCTAAACAGTTCTGAAATTTCTGAAAACTAAGTTGGAGGAAAATAGGTAGTTTTGCTAATGTTAACTTTTTCACAATCATTTCTTTGATGAGTTTACTGCCTCCATGCTTTAGAGCAGAAACTTGAAATTCAGCAGAGGGAATAATTCTGGAATCGGAGAATTGCCGAGTATTTGACTCATGAAAAGCTACCCTATTTGGATTATTATAAGTCCTTAAAAATCACCATTTGTTACATGCTCAGTAGAGCTTTTTAAAGACTTTTTGCTTAAATCTCCAAACATTCTGTTTGCATCTGATTATGTTCTCTGGCTCCAATCACTTTCCATCTGCATTATGCATGCTCTAGGCCCCACACAGCATGAAGTCCATTTAGGATGCAGCAGTATCAGCCACTCCTCTGGTCTGTGGGAAGGAGTGCTAGACTGTGAACCAGGAGGAGACCAAGGGTCATCCATTTAGCCATTTCCTCTCAAAATTGATATGCAAAATCTATGTGTTTGGCTATACTGTTTGTAACCACACCCTGTCCAGCATCATCAATATTATCCAGGAATCTGATTCCCAACATGTCACCACTATCTAGTTGTGTAAAACAGTCCTGTGTCCATTCCTATGACATGTAACACAGAGGAGTAAAAATCTGTTAGTTATTCTGTTGGCTCAAGTGAATAGAGGTTTGTACTGTGAATCCGGTTTCATACCCTGCTGATTTGGGGGGTGAATATGGCTCCCCATGATGGAATGGGGAGGGGGAGGGGTTAGTTTTCTTTAACATCTTTAGAAAATTACATATACAGTTACATTTAAAGAATGCTAATTTTGCAAATCAAGCATTCAAAAATTAGGAAATGCCAGAAATTAGGTTGTCTGTGCAACCTTAATTTGGATCTTTTTTATGTATGCATTATGATCCAGTCTTGTATGATCACATAGTATTTGTTCTACATGACTCCTGCTTCATTCAGTACACAGGGTGGACAGTGAATGAGGCAGAAGGTTGTAAGAAGAGTAAGGATATTCTCTTGTGATTAAGGCACTACACTGTAACAAGGAAAACTGGATGTTGTTTCTGGCTCAGCCATAGACTTCCCCAGTGATATGACTTTATCGTAATTCATATACCTAAAGGGGCAGAGTTAAGGTTGCTTCCCTGTGTTTCCCTTGAAATAATTGATAATGGCTCTACCACATAAAGTAGTACAGGAATTGCATAACATGCGACTCTCTGCACATCAGTAAGTGCTAGTGATGATATTAACCTAAGTAGGAGAAACACAGAACCTAAAATCTAAAACCTAGAATCTAAAATTTAGATTTTGGCTGATTTAAGAGCATTTCATTTCACCTTCATCATTAATTGAGTCACACATGAACCAACTTAAACAAGCCTACAGTTATTAAACGAATGAGACAAGGCCTCCGTCCTGCAAACACTTACACATGTCAGTAATTTTACACACTGGAGTATCCAATTGAATTCAAGTGTTTGCAGGACTGAGGTCTTACTTGTAGAGCAACTATCATCACATAGAATATCATATTTTATAACTGTAGAAAGGAACTGTTAAATAACAATATTTGGAAACTACAGACATTTTTGTGCATATTCTCCAGATCTTTCAACAAAAAGAACCTTTATATTCCTATAGATTTGTACAAGTGTTATTACATTTTTGTAGTGGCCTTGGTTTTGGCTTCTAAGTAATCTCCATTAGTCAGGATAGAAATGTTTGTATCTGTATTTTTCTGTTTATCCAACTATTACCCAACTTTCATCCATGCCACTGCCTATGTGTAGAAACACCTCTTCAAGCTAGCTTGGAGGTCCTCTACATTCCCTCATCTCCCTCCTTAGTGTTTACTTTTTTTGTCATGCTTAATAAAAATGAACCAACTAATGATGGCTAGATGGCTAGGTCAAAGGCATAAAAAACAAACAAAAGAAACCTGAACAATAAAAATGAAAACAACACAAAGCACAGTATGATTATATGATTCAGAGCCATCGAGTGTGTACATAAGTTCACATGGTTAGACAGACTAACTATCACCTTTTGTTCTTTTCCATTTACCTCATACTAATTCTCACACACACTTGTCATATACAGTAAGCTCTTTGGGGAAGGAGTCCCACCTTTCCATGCATTTGTGTAGCATGTAGCATAATGGGGTCCTGAACTTTACTGGAGTCTTTGGATAGTACTAATAATAAGTAGTTATAATTAATGACAATGATACTGGATAATTCCTGAATAGTTTACATGCAACTATATATGACAGCAGTGCACCTTCCAAAGAAATCTTTGGGAAGATGACTTTTTAAAAATCTCACTAGCTCTTTGAAAATAACATGGCTCATTGTTTACCTAGCTATTTCCCTTCACCTAGGCACCAATATTGATGAGATTGGTGAGAGAAAGTATCCTCATACTAATTTTCTTTCATTGTTTATCTTACTTTTATTAGGCTTGCAGTTAAAATTCTATACATTGCTGTGCACTTAATAAAGTTATTTCATTTTTCCTGGTACACTTCCAGAGCTGTAGCATGTAGTGAACATTTTATAGTCAGTGTGCAGTGCAGCAGATGTCATTCCATTTGCCTAAATCCTGCTGACATTTGGAGATGTGGATTAATTGAGCTACAGAATGAAATTTAATTAAAATTAAATACAGACTTGGCCATTGTATCTGTTCATTTCCTGCACTCTAGTGTGTACATTTGCAGTCAGCGCCATAGTTAATTTGTTTAATCAGGATGCTATGTGGGAAAAGCTGCACTTTGTTTTAAACAGAAAGGCTGAAAGAATGGCAGATGCCAAGTTGAGTATCATTGCACGTGATACATGCTGTGTAAATGATGCTATTGATGTGCCTCTTGGAGCCACCTGAAAGGGTGCAAGGTGTTCTTTTTCTGGAGTTGAAAAGAAAAAAGACTATATAAACAGACAAGGTTTTCAGGTAAATATAGTGTTTAATGTGATGTTTTGAATTTAATTTACTGAAAGAAGCATGTTGCAAGTCTATTTAAAGGAGATACAGAAGTCGTAATTAAGCAGTAATTTATATCCTCTCAAAGAAAACCATTGTCAGCAGCAGCTTAACGTTGAGGTTGATGTGTGACGGAAAAGTAGCCAAAAATGCATTTACAAAGCCCACCATTTAAATGCAAGAAAATTTATCTTAATAATGAGAGAAAGAGGAGATTACATTTTTCTCTTATCTGACCAAAGTAACAGGTAACATGTATTTTTAAACTGTGTGTAAAAGTAGAGAAGATATAAATAGGTGTCATTGGTATTATGAGCATGATAAATATAATGACATATTTATAGACTCCAGGCAGGCCTGAAGAGTTCTAAATCTAGGCTCAGGTCCCATCAGACTAGTAGATCCTAAAGGTCCTAGATATGGAGCTTCATAAACTAAAGTAAACTCTATTTCACCAGAAATCCAAACTAATTTGTGTTGTTTAGATACATTCAGGTTTCACGTATAATATGTGAGCATTACTTATGCTAAAAAAGACGCTTGTTCTCTGTTAAACCCTTGTTCATAATACTGTGGGAGATACATTTTTACATTGCAAATTGGGAAAGGATGATAACATGATAAATCTGTTCTTAGTCAAATTAAAAATTGATAATCATAGTGTATTGTATCCCCTTTTCTATGTCAGATAGAGTCTAATATCTCTGACATTTGCAGCAGAAATTGTTCTGTGGGGTTCTCTGCTTCCAGTAATTTGGACCTGCACCAAGATTATTTAATTATGGAACAGAAATTTGTGCTGTCATTGAACTGATGTTGGAAATTTCTAGAGCAACATACATATGCTTCATCCTCTTTTTTTACTAACTCTAACTTGTACTTTTTGCTTTCCCCATTGTTGATGGTCAAGTCCTGAGAATGACCACCCTGCACCTTTAAGCGGGGGGATTTTGGCTGGCTGGCCAAGTGAAGGGAACAGTGCTTTATGGCTGTGGTGGGATAGAAGATGAAAACTGCTGCAAAAAGGGATCAGCGTGGTTGCTTCAGCAGGTCTCAGCCACATGGCTCCATGTGGAAGCAGAACAGTAAGAAAGGGGGAAGGGAAGCAATTCTCCCTTCCTCTGGCCCCAGATAGGGTGAAGCAGGCACAGGAAAGTAGATCCACAAGGGAAGAGGGATATAGCTAGCAAGGGAGCCTGTGGTCGCATTCATTCCCCCTGTAGGAACACAAGGACAGGGAGTGTAGAGGCATTAGTGAATTAGGTTTCAAATTTCCCTGCCAAAGGCAGGGAATGGCTGGCTCCCTGTATAAGCAGAACAAAAAGGGAGGGGAAGTTATCTGGTTAGTCAGCTTCAAGGAAAGTGTGGCATATTTTTGGATTACGTTTTGTGGCGCATGTGGCATGTTCATACCACATTGGTAAGAAAGGGGTCCCAAGGGGAACTAGCATGAGGTTAACTCAAGTGCCACCCATAGGTTGGGAAGAGCATCATTTCCAGTTCAGCTGGAGAGGTTAAAGTTGCTCATTTGGATGTACCCTAATAAAGTGAATGGGGCACATTTTTGTGAGTTTAGGATTGTTTCCACAGCTTTGCAGGCTGTACAAGATGTAATGGTTCACAGATCTAGAACATTCCACTCAGGAGATTGCAGGACAGGAGGGAGACACTGAGAGCAGGAGTGAGTTAAATCAACAACAGGAAAAGGTTCCCCAGTGCAGGGGCATTTGGGTCTGCTTTGGGCAGAGACTACAGGATGTGGTTCGGGGTCTCATACCAAATGATATGGCAAAGGTGGGTATTGTGGGCACTAGTGGTTCCTCTGAGGCTTGGGGGGGGGAACAACCTGCTTGGGTATGGACATGATGAGGTATCAAATGACTGCTCCAGGCTAACTTAAAGTTATTCCAATGGCTGGGGACAGCCATGGAGAGGGTCTTGCTCAGGCTGCCTTCCTTAGCTATGCAGGCATACAGTATATTTAAGGGCATGCATTTAATCATAGCAGTTGTTTTTTGCAGCATCTGAACATTCAGGCATGCTTGCGAAACATGTTTTGGGTCTCATACCACACATTCTTGACACAAAGGTGCAACAGGACACAGGGTCGAACAATTGCCACCTGCAGGTTAGGCCCTGTATGAATGGGGTGTGGGTAACACAATGCAAGCTGGTTCAAGGCGCAAGCTTCAAGCAGTGCAATGGGCTAAGAAACTACCCCAACAAAGACGAAGGGTCAGATTTGTGGGCTGGGTTTAATGGAGGTTCTTATCCCCTTAATGTAAAATAATAATTAAAGTCAGGGGTGGAGTTTGGCCATGTTGGTAAGACAATAATTCCCAAAAATGAATGCGGGATAGAGTGGCAGAGCCATGCAACCAATTTCCTGTAGACAATTTGTGGATTTTCCCCCCTGAAGCTTGGCCCCCAGAAAGGCTTCAGGGAATTTACCTTGCTTCATAACCCCTCTGGGGTTGATAATGACATAGCACACTCCTTGTCTCATTTTCAGGTCCACAGATTTCTGGGGCTGGCACCAGGAGCCAGCCGGGAACCCAGGCAGATGCCACTAGCGCTTTGGAACCTGGGCATAGAATGGTTATCAGTGTGGTGTGGAGCTCGATTGCTCCATGCATGTGGCAGAGCTATGAGAGAAGTTCTTGTGATTTCGTGCAATTTCAGGATCAGGAAGGCCGGTCAACAATATGGCCCATTATAGAGGAGCAGGTGCTGCAATACATGCTGTCGTTGGCAACACATCAACTGGCGTCCTCCACAGTTTCAAATCGCCTTTCTGCCATTACATTCTTCAGTAGGCTAAATGGTTATCCTGATCCTTGCAGTGTTTTTTTAGTTCAAAGGTTTTTGGCTGGGTCGTTGCATACCAGTGGCATCAGGGTGGGTCCCTGTCATCCCATCATAGTTTACATGCTGAGGGATCTCATGCAGATCCTTGGCGCCACTATGTCATACTGGACAGGAGGTGGCCTTTTTCAGGACAGCATTCTTAATAGCATTTTTTGGTGCTTTTAGGATCAGTGAGCTAGTACCTGAGTCCGTTAGGGACTCTACGGGAAGGGCTCTGGAACTGTGTAATGTATAATGGCATGAGCATTCAGTGATATTACACTTGTGAAGATCAAAGACGGATTAAGTTGGCCCGGGTGAATCTGTTATCCTCTGGGAAGATGATGAGCCTGGAGTCTGCCCTGTTCAGGCTTTGAAGGCCTACAGGGTGATATGGCCGAGGGGGAAAGGCCCCCTTTTTATGTATGGTGATGGGAGTCCCCTCACAGCATATCAGTTTGTTACCATGTTAAGACGAGGGCTGATGAGGTTGGGGGTGGCCAGCCCATGAATTTGTCCCACTCATTCAGAATCAGGGCAGCATTAATTGGTTGTAATCTCATTACAGATGTTGAACGACTGGCCATGCAGATGGTGATGTGGATCTATAGGCACAGTATTGTTTTTGAGGTGCATAGACACATGTCCAGGTTGCCCGAGGGTTCACAGCTGGGCTTTGATGGTGAAGCAGTACCCAGTTGGCATGCGATGAGGGGCATGCTATGGAATCAACTCATACTGCTGCCATATGCTGTGCAGGCCTATCAGTGGCCACCAGATATAATTGGGGTGCAACTTGGGGAAAACGATTTGGTAATGTTTGAAGGGGTGGAACTAATGCTCAAAGCAAGGAGGGACTGGGGGCTGATCCTTGAACTTTTTCCAGGAGTTAACATTATTTTGGTCAGACATGCTTCAGTGCAGGGTCTGGTGGGGAGCCATGAGCCCCTCCAGGATGGACAAGGCAAGAAGGTATGTGAACAGGGAGGTAGCCAAATTCCTTGGGACCATAGGAGAGACAGTAATTTCACATCCTGGCGTAATATATGGGGCAGCAGAGTTGTTTCAGGAGCATGGGGTTCACCTGTCCGAATTAGGTGCTGTCACATTTTTAACTGGTATAAAAGATGGCATTAGGAGATATCTGTAATTGCTGGCGACTCCTTGTGGTGGATGTGCAGTGCAGGTACTCCATAGGAAAGGCATACAGTGACTGGATAAATGGCATAGAAAAGGAGTTAAAAAGAAGTGATCATTAAAGGAACAAACGGGGCAGTTGGGGACTCATATGATTGGTACAGCAGGAAGCCAAACCCCCATTCTTATTGCCCACCTTAACTCTCCTACAAGGGGGAGGTGGATGGTAAGGTCCCGGGAATGGATTTGTTGGAGGGACCTGGAGGGAAAAATGGGGAGCTGATTGAAGCCCCCCCCCGAGTAATTACAGAATGAACGTGAAGTTACCTGCACTGAACACTGTTATCTGTCAGGTAGTCCCAGACATCTAGTAATAAAGTTGCAGCCTGATTAAACCTATGTGAAATATCTCCTGTTCTCCTTTTGGCATAGCCAGACAAGGTGGTCACAGGAAAGCACCCTTTTCATGGAATGGTTAACATACACATGAAGAGCTGTAGGATTATCCAAATTTGTATGCTATCAGGATAATAAACTCTCAGAAACATTTAAGGGACCTTAAGGAGGCTTTCATAAGGTATATGATTATATTGGTAATCCTGAATTTATATAGGATGGTTTTCTAGAGAGATGGTCCTGTCTTCATATACTTTTCTTCATATACTTTGTCAAGTGATTGTTTCCGTTGTTGGCAACTTCTCTCTGCCATATTATTCAGGTTATGTGATAGCGGCTTTAGAGTAACATATTTTCAAACACATTTACATCTGTCCTGAAGATAGTTGCTACAATATGTATTTTTCCTTTTATTTTGTATTATGTTATTTTATTTCATAACTTGAGAAACTAATAGGCTATAGTTTTCCCTGTAGCAAGTATTGTAGATAAGTAACTCTAGTGTGAATACTCCGAAATCTCTCCCAACTATGTCCCTGATTTTGATCCAAACCTTTATATTACCAGCATTTGTTTATGTATATTTTTATGTGCTCTGATTTCCATTCAGGTAAATATTTAGATTAGATTTTGCTCTTACTTTCTGTTGTCACATACTGTATTTTGTTTGATGTAATGTTTATTATTTCAAAATACATTCTTCGTATAATTTATTTGCTAAATATTAAATGAATCCCTATATTTTTAATCATCCAAAAATGGTCTAATTGAACTGTCTTTGGTGAATCCATAGAAGATAATATACAGTAATAAGCATAATTTTAATGACATTTTATGTACATGGAAATCTTCATAGGAATGAGGGATCTAGCTCCCCATCCCTCAAGCCACACTGGATAGAACAGGATTATCCTGGTTGATGGTATTTGATCAATCTACAGTTTTTGGCACAGGATGCCATCGGAATCTGTTGAACTACCTAGACATTAGCACAGGGATGCACAAACTATTGCCTTTGGGCCTAATCAGGCATTTCAGCTGTTTTAATCTGGCCCTCAAGCTCCCACTGGGGAGTGGGGTCTGGGGCTAGCCCCGCTCTGGCACTCCAGCTGGAGATCAGTGTCTGTGGCTGTTCCACTTGGCTCCTGGAAGCAGTGGCATGGCCCCGCTCCTATGTGAAGGGGCAGCCAGGGGGATCCGCTCTGCATGCTACCCCTGACCCAAGTGCCGCCCCTGCAGCTTTCATTGGCCAGGAACCGTGGCCGCGCCTCCACATAGGAGCTAGAGAAGAGACATGCCGCTGCTTCCGGGAACTGTTTGAGGTAAACGCTGTCCAAGACCTGCACCCCTGAGCCTCCCCCTGCACCCCAAACCCCGCCCCAGCCCTGATCCCCCTCCCACCCTCCAAACCCCTCAGTCCCAGCCCGGAGCATCCTCCTGCACCCGAAACCCTTCATCCCCAACCCCACCCCAGAGCCTGTACCCCCAGCAAGAGCTCTCACCCCCCCTGCCCCAACCCCCTTTCCCAGCCCTGATTCCCCTCCCACCCTCCGAACCCCTCAGTCCAAGCCCAGAGCATCCTCCTGAACCCCAAACCCTTTATCCCCCACCCCACTCCAGAGCCTGCACCTCCAGACGAAGCCCTCACCCTCCCACATCCCAACCGCCTGTCCTAGCACTGATCCCCCTCCCACACTCCAAACCCCTCAGTCCAAGCCCAGAGCATCCTCCTGCACCCAAAACCCTTCATCCCCAACTCCACCCCAGAGCCCGTACCCCCAGCCGGAGCCTGCAACCCTTCCAGCACCTCAACCCCCTGCTCCAGCCTGATCCCTCTCCTGCTCTCCATCCAAGCCTGGAGCACCCTCCTACACCCCAAACTCCTCATCCCCAGCCTCACCCCAGAGCCCTGCACTGCCAGCTGGAGCCCGCACCCCACCCCCCTGAACCCCAGCCCAGAGCCCCCTCCTACACCCTGAACTCCTAATTTCTTCCCCAGCCTGGAACCCCCTCCTACAACCTGAACTCCTACACCTTGAACCCCGGAGCCTACACCCCCAACCAGAGTCCTCACCTCCTCCCACACCCCAACCCCAATTTTGTGAGCATTCATGGCTTGCCATACAATTTCTATTCCCAGATGTGGCCTTCGGGCCAAAAAGTTTGCCCCACCCCTGCACTAGCATGAGTATAGCAGGAAATGTAGTTAGTTGGTGGTCTTAGTTGATGTATGGTGGAAAAATTCTCTTTGTACTGAACTGGCATTACTTGTGCTCTTCACCAAGGTTCTGTGTGGTTCACATGTTTCAGTGTGAATATACTGCCTTCAGAGAGACCTTGGAGAGGTATGGTTTTGTGGTACCACTACATTTAATATGACAGTTGGCCATATATTTCTCTCTGTCTCTCAACTCAAAAGGAGATATACAGCACTTAAAGTATTATTAAAATCAATGATTGGATGTCAAGAAATAGCATGAGATTAAACTCTTGAAAAACTGAAATTATGCTGAAAATATGAAGAGAATGGGAGTTGTAGACAAATGCTAGTCTTTGAAGCGATGCTCTAGGGAGTCAGTGTCACACACAGTATGGGTGTAATCCTTGACTGCAATCTGACTTTAGATTAGAACATCACATGCCTGCTGTGGTCGGAGCTGGGTGTTTTGGGCTGGATCTTAAATCATTTCATGGCTATTGCTAGACGACGAACCTTCTTATACTCTGACCTTATAACCATGATGCATGTCTTTGTAATATGTCAGTAGGATTATCCTAATTCATGGTATACTGGGCTATATAAGTGACTGATCCGTTACTGGCAGCCGCTGAGTAATGCTGCTCTTTGTTCTTTGTTAGCTGCCTATTGGTGTGTGGAATGAATTAAAGATCTTGGGTCCATAGTCTTCCCTTTGTCCATGACAACACTCTGATTGCTGTCAATGAGAATAATGCATGTTGTTAAAAGGCAACATATACCCATTTTTTGTTGTCACTTAAGGTCTTTAGTGGACTGAGCCCTAAGTATCTTTCTCAGCTAATTGTATCTGACAGATACCATCTCACCATTTTAGGTCAGAGATAGGAGTGTTTCTGTTTCCAACTGTTTCTCAATGTTTAAGAGACTGTCAAGGCTTTCTTTAGGGAACACAATGCTGAGCAGTTTTGTGACCTTTACTCAAGAAATAGTCACTTGACATTGATATTCTGGCTAAGAAGGAGAAGGTTGTAGAAAGAAAACTGTCCAAATATCTAGAAGCCTCAAATCTCCTTGACCTTGTAATCTGGCTTCAAACATGGTTATTGTTCTGAGAAGCAGTATTGCCAATTCCAAGTGTTCAAAAATTATGAGTCAGGTCCCACAGAATCATGAGATTAGCTTAAAATCATGACATTTACAGAAAAATACATTTTACTTTCTGTTTGTTTTCTAGTTTCTGAGTCTTTTATGTTGCACTCAGATCAGGTGTTCATGGTTTGCTCTACAACCATGAGGGCTGGAACCATTCTCTTTTTAAACTGAAAGCTGAGATTCTTTTGCAACCTCTTGATACAAACAGGGCTTTAAGAAAAACACCAAATATCACAAATCTTGAGATAAAAGTGTGAGAGTTGGCAACATTAGAGATGGCACTAATGATGCTGGTCAATGATCTCCTCTCGCTGATGTGTAAAGATTAGATGTCCATGCTGATGACATAGCTATATCATCAACTTTCATGAGGTGACATTTGACTCATTTGTGCATCCAAGCGAGAGCGCATTAAGTTCCTTGCTGTCACTTTATCTTTTTGCAAGTAGAAGATAGTTTTGAGTCATTGTTTTTCTGCCTTTAAGGTTTTCTGGTTTTCTCCACATAGTTCTACATTATTGTCTCCCTTTTGTTCAATTTTTATATGGCATTATTGGGAAAGCTAGTGAGGAGGCAGGGCTTGCAGTATTTTCAGTAAGCTACTGACACTGCAGTATCTATCCCCATTTTGTATAAAAAATGACCTCATTGCACATTAAGTGGTAGGAGCCATTGTACGACTTGTTGGAAGAGGTGTGTGCCCCTTTAAGGGCTTGAGAGCCAGGGAGCAACTTACTGCTGCAGCTGCAGACCAGGGGGTGGACACAGACCTATCCTCCCCTCCTCCCCCCCCCAATGACCAGAAGAGAAGCGGGGGGACTATATAGGTCCATGCTGGTGCAGGAAAAACCCTCTTTTACCTGGACCAGATGGAGCAGCACCCATCCTCCTACCCACGGAAGTGGTGGAATACTGGGTATTGTCAGGATCCATTGAGGGCATTGTGCTATCCGCTCCTTTCTCAAGGGGCTGGGAAGGAATTTTTCCCTCACCGCCAGATTGGCCAAGGCAAAATGGTGGGGTTTTGCCTTCCCCACAATGGGTTTGGCAGTGCTTAGTTGGGGCAAACGTGCAATGGGAGTTAGACTATGATGTTGCTACTCTCTGTGTAAACGTGGGGCAGATGTCCAGTGCAGGTACTAGGTAAGGAAGGGATGCAATGATCAGATAAAATGGATTGGTCGAGGATTTAAAGGAGGTATTCTTTATCGGAGCAGTAATGCAGTGTTTGGGGCTCCTATGACTGGTACAGCAGGGGGCCAACCCATTCTCCTTTATAGACCCCCCCCTTTAACTCTCATTTATGGGGATGAGGTCCCAGCAGCAGGTTAGCTGGGGACCAGGTTGGGTAAGGGGGAGGGCTGATAGAAGCTCCCAGATAGATATTGAAATGATTATGGAATTACCTGCACTATACAGTTTTATGTGCCAGGTACTCTCAAACATTTAAGGATAAAGTTGTGGTGTAATTAAACCATATTCAGTGTCTCCTGTCCTTTTTCCAGCATAGCCAGACAAAAGAGAGTGTCTGAGTGTCTTTTCAGAGTACAGTAGCAACTGGGCAAGGGTGAAACTGAGGTAGCTAAGGCTAACACGGATACCATAGATAGCTTTAAAAAAGGTTTGGACATTTAAATGGTAAAATTAAAGAAAGCACAGAAAGAAAGGATAGCTTGTTTCCCGGTCCTATTGCAGAACTTCTATATGTCAATGTATGAGCCTTAATAGAGAGTACAAATTGCTTCTAATTAATGGCTACTATCTTTCTATAATAATTCGATAATGTGGCTGTTTTGATCGATGCTTGTATCATATCTTTATGTGGCTCACTTGGGTTTTTTGTTGATATCTGAAATGTGTGATAAAATTTGTATTTACTCAAGAGATACAATGACATCAAAGGAGCCATTCCAGTCATTTTAATGATATTTACACATCAGTTTTTATTCAATAATGTGATTCACAAAATAAAAGATGCAGCAAATGTGTATGTTCTTTTTTGGAGTTGGGAGTAAAAATGTAGTGTAGGTTAAAATGTAGTGTAGTTTTTTCACTTAACTTGCAGAAGGCGGTTTTTATCATTTTCTAGTGCTCTATAAAACCTTGCTAAAATTGGTGTTGGGATCCTTTCTATTGTTTTCCCTTTAAAAAGAACTTGAGGAAAACCCTTGACTTCTTTTAAATATATGAACCAGATCACATAGACTTAAATCTGCAGATTTCTCTTCACTATAACTGTAATATAGTTAAAACCAGTATGGTACTAACATGAACTACAAATATCTCTCCATTCAAGGACACTGATTATAGTAAGCAGCATAGATGAGTACCAAATTAACTGTCTTTCTTGCTGGATGTATTTCTAGAATCAAAAGTGTTTTGATGATGTAGAGGATCCTGATTTGAGAAACTTCTATTTAGAAAATGAATACATACAAAACTATTTTAGAAAGATTTTTGAACCTGTATAACTCCCTACAGCTATGAAGACTTACTGTATTTCTGAACTGTAACAAGATTTTTTTTGTATAATGCTCTTCTTGGTAGAACCTGTTTTATATAAGAAACATACTTAAAAAGCTAATTTCTTTTCTCCTTCCTGCACTGCAATCCACAAAGTATGACTAATAATAGATTTAAATTTGCTAAGTGCATTTACTCCTTTGTGCCATCATAAAGAGAATCTATTACTGTAAAATTGAGGCTTAGTTCCAAATTGCGCCATTATGAAGTTTTCTTCCAGCAATGTTTTGTCTCTAATACACTTCCCTCATTGTAATTCTATTGGAAACCTGATGTCTAGCATCAAGTCTCACAATAATTATTTTAAATTGCTACTAGGAACAGTAGTCCTGGTGGGATATATTACTACCATTCTAACAAGATGAATTTCAATGCACTTGTAACCATATTATAGTGTATTATGAAAGAAAGAAAATCTTTGAGTTGTAGGTATGCAAGCATACATGCAACACTGAAAAATTATTTTTATCAACTTCCTAACACTTTCTGTTGCACTTTTGTGTTTTTCATTTAAATAAATTAGTAGTATCTATATATTATAATGTATTGTAGCATGTAGTTGAGTAGTGTTCAAGTACTACTCAGCACCCAGACAACTTTGTAAATAAAATTATTAATTATTATTGTTGTTAGGAGCCCTAAAAGATTGCAGTTTAAACTAAGGTAAGTTAAAACTACTGAAAATGTATGGGTACTGAACACACAAGTCTTTAGACTTCATTTCAAAACACCTGGTTTTCTATGCTCCTGATCTCTTCAGCCAAAGAGTTCCTGACACTTGATACACAATGAGAAAATAATCTAGCTCCTAAATCCATCCTTTTTAGTCTAGGAACTTTAAGGAGAATCTTCAGAGGTAGTTCACAAATGAGTGGCTAGAAGTATATGAAGTTTTCTATAATCCACTGTAGCTGGGGGGAAGGCCATGTGCGCCAAATTGTAAATGAGAAGAATTCTGAAATCAACCTGAAATGTCACTGGAAGGCAACAGGGAAATATCACTGGTGTAATATGATTGTGTGGATCGCACGTGAATTTACCCTCTTGCTGTAGTATTATACCATGGAACTTAACTCATGGAATAGCATCATGTAATGTCTATAGAGTGAAGGCCTCTGAATAATGCATTACAGTGATCTAGTCAAGATGTAACAAAGGTGTGACTATTAATTGCAGTCTTGCTACAACTGGATTGTTCATGGCTGTATTATGGGAGATGATAAAATTAGATGTTCATGATATAAAGTGATAAAGTATAGTGAGTTTGAAAACAAAGATTACTCCAATAGGCAGCTGCATAGTGTTCCTATCAAAAAGGAACTGCAAAGGATGAATTGCCATTCATAAGATGCCATTGCCAAAAGTTCTGGTTTCTCGTAATTTAGCTTTAGAAAATTTTCATATTTCCATGACTGAATGTGAGTTAGGCATGTAATGAACTGAAAATTACTCCCCTAAGGACAACTGCTATGATAAAATAAACTTTTGTGTAACTCGTTTAACAGCAATAGGTGAAATTCTATAATAGTCCATCACAGGCCTGGAAACAATAGCATTTAATGGAAAAGCACACAGCATCACTGGTAGGATAATTGGTTACTAGCACCTATAACACCTGTATTCCAGATTGGAAGAATGACCACCTATAATAACAAACTCTTTATTTTATTCCATAAAATAAAATAGAACTTTCAAAACAGTTGTAGTCACAGTCTGGTCTCCCATCATTGACTGTGGATACCATCCAATCAGTTCAGCAGGATGCCACCACTACTATATCTTAGAGGATTGGAACATATTTCTTCAACAACTCTGTTGGCCAGGGGTTCAACTTGCAAGTGGTCAAATGCATGTACAGTATTACTATGGTGACTTCATCTGTATATATACAACTGTAAAATCATGCCACACACTTTCCTTTTGGAGAAAATTAAGTTAATGGATAAATTATAAGAAACAAAGGCAGCTTGGGTCCAATGGTCGCAGCTTTGTTCATAACCCCCACCTCTACTACCACCACCATTATAAACCTTTTACAGTTTACAGTTCTTCACCAATACCTGTCGCCTGACCTCTTGAATTACAAACTTTTTTGTGGATTCAGGATAGAGCCAATTATCCTGAGAACATGTTAAAATTATGTTTCCCCAAGGACATGATATGGAAAAAATATGCTGCCCTTGCAGTTGTCAGTGTATTTTGAAACTGCTATTGATTTAAAATAGTGGATAAAAAAAGAGATGTTGTTATTATTTTCTATAATATATCATGTACATCTTCCCATTTTCTTATACTGGCTTCCACTAGTAATTCTTAATTTAACTCCTTGAATGCTGCACTGCTAAGGGAGTACAATTATAGATGAATTTTCACAGTTTTGTATTCTACTATTTGTGTGTATCTGACTTTATGTAATAGTTTTTGTGCCATGATTACCCAGTATACATCTGTAAAGCCATAAAAATACCTTCTGATTGATTGCACCATAACTGTACATCTTGTAGCATGCAAAGGTTAAGCCAGAGAAGGCAAGATTTCATTGGCAGAGGACTCAATTCTGCATGGTGCTGAGTACTCTGGCCTTGACACTGCAACACACTTAAACTTTTGGTTAAAGTTAAACATGTTAAGTGCTTCACTGGATCAAGGCTAAAATGCCCAGCACCTTGTAGGATTGAGCCCATAAAGTGTGAAATAAATTTTTAATGATCACATTACTGTCATCAATACATATAGGAGGTGTTTGGCAAAGGAACAGAATGGGAGTAGGGGATGGGGACTCCTATGATTGGTATGGCAGGGAGCCAACCCCCTTTCTTATAGCCCACCATTAACCCTCTTTTGATGGGGGAGTGGATGGTAAGGTCCCAGTAATGGATTGGCTGGGGGGGATCTGGATTGGAAAACGGGGAGCTGGCAGAAGCCCACCGGGTAATTATGGAGTGACTGTGGGGTTACCTGCACTGTACACTTTTATCTGCTGGGTAGTCCCAGATATCTAATAATAAAGTTGAGGCCTGATTAAACGCATATCAAATGTCTCCTGTCCTTCTTTTAGTATAGCCGGACAATAAATAACAACAC
Source organism: Dermochelys coriacea (assembly GCF_009764565.3). NCBI lineage: Eukaryota > Metazoa > Chordata > Testudines > Dermochelyidae > Dermochelys > Dermochelys coriacea. The sequence goes on along the minus strand of NC_050072.1, from coordinate 61,100,644 downwards.
TGTTTTTGAGTGGTGCCAGATTGACAGCATGAAACAGCTAAAGTTCTATGTTTATAGAAAAAGTACATCATGGTCACCAGCTTTGCAACCTTCCCCACATAACCCCACCAGTATGCTTCAACCCTACCTTAGTGGTACCACCCCAGGGGTGAGAGGATATTTTAATATTCATATCCATTCTATCCTTTGTTCATGTGCTGCGGCTGTCAACAAAGGTGCCAGTTAGTGTTTATTAAAGCCTGTGCTTTAGAAAATGCCATAAGACCAACAACTCATTTCACAAAGTTTACCAGAAAGCTCTCAAATTATGTGGTGACATTCACCAGTTTCGAACAGATTCAAATAAGTGACCTAGAGGTAAAATCTTCATGTCCCATTACCAATCCTCTGAGCCGTAATTCATGTTCCTACAGCCATCATCTATACAAAGGCTGGAGTCCTGAGTAGTGCCATAATGCTGTGCTCATGTCTGCCAACACTACTTGATGCCAAAACATCACCTATTATTGTTATAAGTTGTTTTCCATTGTTTCAGAGTAAAAGATTGTTATATAAAATATAATCTTATACAGTGTCATCTGTTTGGTTAGATGTACAAAATCCCTAATTATGAACTAGTATAGTATAAAGATATGAGTTTATTTCCAAATACGCAAAAATCAATATATAAATATTGTTATCCTTGACTGGACTGAATTTTCCAGTGTAGCTGGGAGTTTGTTGGCATGTGAAAGTCAAACTGTGAATCTCAACTATTTTCTGATAAATAAAAGGCCAGCCGTTACTGCTGAAAAAGGTGTATGCCAGAGCACATTTCCTGCTGCAGCTGGGACTATTGCAGAGAAGTAAGAGAATTTCATCCATGGCCCTCTGAGTGTTAATAAAGTAAAACTGAAGATGCTAAAGTGCTAAATAAAAAATGCCTTAAGAGTGAGCTCATAACTTCAGCTCTTGGGATTTGGTCACATCCTTCGGCTTAAAACATGAAGTGAGTCTTAATGAGGAATTGAAATTAGCTTGAAATTTTTTAGTAATTCTTAGTTGCTTGAACTTTGGAGGAGCTTAATTCATCTGCTAGTTCATGAAATAAAAGAAGAATATGTGTTGTTGAAATATTTTAATAGTATAATGCAATGGCAAGAGACAGCCTCTATTTTATGCTAACAGAATATTATGTGGCTCTTTCAGTATGTGTCTCTACTCCAGATTTCAAGAGGGTTGATTGGATACTAGGTAAACTTGAATGCTGCACAGTTGAAATACTGGAAATTAGCTGCATGATGTATTAACCTAAATAATAGCATTCCTGACGTAGAAAGAATGATGGAAATTAAACATCTAGTTATGCACACTGTGTCTGCACAATGTGCTGCATGCACCGCATGTGTTAGAATTTCTTCTCAGTTCTTTTTTTAATCTTTTATTCATAGCATTGCAGGTGATGAAAAATTTATGCCTCAAGTCTGGCACTGAAATTAAATGCAAAATGAAAACAGAAGCAGTTTATACTGACAGCTTAAATATCTTTATCTAGCATACGGTTGTACTATAAAAATCACTGGGTGACTTTTAAAATCTCCCACGTGCAAAAATTCAAGAGTTGTAAAATAAATAATAAAGTTCTGAAACTCAGATATCAACAGAAAATTATTTATTTCATTAGTATTTACTATTAATTTCTTCATAATTTTCAATAATTTCAGATAATTGAATGTAGGCTTACTAAAGCCCTGCACTGCCTGATTGGTGATATTAATTTCTGAGTGGCAGAAAACAGTGGATTTTTGTATTATATTTAATGTCAGATTTTTCTAGTATCTTTTTCTTAAACTGAATAGCAGACATTCATCTGCTATCTGAATGGATTTACAATACGAAGGTTAATTATTTAGGTAAATCAGTTCATTCATCATAATATTCATAATGAGTGTGCAATGTAACAATGGCACAATTACTATGATACATATAATGTATCTAATGTATGTTTCTAAAGCAAGGGTTTTCTTTAAGCCACCTTTAGAACAGCTTAAAATAGTTTCTATGCAACTATTTTATTAGTAACAACTTAAGCCATAAAATGGCTGTCTTTAAAATGTTCTTAATACCTGGAAGTGTTGAGTCTATTGTCCTTTTGTATAACTGCCTTTGCTTTGGAGCTTTTCAATGTTCTTTTTGTGGCTTTTGTTGATTAAATAACATTGGATCACTAATTGTTCATTTATATTTTAAGTTAATAACAAGGAAATATTGATACTAACTTTTGTGAATAAAGCTGTGTGGTGCTATAACTAAGAAATATATATACTACAATTAAGAAAAATAAGCAAGGAGTTATTTAGCATTCTAATAAATAAAGCATTAAATGTAAAAGTCTATTTGCAGTCAAGAAAAGTACTACTAATAAACCACCAATTATAATTCTATAGGAGACAGTACAGTGCTTGCCATTTTTGCACGCAGTCTCTGCTTGATAGCTTTTTACAGTGTTTTATGTAACATACTGTGTATAATTATGCAGATAATTTTATACAATATTAATTGTGCTAAGAGTGTATTGGAACTGTGTTTAATTCAGTAATCCATTTGCATTTTAATGATCCTAATAGCATAAGGTTACAGAATAAAACTGAAACATCTCTATGATTATCACATAATGTGTAGAGTTGAGATACTTATATTGTTTCATACTATTCCAAATGTTTAATATAGTCTGTTAATAAAGATAGAAAAATAGTATAGAATACAGGCTAAGTTAAGGTTTTCAAAATCAGCAGCAGTATGTTTTTAGATTCAATATATGCCAAAGCTTTTAGAAAAGTTGCAGAATTATCATTCAAATGCCATAGATTTCAAATCTGAAATTCGTTCTGTACAAGCTTTCAGTACTTGAGCAGATTGTTCTGCTACTGATGGTAGACTGAATATATCAAATGCACTTGAGAAGGATTGAGATATCTTTCAGTGGAAGCAACCATTATGAGAAATAAAATTCTTTTTATTAGATCTTTTAAAAACATAAGATATAGCAAGTGTATTTGTTACAGAACAGAAATGAATGTGCTAACTTTCACAAATACAGGGAGTAACATACTCCACTAATGGGTATGAATGGATTTTAAGTTTGGTTTGTAACATTTCTCTTATTTCCTTTATCATATACAGATTTAATATCAGCATGAATAAATCTACATTGTTTGCTTCTTTCTTCCTAATTCCTGAAGCAATGTAAAAGCCTAGAGAGGTTTGAAGTGACAGGATTACAAGCAGTCTTTTGCATACATGGCCTTTAGGGATGTGCGGCTACCTTGCATCTAATAAACAAGAAAGTGAATTTGTTGAATAATGAATTAAGTGGCATAAGTTGTGATAACAAGGAGCAAATGTAACTTCAGACGAATGGTATTTGCTTTGTGTGGGGTTATCTGAGAGGGCTGATGCTCTGCCAAGGGAGATCGAAAAAGGCTCATTATATTAAGATGTTCTTTTACAGAACACAGCCTAAAATGATCTTGCAATTTTTCCGTTTGCTGAACTCCTTTGTGTGCTTCTATCAAATCAACTATCTCCACCAGGGGGATAACTAGGATTCTTTTAGGCCACTGAGTGTTGTTTATAATGAAAATTCCTAGTGAGTTTTAGATGGGTCACCCAACAATTAAATAGAGATGTCTAATTGGTTGATCTGTATTAGGGTCAGCAGCTGGTTGCAGAATAAAAGCTTGTGATGCCCCACTTGCACAGTTCTGAACCAAATTAAATTATTAATCTACTCTTTGCTTCAATGTAGCTTCACAGGGATTCCTAACCTGCCATGCCAAATAAAACAGAACTACTGCTTTACATTTTCATTATGATGAATTATATTTTAAATTGCAAATGTTCTCCTCTTTAGCTTACATTGCATATCTCATTCAGTAGCTAGATTTACTAAGTAACTGCTTATAATTTGTTTTGTTCATTCCTAGCTGTAACATGGACATCTAAAGTCATGAACACAAAGTTAGAATACAAAAAAGACATTCAGTTATGAAGCTCTCAGAATGTAATAATGTGAAAGGACTGAAAGCAAAATATTTTAAATGATTTTTTTCTTCCTAACTTTTAAAATTGAATGTGATTATTTATATATATATACATTAGATATTATTTATCTATATCTATATCATCTATATCTATATATAAAACATGTGCTGCAAATTAATTCACAATTAAACAAAACCATCTTTGTAGTGGTAATGAGAGAGCAGGTTTCTTGGTTTTTGAGTCATTATATGTTTACTTTGATTTTGTATTATTTAATTAGATAAAGCTAATGTGCATAATGTTATAGTGCACAGTTATAAAAGATTACTACTCTATGTATGTTCTGTTCTCTAATAAAACTTTCATCATTGGTTTTAACAATTATACATTATAACTGTTCAAAAGAAAAAACTGAGATGAATCAGACTCTACAGTATTGTTCATTCTAGTCCAGTGGGGAATATTATGACATTATATCTCTGAATTGAACTTTTGCAAGATATTTGCTGCCTGTATTACTATGTGCTTGCTCGTTATTTTAAATTAAAGTTTTTAAAGCTATCTAATGGCAGTGTACAACTGATTAAAAAGGCTGAGGGCTAGAGCCTGTTGTTTTTGAGAATATATTCTAATTTCTAAACACATAGCTCACTTTAAGAAAAGGAGTACTTGTGGCACCTTAGAGACTAACAAATTTATTAGAGCATAAGCTTTCGTGAGCTACAGCTCATCTCAGTTGATTGAGGTTTCTGGCTTTGATATCCTATATTAGGCAAAGCATGTGGGTTGAGGGAGGGATTTAGGGAACAGGAAAACCAAAGCGTCATTGTTTTAATTGTAATTTAGAATCTGGTCAGTCATCCTCACGATTCTGGATGGTGGTCTTCACTGACAATGATACGTTCCTTCTCATTTAGGGTCAGAGCAGGATCAGTTCCCATATTTGGAAGACTGTAATGGTGTCACTGCACACTGTGTATGAGTGTGCGCGTGCATGCACGCTCCCTTGAGCATGTGTTAGACACATCATAGTGACTCCGTAGTTAAGGCCGCATTGAAATTTGCACCTAAACCAGGGATTTGACCTCTTTCTTAACTGTGAATAGTATGTATAGTGTATCCTCATCAAACTAACAGCACTTCTTGAGTTCAGAATTATTTTCTGAAATTTTCAAATAAATCTGTTGATTAGTTTGTTGACTATAATCATTTTAAAATGACATTTTAATGGTCTGGTGGTGTGTGGGTGGGTGTGTATGTGAATCTAACCTTTTTATGTTACTCAACTCCAGAAAACACTGTGAAGAACGTCAAGGGACCTAACCAAGATAGGTGAATGGGAAAGTCAATAGACAATGAAATACGGTGTTGATAAATGCAGAATACTTGAGAGAAAAATATGAACTACTCATACACTTTACTGGGTTTAAATTAATAATTTAGGGAAAGGACTTGGGGATTATTGTGCACAGCTAATTGAAGACTTCTGCTCAAAGACAAAAACATTTTTAGGATGCATAAAGAATGGGATGGAGAATAGTACAAGTAATATTATAATGCCATTACATAAAGCAGTGGTTCCCCATCATCTGGAATATTTTTTGCAGTACTCGTCACTCCATCTCAAAAGCATATTACAAAGTTAAAGAGGGGGCTCAGAGAAAGGTGATGAGAATGATTAGGGGCATGGAAAAAATTATATTAAGAGTGATTGAAATGATTAATATTGCACCTTAGAAAGAAGACAAATAAAAGGGGACATGATGAATATGCATAAACTAATGAATAATATAGAAAAGGTAGATTGGGAGCTTCCGTTCTCCCTAGCAATAAAACTGAAAGCTGGCAAATTCAAAACTGATAAAAATAAATAGATTTTTAGATCAAAGTTCATTGACACACATTTCTAAGTTAACACTTGTCAAGGTTCCTTCCCCACTCTGAACTCTAAGGTACAGATGTGGGGACCTGCATGAAAGACCCCCTAAGCTTATTCTTACCAGCTTAGGTTAAAAACTTCCCCAAGGTACAAACTTTGCCTCGTCCTTGAACCCTATGCTGCCACCACCACCAAGCATTTTAAACAAAGAACAGGGAAAGAGCCCACTTGGAGACGTCTTCCCCAAAAATATCCCTCCAAGCCCTACAGCCCCTTTCCTGGAGAAGGCTTGATAAAAATCCTCACCAATTTGTACAGGTGAACACAGACCCAAACCCTTGGATCTTAAGAACAATGAAAAATCACTCAGGTTCTTAAAAGAAGAATTTTAATTAAAGAAAAAGTAAGAGAATCACTTCTGTAAAATCAGGATGGTAAATACCTTACAGGGTAATCAGATTCAAAACATAGAGAATCCCTGTAGGCAAAACCTTAACTTACAAAAAGACACAAAAACAGGAATATACATTCCATTCAGCACAGCTTATTTTATCAGCCATTAAACAAAAGGAAATCTAACGCATTTCTAGCTAGATTTCTTACTAACTTAATTGGAGTTGTAAAGCTGCATTCCTGATCTGTTCCCGGAAAAAGCATCACACAGACAGACAGACCCTTTGTCCCCCATCCCCTCTCGATTTAAAAGTATCTTGTCTCCTCATTGGTGATTTTGGTCAGGTGCCAGTGAGGTTATCTTAGTTTCTTAACCCTTTACAGGTGAAAGGATTTTGCTTCTGGTCAGGAGGGATTTTATAGCACTGTATACAGAAGGGTGGTTACCCTTCCCTTTATTTTTATGACAACACTAGATAAGATCTTAGAGGGATATCAAATTTCATGCACCAGGGTTTAAGCCAATCTCTATCTATCAAGGGTTAGAATGAGACTTTCATGGAAAGAAGGTGCAGGTTATCCCACAACAGCCTAAAGCTGGGTTTCATGCACGTCCCTCTGAAGCATCTCTCCTGTGGGCTTCCTATGATCTGCAGGAAAACTCAACTCAACTCCTGTGCACTTTTGAAAAGATCTAATTTCTAACATTCCTATAGACCTTAGAAAAACTCTTTATACTGCCCATCTTTCTTGACCAGTGTCCCCATCACCACCTAATTCATCCAATGTCCTTCCTACCCCTACTACCACCCTTTTCCCGCATAAGGCTTTGTACTAGTAAACTATAACCTTATAAATTTAGACAAGTACGTTTTAGTAGCATTTTAGAGAATTTGAAATAATGTATTAGGTCTGATGTTTTTATTAACTCCACAGGTAAACTTGGAGTCCAACTGTGTGGGCTACATGGGAACTGTAAAAATCTATAATATTTAGGTAGAATATCCTTTGCTTTCATAAAAATATAATGATTTTAAGGTTTCAGGTCTCAGGTTGTTCCAGGGCTAGAATCAACTGAACAGGTTCCAGTGGGGATCTGTATGAGTTTCTAGAGGGGAAACTGGAACTATCAAAATTTTTCATGGAACAGACAGTTTTGAAAAAAAAAAACAATTCAGAAATGTCAAAATGTTTTTTTGGCTCAGTTTGCCATCATACTGTGTCTGCCTGAGCTGCCACAGTGAGTGATTTATGGACATTGTAGTTTTGGTGTCTCATGCCCTATTGTCCCTTATAGGCTGGACTCCCATCTCCCTGGTGCATCATGGTCATGGAAATCAACCAGAGGGAGAGCCACAGTATATCACTGGAGATGTAGTCCAGCCAGGTAGTCAGGTCCATAGAACACAATGGGGGCATTAAGCATCCGAATCATAACTCTTGTGAGGTACTGCAGAAGCTCAGGGAACACAGATTATTGTCAAACTGACCTGAAATGAAACATTTACGTTTGTTTTGGCAAACTGAAATATTTAAATTCAAGTCAGCAAGACCTGAATAGAAATATTTCATTTTAATTTTCCCAAATGTTGTCAAAATAGAAATTTTCCTATGGAAAATTTGAATTGGCCAAAAACTACATTTATTTTATTTTATTGGGAAATTACTGATCAGCTTTACACATGCATTAGATGCTGATTAGTTATAGTGTTTTACAGTTATGACAGCTTAATGCCATATGTAATTGCTATTAATTTCAATGAAATTTTTCTCAGTTGCTATGTGTTTGTGAACTTTTTGAGGTAATTGTGAGACTTATTACTAAATATGTTTGTGTATCCGTGATGCTGATCACTACAGAGTCAACAAAAACCAACCAAATCTTGTAGCACTGAGTACATGCAAATGTGGTCCAGAGGTAAACCTCTAAGTCACTCATAAAGAGTGCATCAATTGAAACATTGGGTCTGTGTTCACTAGCAGTCAGTTCAGAGAATCAAGAGATATTGGTGCTAGCTGTAAAGATTGATATTTGTCTCTCCCCCTAGCCAGTGAAAAACTTACAGTAAAGAATTAAAAGTGAAAGTCCTGAGTATTGAATATAACTCTTGAAAATTAGTTTAGTTCAGGCATACCGCCAGGGTTTTGTCTCTCTGACCTAATATAGTTGGCAGTATTGTCAAAGGAGAAGATAGTAATAAAAAAAAGAGAGAGAGAGATAAAACATGTACAGGAGGGAATGTCCTTTAAAATAGATTTTTGCGGGATGGAGAGAGACAGAAGTATTTATCCACCATTTTCTCTCAAAAACTATTTGTGTCTCAGGGCAAAACTGGTGACTCATTTCATTTTTGTAAATATAAACTTATTTTAAATCATAAACTTATTTTACTTCAATGAACGAAACTTTCAGGGCTTATTTCAGTGTGAATGTGATTGTAAGTGTGCTTTTCTTCATTATGGTCTTACTTTTATTGCTGGTAAGGTACAAAGGATCTGAGGAACGTATAGCAGACTTTGGAAGATGCAGAGCCTTTCCTCAGATTCTGCAGACCATACAAACTGTAAAAAGGTCTAGTTTGGGCTCAAAGGGGACTGTATGTAGGGACTGAAGCAAGTGCTCCATAGAAGGTGTCCTTACAAGAAACAAAAGGCCTGATGAAGGGCTCCTATAGACAAAGTAAGAACTTATTGTTTGGCCATTATTCACTTAAGGAACTCTACAGAAGGGGAGAACTTTGTTAAAGCATAATATAGTAACTCCACAATACTGGAGCCTGTAAGAGTCCTTTGAGGAAGAATGTTCTCTTGCAGATTTACAAGATGAGGAAGAAAGAGATTCTCTTGTGTGGACCTATCTAAAGCTCTAAAAAAAAATTAACTGCTAAATAATAAGTGACTTTGTTAGAATGAAGGGTGCCTATTCAACCTTAACATTGGCATTTCATGATTGTCAATACTTAATTGCGCAATTTCAGTATTAAATTAACCAAGTATATATGTCTAAATGAGCAATTGTACTATTAATTTGAAAGTAACAGCATGTACAATAAGAACTACTTTATAAACATTTCCTAGCTTTGCAGTTATATAAATATTTTCACACATCTAACTAGTAGATCCATTAACTCTTCTCAGTGGGTAGCCTGTAAATGAGACTGGTTCCACAATATAAAAACATAAAGGTTAATACCAAGAGCCACCAATTTTTCTGGGAAGTCGAGACAAGATTCAACACTTTGTCAGGCTGGTAGCTTTATAATAATATTAATACTTATATACTGTAACACCTTTCAATCCAGGAACTGAAAGGATTTGACAAAGATTAGTTAAACTTAACAACAACCTTGTGTAAATATTGTTAAGATAGTTGTGTTGGAGGACTTGACGCAGTAAAAAGACAGCTTGTCTAAAAATGAATACAGTAACATAATGGGTGCATTTGTGACAAATTATACTGACTTAGTAGTCATTAAAGATAAAAAATAGATTGCTTGGCAATTTTTTATCAAATTAGTTCAAATATATTTCTTGCGGTATACCTCTCACAGCCACATCAGCATAGAACTTGATGATTGCCTCAATTTTCTGTTTTGATTTGTCTTTCAAAGATAACTTTGCAACATTATGGTAAACAATGCAAAGACCACTCAATATCTTTGCACATGATGACTAAAATATCAAAATAATGTGAATTTGTGATAGCTGGTTAGAAAGTCTGACAGTCTTAGGTTGGACTATTCTAGTGTAAAGATACTAAATTAGCTATGTTTGATTGCAGATGATTGTTCTCATGGTTCTGAACCACAGCATAAAAATGAAAGCAGATCCTATTGTTTTCCTATGTAATGCGCAGTTCTGGATAGCTTTCCAGAGATAGGGTTCTTTGCTTTGATCAAGAACTAAAATAGCAGATGAGTCATCATATCTACATCAAAAATTTGCTTTGGAAAGAACTAAATCAAGGTTGGAAAGTGTTTAGCTTTGGAAATCATCTTACTAAAGCCAAGACAGTATTATAATGAAAAAGGTGTGTCCAAGTGTTATTGGAACAGGAGACTAAAAATAAAGGAAAATCTTGGTTGCTAATTTGACAGACCGATGATGCTAGAATTTTTTTGTCCACCCAGCTTCCCAAACAGACAGAGGCGGGAAGGGAAATAGCTAAACATTTATGTTTTCTTCCTGAACTGAATATGAAAAGGGAAAGGAAAAATGGGTAGCATTTCAAGCGTTCATTCAGATCAATGCAGTGATCAAAGTTAATAACTGCTAAACAAACACTCTGATCTTGGAATAAATTCAAAGAATCCTTTATTGACTCAAAAAATGAATGCAAAGACGCATCTAAAGTGGAGGAGGAATTGCTTTCATAGCGGATGTACTTCCACTACAATTTTTGGTGGATGACATTAGGTTTTAAAATCTTTTATATGAAAGTCCCCACTTCTTCCACTTGGTAATTTGGTAATTTCTGTAATAGCTGTGGCTTCTGTTAGTCCCTATTCTACAGGACAGTTTTTTATTGGAGAAACAAGTAACTCTATAAATAGGCTTTTGCTAAGCCAGCCAGTTACTTGAAAACCAGCTTGGTGAGGTCTCTCTTATAGGAACTAAATTTGAAATATTTCTGGGGACCATCCCTACACAGGTCTACTTAGAAACAGACAACAGAGTTACATCAGGGATTTGGCCAAGTTTTTATGATGCTTTTACTGATTATGTGGAGCATATTTAAGAAACAAGAACAGGAAGTTTTGGCAGCTTATATGCAGTCTTTATTAAGCATGACAGGACAGTGTGAGAGTTGTTAAAGGTAGAAAAATTAATCAGACATCTTGCAGAGCTGAATCATACAGTTTGAATAACTTTTTTAACTAGTAGACTCCACTGTTGACAGTTAAATAAATCCTGGTGCCTGATTTCAAGTGGTTATGCAAGCCTACTGTGTTTTGTTTGTGCTTAAGGCTATGATTTTGTCCCTTTGGTCACTGAAATCTTGGAAACAGCTCTAAAAACATATCATTAGGCCCCCAAACTAAATGTGTTGCAATCTGATACATGGGATTGCAACTCCGGTTTGGCCCATCATCAGGCCCACCAACCTGAGTGGTGTTACAACCCCGTGCACCAAGTAACAATGCCCAGAGTGGGAAGCCAGGCCAAGCTCCAGGGGACAGAAGCCACCCCTGTGGAATGAGTATGGGGTGAGCTCACTCTTCAGTACCCTCACTGTTCTCTTGTGTATGTTGGTGTAGCATAATCTACATACTTTGGTGATTTTCCATGATTCATTGCTTTTTAACTCCGCATCTTTTCTGTGAAATATACTAAAAATTTCTGTGCTAAAATGGTAGGCTTGTCTGTGCTTAATAGTGATGAAAAGCATGATGTTTCTGTTTATTACATAAGGTAATCTTATATTTACTTGGAATTTCTTTGTGTAGCATATTTCCATCTAGAATGTGATACTTAAAAAAAAATTCTGTTTATCTGCAATCCATGACTGTAAATAGTTCAGTAGCTGAGTTTCCAGTGAAATATGTGAAATATATATAGTACAGTAGCACTGACTTTGCTGAATAATAATAATAACCAAGAGAAAACTTTTGACTAAAGCCAAACTGTTGGTTTGCAAAGTCTATTGGCTTTTGACCCTGTCATGATCTCAGGGCCGTTGGCATGAATGTTGATTACTTAAAACAGGTCTAGAATAGAGTAATCTCTGATAAAATTCTTGTAAAAAATTTCTGATAGGAACCCAAGACATTACTCAATCAGTGCCACTGATATCTATGTCAAATTAAGAGTCAGATTACTAGCTTCTTATCTCAAGAGGCCAAATGAAATGGCATGAATATGTGAACTTTTTGAACAGTAATAGATGGTCTGAAAGAGGTTGCCAAGTGAGATTTCTGAGTTAAATGTTAGGGGCAAAAACCAAGAGTTGGACCTTACACAAGTTGGATGGATTCCACTAGCCTTCTGTTCAAGGAGTTACTTGGTAGCTCATCAGCTGAGATCTATAAAATGGCCCAAGCCTATGACAAGTGACTGTATTAAAGTGGGGTTCATTCATTCATCAACTATTTCTCTTTTAATTTATTAATATAAAATAATATTATGTATGTATACACATATTTTATTTAAAACAGTCGTTTTTTACACAAAAAGCATTAGAGCATGAATGCATTTCAGCAATACAACAAAAAATTTTCTGGGACTATTATCACTGTTGATAATGCATTAGTAGGCAAAGTAGGCAGATTAATTTACTTACGGTCAGCTAAGTGCATTCTTGGCTCGTAAAGGGGAATAATTTGTTCACTTAAGCCAGATATCCCACTCTTGACGGCAAATGTCATTGCCTGGATTTCCCTTTGACAGTTTGGCAACCCTGCACCCCGTTATAGTATCCATTTATTTGTCTTGTTTTCAGCCAGATTAATCCATTCTGTTTTGACAAGAAGACTGATGGGTAATTGATAACTGTGATAGACACAAACAGAAGAGTTGGATGCTGAATAATTCAGCACTTTTCAGTATCAATAAGAGAACAGGTTGAAGAATTTGTGTCTCTATTTATACTTAAACTAAACTAAGTCAGCCCAGACATTTATGCTGCCAGTCTATCAGAAAACCAAACAGTGTACATTCGGTTTCCACCCGACAAAATGTTTTATAAGCTTGTAACAATATGTGTGAAGCTGCCAGAATAATAAATAGGTACAGCAGCCCATGCATGCTAATGTTATGTTGTAAGCAGTTTTGTTGACAAGTGCTAATACTTCTTTCATACTATCATCAAAAGCAGCTAATACAACAGCCATTATTTGCTAGCTTTCCAAGCAAGACATGATGGATTGTGACCTTAATATGTGTTAGCCGAGTTTTGAAAGTTAAACAACTTGCAATAAATCATAGAATTATTACAATGCAGTTTAATTGGTTAAGGACTGTTTATTTCCTAAACAGGGTGAAAAATTTCTGTTTCGGCACTTTTAATTTGCAAAGTGCATTTTCATTATGAATGGCAGTTTGATATTCTACTCTTTTGTCATGCAAAATATGCAACACACAGGCAATCTATTAATTGGACAAAAATGCATTGCAAGCGTAAATTATCCTTTATATCATCACTTGTGAGTTTGTACATCTATTAAATGTGTTAAATGGAATATACTTAAAGATTGTATAACTTGCAGGTTACTTCGGAAATTTAAATTAAGCTTCATGATGATTTTAATGACCTTTATTTGTGGCAAAGTAAAATAATTAAATAATTGTAAATATAAAAGGACAATTTAAGCAATTTCCTTTTTCTTAAGACATACACTTTATTGATTCAGTGGTTTTAGGGAATGTAGCAGTTATCTACATTAATATTATTCTTGAATATAAGTAGATCTTTCCTGCTTCCTTTCATTTTTCTCCAAACCAAAATACTAAATACTATAACATACATGTACAAAGAGAGTAAATCAATAGAAAATTGAGATTACATTTGTAGCCTTTATATAATGTAATAACTCTTCTTTTCACTTAGTGTAATGTATTTGCAGAATTTGGAACTATGAAAAGTATGGTACTGTGCAGGTAATCGGATACTTCACTAATATGTATACGTGCAAAACCTCAAGAACAACAGAAGCATAATATTTCTTAATGATTAAAAAAGTAAGTCATTTACTATCTAGTCAATTGGTACTTTAATTATTTTGTTAACTATAAACTTTATTTAATAGTGATGGCTATAGATCCACCTAAACAATAAGGGTTACTTATAGAGAAAATGTAGGCAGACAAATTGACTGTCTAATCTGTTACTGCTGGGTTAAAACAGTGAACAGTACAGGAATTCTATCAAATATTCATTTTCTGCTTGAAACGAACAACTGTTCAATATATTTTTTGTTATAAATGACTGCACCTTTAAGCAGGGGAGAGGAGAGCATGGTCTGGCTTGTGGGGAGAGAGGAAATAGCACTTTACAGGTTCGGGGGGGAGGGAGAGATGCTCAGAGGCTGCTGTAAAACAGGGAGTGGGTCAGTGTGGTGATGCTGACTCATCCCCAGGGACTTGAAGGGCTGGGGAGTTGAAAAAGGGGAAGCCTGGCAGGAGAAGTCTCTCTTCCCCAGAGAAGCACCCACCATTCCTCCCGTTGGAGATGGCAAAATACCAGGTTTGGTCAGGATCTGCTGTGGGCATCATGCTAATCACTCCTTTCTAGGGGGTTGGGAAATAATTTTTCCCTCACCGCCAGATTGGCTTAGGTGGAGCGGGTTATTTTTTTCCTTTGCCTTCTCCACAGTGGTGGTGGGAGCTATGTTATGATGAGTAGGGAAGGGAGTAGGCTATGATGTCGCAATTCATTGTCTAAGTGGGGGGCGGATGTCCAGTGCAGGTACTCCATAGGGAAGGGATATAGAGACCAGATAAATAGCTTTGTAAAGGACTTTAAAAGTAGGTGCTTGTTAAAAGAGCATAACTGGGCTGAGGGATTTGGGGCTCCTATGACTGATCCGGCAGGGAGCCAACCCCGCTTCTTTAAGCCCACCTTAACCCTCATTTGGGGAGAGGAGGGAAATGATAAGGTACCAGCAATAGGTTATCTAGGAGATCTGGATGGAAAAAGAGCAGGCCTGGCGGAAGCTCCCCACGTAGATATTGAATGAACATGGAGTTACCTGCACTGTACACTTTTATCCGCCGGGTAGTCCCAGACATCTAATAATAATAAAGTTGCGGCCTGATTAAATCCATGTCAAGTGTCTCTTGTCCTTGTTTTGGTATAGCCAGACAAAGAGCAAAACATACTAGCTACTGTGCTCTGAAGTGCAGGCAGCATTTTTGACCAAATATATTGGTAGCCTAAAAGTTCAAATTAGAGAATACATTACTTATTCTCTTTTTATATGTTTTACAAACTGCTAATGATTTTTTAGTTGTGTAATAGTTTCTTTTTAAAGGAGCAAGTCCAATTATCTTAGAACATAATCTAAACATTTGATTAATGATGGTGATTCCCTCCTCTCCCACAGCCCCCAAATGGAATCATAGACTGGAATATGCAGGTTAATTAAAGCAGAAGAAATGAAATGAACAGTATTAAGTAATTCAGAACAAAGGTTTGTTAACACAAAACAAAAATGTGCTCACTAAGTGGTGCTCACTAAGATCAGAATGAATTAACCAACAAGCTTAGAAAAAACCTATTTTCAGTAATATAATAAAGTATGCAGAAAATGTATAGAGCATTCTCCACTGATGTTAACATGTGAAAGAGTAAGGAAGTTGAATTAATGCTTTTGATGACCACAATGGATTTTTAACAGTTTAACAAAGATAAGAACTATCCAGTGAGAAGTGAAGGACCATTTTGTTCATGTTTATATGGAGTTCTTTATTTCCCTCAGAATCTTCTACTTGCTAACTTGGGTTTATTAGCTGTGTTGTATTAAGCAAAAATAGAGTATTTGATAGCCACAGTGATCCACGTATTCTGTCACATCCAGACTCGTAAACTGTAATTTACATTAACTAAAACAGAAGAGGGAAGCATGAAAGACTTCAGCTTCTTCAAAAGTGGCAGTCCATCTCCCTAGTGGGACAGCCACTTTGGATTCATCACTGCAGAATTTTGCACCCTCCATTGGCTCCCATTTGACTTCCAGTGCCAATTCAAGGCTTTTGCCTAAATCTACAAGACCATTAATGGTTAAGGACACAGAGACCTCTGCTCCATCTATTACTGACTGAGACATGCACTCAGTGCAGCTGCCAACCCTAGAACAAAAACAGTGGAAACCAGACATGAGGTGTTTGTGGTATAGGATGCTTAGCTGTGTAACAAGCTACAAGAATAGATTAAATTATACTGCGAGGCCTATTTGCCCAGCCAACCATTTGCCAAAAGCTTCCCCACCAAAGTCTAATAGAGGTAAATTCTGATTAACCAAACCCTGATTATCTGAAATTCAGCTATGTCCTCTGAAATTAGAATTACATTTTCCTGAATTCTGGATATGTCCACCCAGCCATTTAAATAACTGCAGTTTACTTGTACAAAAAAATTCAATACAAACATGCTCTCTTGGTCACCAAAAAAAACCCAACCCAACAAACAAGCAGACTTTTCCAAAACCTGGGAAAGCCAAATAGAGGAATCCTCCATACCCTTGCAATTTAATTTGTTCAGTGGCAAGATACTATGTATGGGTGGAGGTGGCCAAACGATCAGTCAAAAGAAAGGAAGAATTTATATGTAGAGATGAGTAAGGCAAAGTTTTTGTCACAGATATTTTTAGAAAAAGTCATGGACAGATCACAGGCAATAAAAAAAAATATTAATGGAAGCCTGAGACTTGTCCCTTTTTTTCACTAAAAATATCCCTGACAAAATGGGGAGGTGGGTTCAGCACCCACTGCTGCTGGGGCTCCTGGGTGCCCCACTGCTGTGGGGAGTGGGAGCTGCGAGGTCTTCCTGCCTGTAGAGCTGGGTGCTCATGGGGGTCCCCTGCCGCCCGCAAGGGCTAGGAGCTGTGGGGAGTCCCCACTGTCTGCTGCAGCTGGGCAGCTTCGGGGGGTCCCTAGGTGCGGCAGGGCAGTTGCAAGGAGTCTTCCCACTACGATTGGGCAGCTGCAGGATCTGCTGTTGCCTGCCACAGCTGGGCAGCTGTGGGGATTTCCTGCCGCCCCTGGCTGGAGAGCTGTAGGGTGCTCCCACCAGTATGGGGATTGGGAGCTGCGGGGAGGAAGAGAGGGGGACGCTGGCTGGGAGTTCCAACCCGGGGGCAAAAAATGTCACAGAGGTCAATGGAATAATCATAACCTTAGAGATGAGTAATTCACCGCAAATAAAGTACTCAGTGAAATTAGTGTGTGGTGGGTGGTGGGCATTCTTTGAGCAGATAATTTTCTCAATGTTGTTCGTTATTTGAATTTACTCGGGTGTTTTGCAAGTCATGTTATTTATTTATTTATTTATTGTTTCACTCCATGGAGCAACAGCAGACGGTTTATGTGTAGGTTTGCCAGGTATCTGGGTTTTTACCTGAAATTTTAGTCGAAAGGGGACCTGTACAATGTCCAGTCAGAAGTAATGACCAGACGCCAAATGTCTGGTTACTGCCCACAGGGGCACCAGAACAGGGGGGCCCAGTCAGCGCCCACCGCAGCGTGTGTGACTGCAGCGAGGCACTTGCAGAGAGCTGGGGGCAGCATGGCTGTGAGACAGGTGCCAATCCATGCCGTGGGATTGTGTTTGGATCATGTCATATTTTCCATCCTCCTCTCTGCTCCCGGCTCTGCACACATTCCCTACCCGCTGCAGAAACACCCCATCTTCATGGGAAGCTGCTCCCAGGGCTATGAGACACATGACAGGCACCGGAGCCACAACCTGAGCCAGGGATCCAATGCAGGGCAGCTGCTTCTCTCCGGGGTAGATGTGACATTGCAGAACCATCTCCCGCTTCGCTTCCTTCCCCATGCCACTTGGCTGGGCCCAGGAGGGTGGGGGAGCAGTGCCCTTAAAGCCTAGGGGCATGTGGCTCATTGTGGAGCCTGGTCTCCAGCTCACGCACACAGTGAGGGGAGAGAAGGCATTTCCCAAGCCTGTTCCCGTTCGATCAGACAGACAAACTGACAACACCTCTCTTCCCTCCTTCCCCTTCCCCATGATCACTGCTTGCAAATACCACCGCCTAGCTCAGGCTGTGGGGACTGCGGGTGCCAGGTCATTAACCCTCGCCAGCCCCTTCTCAGTCAGGGCCGACTCCTACCTGCATCTCGTAGGCAGGCTCCATTTCAGCTCGCAGCCCAGCTCTGCAGGTGCCAGGTGAGTCCTGGGGATTGGGGGAGCAAGCGAGCAGGGTAGGGGGGTGCTGTAGTTTCCAGGTTTAAGAAATTGAAAATTTGGCAACCCTATTTATATGAGTATTCCATTGCTGATATTTGAAATTCTAGTTTTGTTGTTTTGTTTTGAGAGGTCATACAGCATTGTTTCTGTTCCCTGATCCTCTTATAATTCAGACAATAGCCTGAGAAAGGCAGTGGGGCTCTACAGCTCACAGGGATAGGTAGAAGATAATTAGATGAGAGAATTTTACAAAGTTTTAAACCATGTCTGTCTTGGTGACATAGGCTAGGTATTATAAAGCTTCCAATAAAATTAAGCAACTATAAGATTTATTGGCATTTTGTAGAGTTTACAATTAGGGCCAGACTTCTAAAGGCATAAATTTCTATGCATCACTTGTGGAGGTATGCTTCTAAGTTTGGATTTGTACATATAAATTCTGGCTTGTGTGTGTCTTCTAGAATTGTGTGGAAGCTTAAAATATTACTGGTGCTAGTGCTCCCATGCTAGCTGCTGAAAAGCTATTGTTTCTTCTGCTGTTATTTGAATTACACAGCTTCTGGAATGGGGCAATAAGCACACTCCAGATCTTTACAACATCAAGTTGAAGAAAATCTATTTCAAACAGTGTTGCTATAATGTGGCCAGTTTCCTGGATGCTATAATTTGTATTTCTGCCATCGGAATATGTAGGAAACTTGCTCCAACAACAACAAAGCAAGCAAGTATAACCCACACACCTTCTGGGTATGGTGTTCTGTCCCAATGGCACTAAGAACACTTAAAGAGAGAGATAAAATGAGACTGCTCTACAGCCTTAGCTAACAGCCAGTTGGCTTTTAGCTCATGTAGTAGAGGCTGATGCACTAAGCTCCAGAGGTCCTAGGTTCAATCCCACCCACTGACCGGGGTCTGTCGGCATTACACCAGCATCTTTACTAATGCTGGATTCTGGTTTCCAATATGCTCCTCTTGTATGTGACTTAGGCCTTGTCTACACTAGAAAATTAAGTAGGCGTAACGACATCATTCAGGGTATGAAGAATACAGTGTAACCCCCGGTGTAGACAGTGCTAGGTTGATGGAAGAATTCTTCCATCAACCTAGGCTTGTCTACACTTAAAATGCTATAGGGGCACAGCTGCTCCACTAACACTACCTGCCCCCTTGGGAAGGGTTCTCCTGTTGGCGTAGGTAATCTACCTCCTTGATAGGCAGTGTCTAGGTCAATGGAAGCATTCTTCCATCAACGTAGCTATCTAGATGGGACTTGGATCGGCTTAACAACACTGCTCAGGGGTGTTGATTTTCTACACCCCAACCAACGTAGTTAAACTGACCTAATTTTCTAGTGTAGACCAGGCTTTTGTTACTGCCTCTCTGAAAGATAGATTACCTACGCCGATGGGAGGCAATATAGGTAGTGTCTTCACTGAAGTGCTACAGCAGCGAAGCCCTTAGTAAATGTTATGTGTGCTCAGAAAGTAGAGGTACACATAACAGCACACAAGAAAAACAGTCTGTCATAGCAAAAACATTATGAAATAGATTTTCTTCAACTTGTTGTGTAAAGATCTTGACTGTGCTTCTTAGCATATCACCAATCTTGGCAATGCTGAGGACTATTTTATTATCCTGATTCATTGTATACTCCTAGATGAACTTTGGCAACACTGAGGCTGGCTTACTACATGATCCTAAATTTTGACAGTGATATTGTCTGTTTTTCTGCATGCTCCTACATTAATTTTGACAATGCTGTGCTACGGTTTGCTGCAAGCTCCTCTGTGAGATATTTGTTTTCTCTTTGCAACAGTGTTTGCAACTCTCATAATTTTGTCCTGAGTCTCATCATAATTATTGCTTTCCTTAAAGCCCCAGCTCCTGGAGTCAAGTAGATATGTGATGACTTCAGCCTTTATTATTAAAGAGAAAGTAAGTTTCTAGCCGTCATGGCTCTGGAGAAAGCTTCAAAATGTGATACCAGTGCATCTTAAAGGCAAAAAAAGCAAATAAAAAGAACACCTTTTTAAAGTCTATTATTTGTACATAATCTCATGACTTTAAAGCCAATCTCATGATTTTTGGTGAGCGTTATACATGATTTTTGAATATTTGGGGTTGGCAATGCTATAAAAGATAGACTACACTGATTTGAAGCTGACAAAATCAAAACATAGCTGCTTGAGGCCACTTCTGAATTCAGTGCCCAAAGGATGGAGCTATCAAGGTAGATCAGTTAATATTATCAGATGTTACATGGCATTGAACTTTTAGAAGGAAAATAAAAAATAGGAATCGATTTAGAAAACTACAGATTTTACTCTCTGTTTTCCATTGATGCTAATGAAGTAACTCTCGATTTCCACTTATGTTACATGTTATTCTGGATTTTCATACATATAACTGAGATCAGAAGCTCTGTTTTTTTGTCTTTAATCAAACCTAGAGTGTGTAAGGCAGAGGTGAAATGAAACATAAACCAGGTTATATTAAAAGGCATACAGACCCAATATTGAGGAACACTTCAGTATTGTGACCTGCTCTTGAATCATGTAACTGCTGTCATATAATACCCAGTTTGTCAGTAAACAGTCAAAAATGATCTAGCAGAAAATACAATGTATTTTTACAGGTTAAACTGCTCACTTAGTTTATACTGTTGCTCTTTTTTTCACTATTTGGGTTGAATTCAGCCCTGGTGGTGTAAGTTACTTTTTGAGTGTAAGAGGCAAGATAGTAACTTGCACTAATTTGTATTAAATGAGTGGGTAAAAATGTGCAATATGCACTATTTCAAGGACCAAATTCAGCTCCTGGCAAAAGTGAGTGTGACTCTTTGGAAGCCAGTGATTATTGTATACACTTATAAGGTTTAAATTTAGCCCCAGGAGCTGAGATAATGCCCTATAACAAGGTAAGATGGAGACGGCCTGGTTGAGCCCTCTAGATAATTATTTTTCATACCATCCCTTGGCATGTAAATTATATTTACACATCCTTTGCCATTATGTACACACACTGCATCAGTGCAAATTACACTATGTTAACAATTACAGATATTTTCTGACTAATTTACACCACTGTTTACATCATTTCTGGATTTGACCCAGATACGTCCATGGAAGTTGGACCTGCTTACTTCAGGCTCCATATCTCACTCAACTTGGTCTAATCAGGTTAAAACGTTTTGGGCTGTCTCTAATTTTACATTATGTTACTGTCTCTGTGATTTAATATATTCTATATCAAGCAATCTTACCTATTTTCATAAACAAAGGAATCTGTTCAGCTTATCTTTTCTGGCTAAACATGGGGCCAAACTCTCTCTTGCACCATTTTTCAACAGCAGAGAATTTGGCCTACAATGTAGATTTTACCAGAACCTTTATTGCTATAGAAAGATTTTAATGCTTTTTAAGAAAGGAAAGTATGCATTCTCTTGTTACAAACATTTGCATTCTGGGAATATTTTATTTGTATATTACATTTAAAAAGTGTCATGGCAAGAAATGGGTTTGATTTTGAAGGGGAATCATTTTGAATAATTAACCATGAATTACTCTAATTAGAAGAAAATAATTATAGGTTGGACATAAACTGTTTCAAATGCGAAGTGTAGAGTAAGAGACTATTGGAAAAATAATGCCACCTGGTAGAAGCTGAAATTAATCCAAAAAAAGAACTTTTCTTTGAATCAGGATTTAACTATGGTGTTTTAAAATGTCTCCAATTTAAAGCATGCAAATTTCTTCTAGGCTGAATTATTAGTGGGCCTATGTTGTTGAATTACAAATCTTCAGTCTAATAATGAACAAAGGCAGTTTTATTCTTTAAAAGAGAATTGTCATTAACTCCTCTCTTAATAGCTGAGCCCTTGTTCAGAACAACTACTGAGAAGACTAAGGGCACCATTTCACATTGTGCAAATGCTGATTTTAGTTTAAAGATTAATGTGTTTTATTGTGTGTGTGCATGTTTGCACGCACACACACACACAATACTACACATACACAGATCAGTAATACTGTTATCTGGAATTTTCAAAGGAGCTTAAGGAAGTCAGGTGCCCAGACCTTTTTGAATTTCAAAGGGATTTGGATGCTTAACTCCCTAGTCTCCTTTGAAAATCCCACCCTGAAAAATTATGATATAGACGAAATTCTGAGGTTACATATTATTTCTCAAGGATTCCTTGCTTTTTTGAAAACATCACCATGTGTATTGCAGGAAGCAATATTGGTAGTTTGGTATTCGTTTCTTTTTTAGATTTTTTTGTTTTAAATTCTAGAAGCGACTGACCCAAATTCTGGGAGCACGTTACAAAACTTAAAATTCACTGTGACAGTAATTTTTTAAAAATCAAAACATTAAAATGAGATAAACATTTCCCAGTGCCTCCACAAGCATAACACAGTTCAGCCCCAAAATGTAATTACCTGATGATAATAAATAACCCATTTTACTCTCATCTCATTCCTTCCTTGAATGCTAAAAGAAAGGTGAAATAGGAGGAAGGTGAACTTTGCAGCAAAACAAGAAGGTTAACAAACCCAGGCTCTGTTTGATCAATGAGGGAAGAATGTTCCAGAGTCAAGCGCCCTCCCAGAAAGCACCTTGCTGGCAGTGCCCTCTCACCTATAACAGAATGTATTAACAGGCAGTCAGCACAATAGTAGTGCCCCAATATTGTGTTAGGGTGTATTGCAGTGCTGGAAGTCCAGGTACAAAATCAAAGTTCACCTGAACACTTATACTCATTAAAGATTCCATGGCACTTTTTGCAAGAGTAGAGCCGTAATAACATCGGTGTTCTGATCTACTTCCAGATTATGTAATTTCATGATACCTAGCTAAATTCCCTCTTCAATTCCAACTAGTTACAATGTGCTATCATATGGCGTCTGTGTACCATCCTATAGGCAGATGAATTTTAGTGTTGAGTAAAGTGAATGCTGTGTATATAGGGCCAAATGCAAGTCCTCTTTAGGGCTCCAAATGCAGCAGAACTATTGCATTTGCACTGCATGGAGAGTATGCTACAGAGCGGCCATACAGAAGTACTCCACCATCCTCAGAGGAGAACTTCATGCTGTCTTTTTCTGCAAGAAGGTAGCTGGGCCAGTGGGTATGCATAGATCTACGAGCCCACAAACAGAAAATGCTTGCTTTTTCCTGCAGTTTGAGGCTGAGCACTGTTGGACTTACTTTCACTGTACTCCCTTTACTGAATTGCAGCTCCTCAAGTCAGCAGGACCAGATGTGCTTTGGGAGCACTGAGAGAAGGTATACCATGGCCTTTTCTTGAGGTTTACACCAAGAGAGAACAGCTTTAATGTGTGCTGAGAACCTCACAGGTGCTGACTGTAATTCCTCCCCAGCCAGCACCATCCACATAGTGGTGATTTTACAATGGGGCAGCTAAAACCGAGACCCACCAATCCATCTCATATAGGGGTACCAAACATCCATTTCCTGCTGAAATTGCTGACTTTAGAGAGGGTGTGTGTGTGTGTGTGTGTGTGTAGCTGCCCCATATACACACACACATAAAGCTACAGAACATTTCACCGCTGTAGGCCATCATTATAAAGCAATATAGGCCTTACACCACTGTAGGCCACCAGTATAAATTTAAAAAAAAAATGTTAAAAACCATTGATTGGCAAAGTCAAGCATTCTGGGGGAGGACATTACATACACTTTGCCAGTCAGTTTCACAACTGTTTCAGGGAGAGCAGTGGGATAGTGAGTCTCAGCTTAGAACAGCAGTTACAGGCAACATAGGAAAGAATACAGCTTTGGCCTATTTATTCTTAAAAGCAGTGTGATGAATTTATGAGCCTTGGGTCTGTCATATTAGATACCTGAATTCTATTCCCAGCCCTGCCTAAACTGACCTTGAGCAGCCTCTGTTATTGTATTGTAAAAGGGATTAATAGTTGCATGTCACTAGGACTGGTGTATGAGACTTAGATCAGTACAAGGGTGGTGAACAGCACAGAAATATTAACGTCAATCATATGAAGTTAGACCAGAATCTATAGCCTATGTCAAAGGGTGTTTAATTGAGAGGTGGTGAGGGATGGAATACCCTAACCTCTCTCACTCTCTTGTGTAATGATTATGCCTAAATTGCAGATAGGCGTGATAAGACTTCCAAATGCGTGTCAGCAATGCTAGCTTTGGATAGATCTGATACATCGTAGGTATGACCCACGTCTGTGGATGCCCCCTGCAGGCAGATTTCTTCTGCCTGGAGCCCTATGCCCAGGGTTTAATATGGTCCTTTTGAAAATGGAATTTAGTCACATAAGTCTCATAAACTTTACAGAGAATTCACCGTTGACACTAGTTTAAACTGCAAGTGACCCATGCCCCATGCTGCAGAGGAAGGTGAAAACCTGCCATGGTCTCTGCCAATCTGACATGGGGGAATTCCTTCCTGACCCCAAATATGTCAACCAGCTACAATCTGAGCATGTAGGCAAGACCCACCAGGCAGATATCTGGGAAAGAATTCTCTATAGAAACTCAGAACCCTCCCCATCTAATGTCCTGCCTTTGGCCATTGGGGATTTTTGCTACATGGCATCATAGGCAGTCCCATCATACCATCCCCTCCATAAATATATCAAGCTCAGTCTTGGAGCCAGTTAAGTTCCCCCCCCCCATGCTTCCCTTGGAAGGCTGTTCCAGAACTTCACTCCTCTGATGGTTAGAAACCTTTGCCTAATTTTGAGCCTAAACTTATTGATAAACTTGTTGTTTATATCCATTTGTTCTTGTGGTCACATTGGCACTTAACTTAAATAACTCCTCTACCTCCCTGGTATTCATCCATCTGATGTATTTATAGAGAGCAATCATATCTCCCTTCAATTTCTTTTGGTTAGGCTAAAAAAGCCAACCTCTTTGAGTCTGCTGTCATAAGGTAGGTTTTCCATTCCTCAGATCATCCTAGTAGCCCTTCTCTGCAGCTGTTTCAGTTTGATTTAATCCTTCTTAAACATGGGACACCAGAATTGCACACTGTATTCTACTTAGGTGCTTTTGAAAATTGTATTCTAGCTGCATTAATGGTTGTTTCAATTTTTATTTGCTGCCTTCCTATGAAGCAAGACCATGGCTACTGCTGAAGGCAAGATACCAAAATTAGAATTTCAGATATCTGATCTAATATAACAACTCCTGTCTTCTTATGAGCATAACATCTGATGTTAGTTGCATTAGCTAAGTCAATTATATGTTATACTAGTGCAGTGGTGGATTTCTCTCCCATCATCTGTTGCACACTGTCCTTACAGGTTGTGAAGAAATTCGTGTCATTTTCAAATGTAACTAGGGATTTTGATTGTCTCAGTTTTTAGGTGTCCAATTTCAGACACTTCCAAGACACTTTTGGTTTTCAGAAAGAGCTGAGCATTTCTCCTCTGACAATCAAGCCCCTTGAAGTTGCTACAATTTAAGCATCTAAATTCAGCAGTCACTTTTGAAAATTTAGGCTATTGAATTTCACTTGCTGACAATTATGAATTTCCTTCTCTAGCAACTCTTCAACTGAATAGATATAGGGGCAAGTCATGTTCAGTTTACTCAACTTGCCATGATCAACAAACTAACTTTCCTTATTAAGTGACATATGCAAATATTATCAAGTAGACATGTTATCTGGACACTTTAGGGACATAATTCTCTTTTAACTTAACAAATCAAGAGTAACTCCACTGTATTCAAAGGAATTACAAGGATATAAAATGAAACTAAAATTGACAAGACAAGAATCAGTTTCTAGGTCAAAAGTGTAAGCAAAAGATCATCCTAGGCCTTTAACATTTCCAGAATGAATCTGTTTACTCTTTTTCTTTAGAAATAATATTTTTAAAATTGTATAAGAGAAACTAATTCATTTCAAAATTGATTTAATTGCTAATATGTCTTTATAAAACATGAATGGGAAAATGGGATATTTAAATATGAGTAGCAGTGACTGAAATTCCACTGCACCTGTTTAATAAAAAGAAGATGATCTATGCACAATAGTTTTTCCCCCTTCATTTGGGATCCTATGGATTGTTCCCATTAGTAGGAGAAACATAGGATGCAGTCAAGTGTTTATTTGATTCAGTCCTGTTTTTATTTACAAAGAATGTACTAAGTCCTGTTTCCCTGAAGATGATAGGAATCAAATAGCAGGAGCCAGTTTCTTTGTTCACAGCTCCAAGCTCCTTTCTGGACAGTTTCTAGACAGCACTCAGCCTAAAATGTCTTAGACTTTTCTCAGGGCCATGCTATCTCTGCTTTTCTGGTCTTGCTATCTCTTTCCCAGACACGCAAACCTTCACAAAACAATACCTAGGGAAACCCTTCCGCCCACATGTGCCTTTATTTTGCGTGGTGACAGGTGCATGTGTTTTGAGTGGAGGCTGCTATTTTTTCAGCTACCTGATTCCATACAGTAGCTTAACTCTTTCTCACATTTACCCCAGTTGTTCCAACCCTTCCACCCAATAAGGTTTAAACCAACTGATCTAAGATGGAGGTATTGTACCCTCCATCTTGAATTAAAACATCCAGATTGTGTTGAGAACGAGATTTATCTTGACAAGGTCAGCCTGTGCTAACCACTGTCCTGCTGTGATGTGGAACATCTCAGAGGGCTAACAATGAGACAGCCATCAACACTGAATGAATCTCCCTCATAGAAACAATGGGTTTTCTACTGGTAGGCCACTGACTTTGAATGACTATACAACTCTGTTGAGGGAGGATGGGGGGCTGGAATCTGGAATTCCCCTAGCTGAAGCACATGGGCAAAAAAGGGTACAGAGACTTCTTTTAGAAAGGTGGTGTATCTCTGAGCAAAGGGACCAGGCCACTATCACATGCAAGAAGAGCAATCTTAGGAGAGAGAAGGCAGGAAGGGCTGCCTATCCTCAGGACACTTATCAAACCCAGGATTCACAGAAGGAGTGAGATCAAACTTGGATTTCATGTAGGGGAGGAGTTTACAAGCACATGGAGCCCAGAGTGATGATTGTCAAGAAGAGAGGACTAGACCAGATGTGTTACAGCTGTATGATAGTCTTTAATTACATGAACAAGTACTTTTTTTTTCGCCTTCATTCAGTGCACAGAATGGAGGTGTGCTGGGTTCTGAATCAGGGTTGTACAGTGAAGGAGGCTGTTGCCCATAGCATCTTTGCCTCACTTGTTGCAGAAGCTGGAAGGTGTGTAGTGAATGACACAGGGGACTGCAGGAAGGGAAAGGGTGGTCTCATAGTTAAGGCAGTTGAATGCCTGAAGAACTGGATTCTATCCCTGCCTCTGCCACAGAATTCCCAAGTGACGCTAATTGAATTACTTAAACCAATGGTGGTCACTAATTGTATGGTTGCCTGACTTGAGACCCAGGGGTCTGATTTGCAGAAATACTGAGCACTCAGATCTACAGCTCAAGTCAATGGGAGCTGTTCTTTGAAGAAGTAAAGTGCTATGTAATGCTACGTTCTCTGAAAAATCAGGTCCTTGATGTCTTAAATTGGACACCTGAAATTAGTGGACACTGTTGACCTTAATATCTATCTCTCTCAGTTACCCATCTGGGATTCAGCTGGAGAACTATGTCCAGTTTTGGGCACCACACTTTAAGAAAGAAATTAGAGGAAGTCCAGAGGAGAGCAACAAAAATGATAGAGTTTTAGAAAACATGACCTATGAGGAAAGTTTAAAGAATGGGGGCATGTTTATGAGAAGAGAAGCTTGGGGGAAAAGAGGCGGTGGAAGGGAGAAAGACATGATAGCAGTCTTCAAATATGTAAAGGGATGGTGATCAGTTGTTCTCCATGTCCATGCGTGAACGATAAAAAGTAATTGGCTTAGTTTGCAGCAAGATAGATTTAAGCTGATCTTAGGAAAAAGATCTTAGGATCTTTGTCTATAAGGATAGTTAAGCACTAGAACAGGTGACCTAGGGAAGTTGTGGAATCCTCATCATTGGAGCTTTTTCAGAACAGGTTAGACAAACACCTGTCAGGGATGGTCTAGATTTATTTATTCCTGCTTCAGTGTAGGGGAATGGACTAAATTACATCTTTGCAGTCCTTTCCAGCCTTACATTTCTATGATTCTATGAGTCCTCTCACAGCCGTGTTTGCAAATAAATTCATTAATGTTTGTGAAGCACTTAGATACTATAGGATGAACACCATCAGAAAGCACATGAGGAAATGAATAATTCTGTCTTCAGAGCAGGCTTTTAAATAGTGAGCAATAAATAAAGAGTGGGACCACACATTGAACAATAAGAAGAAAATGAAATATTGAATAGCAGCTCATTAACTGACACCATTCATTCAGTGCACTGATTGAGGCAGATTCCTGTGGAATAAAATGTGATCATATTATTAAAGACTGTATCATAAGGAGATCAAATTAAGATTGAACCTGGCAACCGTAATTCTGACATTTTCTAAATTTTGAGTGCTTGACTTTGCATCCTTAATAATGTTTTAACCTAGTTTGTGTGTGTGATATTATGTATAACATAGTATTATACTATATAGTATTTTATATTTAATATAAAGAATTGGGTGTACGTAATTTAATATTTATGTATTCACATGTTGGTGGCTATTAGAGAATTCAGTTATTTTGATTAGTTGGTGATGAACTTCTGGTTGTGATATAAAAGATCTTCAATAACAATTGGAATTAAATGGCATATTCACAGTCAGCACAGTAGATATTTTGTTTATGTGGCACTTTCGTTAGATTTTTTTTTTCATTTCCGAAAAGATAAACTGAAAAAACTTTTAGAATGAGTCAGCCATGGGTAAACAGTATTGCAGCCAGGTGTCAGGATAAGGGATATTTTGGACATAGTGTCCAAAAAGTGCTTGGATAATAGGAAGAGGATTCAAAATGCTTTTTAATTTAACATTTACTTCACAATCTTCCTTTGATCCCTTTTTTCCACTGTATGCCCTCTATATTTTCAACAACCATGAATTACAAGTTAATGTGATCATTTTTCAGTATTTAAATGTCTACCCATGTAATCTGTCTGTCTCTGCTAAAAGCATTTCTAATCCAGCATAAGGCACCAATTCTGCAATTGACCTGTATGGGTGCATCCCTGCACCTGCACAGTCATTTACAGGATCAGGGCCTGATATATTGCTGCTTTATATATTATAAATGTTTGCAATGTCAGTATTGCCAGTTGCCAAAAAATCATGGCTCTGTCCTTCAAAATAATAAGAATCGCTTGAAAAAACCCATGAGATTTTAAGAAAAATAAGTTTTGGGGGTATTTTTTAATTTGTCTTCTGGTTTCTGAGTCATTAGGATTCACATTTTCAAACTTTTCTTCAACCATAAGGGCTAGAAACCTTTTAAAAAAATAAAATCTGAGACACTAACATAATCACATGATTTCAGGAGCTGATCATTTAACTAAAACATTGTATATCATGAGGTACACGATAAAATGACAAGATTTGGCAGCATTGCTGCTTTTTTTTTTTTTTAAAGAATACAGTATTTTGTGAGAGAAATGTCAGAAATTGTTCAAATACGTCATTTACACAGATGATTTCCTTCTTTGAATTCTCAGGGCCCAATTTGCAAAACTTGGCACCCTTATTGTGGTAGCCAAATTTGTGTATGCAAATGCAGGTTTTGAATATTCAGACATTTTTAAAGTGTGTTTTAGGTGGCCATATTCGAACATATAAAACTAATATTTTAATGAAATCTGTTTATACATCCTGTTTTTTTAACACTGTTAAAAGATGCTTGGCACACATTGACAATTTGCCATTTATCCACAGCAAATAAAACACACATTCTAATTGCAAGAGCCTTTTGCCAATGTAATCCAGACAGAGCTATGAAGGAAAGATCCTCCAATCCACACACCATCCTAACCACTATGGATGTAGAAGCCCTCTACACCAACATGCCACACAAAGATGGACTACAAGCCATCCGGAACAGTATCCCCGATAATGTCACGGCAAACTTTGTGACTTTGTCCTCACACATAACTATTTCACATTTTGGGACAATGTATACCTTCAAATCAGTGGCACTACTATGGGTACCCACATGGCCCCACAGTATGCCAACATTTTTATGGCTGACTTAGAATAACGCTTCCTCAGCTCTCGTCCCCTAATGCCCCTACTCTACTTGCGCTACATTGATGACATCTTTGTCATCTGGACCCATGGAAAAGAAGCCCTTGAAGAATTCCACCATGATTTCAACAATTTCCATTCCACCATCAACCTCAGCCTGGACCAGTCCACACAAGAGATCCACTTCCTGGACACCACAGTTCTAATAAGCGATGGTCACATAAACACCACCCTATACCGGAAACCTACTCACCGCTATGCTTACCTACATGCCTTCAGCTTTCATCCAGACCACACCACACATCCATTGTCTACAGCCAAGCTCTACGATACAACCGCATTTGCTCCAACCCCTTAGACAGAGACAAACACCTACAAGATCTCTATCAAGCATTCTTACAACTACAATACTCACCTGCGGAAGTGAAGAAACAGATTGACAGAGCCAGAAGAGTACCCAGAAGTACACTATTAGAGGCTCGTTCACCTGCACATCTACCAATGTGATATATGCCAGCAATGCCCCTATGCCATGTACATTGGTCAAACTGGACAGTCTCTATGTAAAAGAATAAATGGACACAAATCAGATGTCAAGAATTATAACATTCAAAAACCAGTCGGAGAACACTTCAGTCTCTCCGGTCACTTGATTATAGCCCTGAGAGTGGCTATCCTTCAACAAAAAAACTTCAAAAACAGACTCCAACGAGAGACTGCTGAATTGGAATTAATTTGCAAACTGGATACAATTAACTTCGGCTTGAATAGAGACTGGGAATGGATGAGTCATTACACAAAGTAAAAATATTTCCCCATGTTATTTCTCCTCCCCCCCCACTGTTCCTCAGATGTTCTTGTTAATTGCTGGAAATAGCCTACCTTGCTTGTCACCATGAAGGGTTTTCCTCCTTCCCCCCGCCCCATGCTGCTGGTGATGGCTCATCTTAAGTGATCACTCTCCATACAGTGTGTATGATAAAATCCATTGTTTCATGTTCTCTGTGTGTGCATACAAATCTCCCCACTGTATTTTCCACCAAATGCATCCGATGAAGTGAGCTGTAGCTCACGAAAGCTTATGCTCAAATAAATTTGTTAGTCTCTAAGGTGCCACAAGTACTCCTTTTCTTTTTACAATTAACATAGGCTTGAATAAAGACTGGGAGTGGATGTGTCATTACAGAAAGTAGAACTATCCCCCCCCCCCCACCTAGTGTTCCTCACACGTTCTTGTCAACTTCTGGAAATGGCCCACCTTGATTATCACTACAAAAGTTCCCCCACTCCCACCCCCGCTCTCCTGCTGTAATAGCTCACCTTACCTGATCACTCTTGGTACAGTGTGTATGGTAACACCCATTGTTTCATATTTTCTGTGTATTGTGAGAGGGTCGGGCCAGATGGCTATAGGAGAGTAATAGAAGGCAGATATATTAGCCCCAGGCTCAGTAGATCCCTTTTCCTTGGGTAAGGTAACAGGGAAGGTTCCAGAACAATCAGGAACCTTCTCGAGACAATTAAGACAGGCTGATTAGAACACCTGCAGCCAATCAGGAAGCTGCTATAATCAATTAAGGCAGGCTAATCAGGGCACCTGGGTTTTAAAAAGGAGCTCACTTCAGTTTGTGGTATGCCTGTGAGGAGCTGGGAGCAAGAGGCACTAAGACCTGAGAGTCCTGCTGGAGGACTGAGGTGTACAAGCATTATCAGATACCAGGAGGAAGGTCGTATGGTGAGAATAAAGAAGGTGTTGGGAGGAGGCCATGGGGAAGTAGCCCAGGGAGTTGTAGCTGTCACACAGCTGTTCCAGGAGGCACTCTAGACAGCTGCATTCCACAGGGCCCTGGGCTGGAACCCGGAGTAGAGGGTGAGCCCGGGTTCCTCCCAACTCCTGGTCAGACACAGGAAGAGTCGACCTGGACTGTGGGTTCAGAAAATTGTACAAGCTGAGGGCTACCGTGAAGCTCCAAGGTGAGCAAATCTTCCAATAAGTGCAAGACCCAGCAAGGTGGAGCAGGAACTTTGTCACAGTATATAAAATCTCCCCACTGTATTTTCCACTGCATGCATCCGAAGTGATGAAGTGAAGTGAGCTGTAGCTCACGAAAGCTTATGCTCTAATAAATTTGTTAGTCTCTAAGGTGCCACAAGTACTCCTTTTCTTTTTATTTTAAAACACTTTCCCTGTAATCTACTGTATCTCAAAATGTAGTTATTTAATCTGAATTAACACCATGCCACATCTGTTTCTTTGTCTCATTTTTTTTTCTGTGGCCTGAAAAGCTATTGCATTTTTCTGCTGTTAGTTCAAAGATGTCAGCTACAACTTCTTATTGATTTTTCTTATTCTTTGTCTACTGAATTTAACATTTATACATTCTGCAAATCTCTATCTCTGGTAATCAAAGAAAATACTTGTTAAAATATCTGACGAAGGTATGACTCTAAAGCCAATTGAGATCTCTCTTACTTTCAATTTACCTTCATCATAAAAAGATTTCTGATCATATCAAGGTCATTTTGTTACTTGCATTTTTGCATCTTTACATTATAATTGTTTCCTTCTGCAGAAATAAAAGCTGTAACCTTGAATGAAGCAGTTACTAATAATGTTACACTAAGCAAATAAATGTCAGGAATGAACCAGTCTATATTAGACTGCCTAATATAAGCTTCTGTAGTATTCATGTATAATGCTCTAATCATTGGCGCAAAACATCCAATTACTTTGCTTTCCCTACATGTTTTTACTGGCCAAGATGCATAGGGGAGTAGTGTGCTCAGTCATAATCATGCTCCACAAAGGCTGGAAATGTTCCCTTTGAGCTTCCAATCATTAGGTCAGCTGAAGTGAAGACGAGCCCATTGACAAGTGAGAATGGCAATCATTTATTTTCTATTGATGGGTTGCGACAAATCATGTCGGAACAGTGGCTGCATACTGTGGGGCTCCATGAAGGAAGATTGTGATGGGCAGAGATGAAACCCTTCACAGCTCATTTAGTCCAAATATAGCCACCTGGGTGGTGAATCAGTTCAACATACCAGCCCAAGCATTCCTGCACAAAATTAGATCGCTAACAGGCAAACCATATAGGGGTCCTAGAAGGCATTAATCAACATGGTTGAGCTGTCAAAATGCAGAATTCAAAATTAGGAAACATAAGAAGGGTTAAAATGTGGCAATTTTGTCATAAATTCAAGAATTTAATTACTATCACACAATTCCATGTTCAGTAAGGGTCTTGGAAGAAAAATGATGAACTTTAAACTGGCAAAGTGAAGAATTACCTCTGCTGAAAACACCCTAAGATTTTTACAAATGTTAATTAGTAAAAGCAGCATGAAGATTTATTTAAGCTCGGGCACACCCTCTTCAACTATCAGCTGACAGGTCAAATTGAATTTATGTGCTTCTTACCACTGCACAGCACACTTCATCTTATTTAAATTTATTTTTTCCAGTGATGTGCTTAGCATCTGACATCTCATGCTGTTTCAGAATACCGACAGTTATTTTATTTTGCAGAATATTACAAACTTGCCCAGCTTTTTGGCTGAACTCTACTTTTTTGTCGAAGAGATTTCACAGGCATACTGAGATCTGGACCTCACTGTTTAATAGGCATTTTATTTTTCTTTATATGTGTGATTTTCTTCTAAGAGAAAACTGTTGTCTATGTTTAGGGTCAGACTCTTTGTTGTACTCTGACTTCTTGCCAAAGAGATACAGCCAGATTTGTTATGCTCAGCAGATGTACTGTACTTTAGGGCTCCTTCCTACCTTGCGTGAGTTAGAGTACCTGGAGAATTAGGGAGCCTAAATTGACTCCTTGGCAGCATTCCTCCTTCCCATTCCCATTCACCTCCCTACGCACACGTACACACGCCAGTCATCACTCACCTTGGTAAAGCGGAGAATCTGTCTTTTTTTTAAGTCTTCGATGCATACAACTTCAAAATGTATAGAGTTTCTAAAGCCATTAAATATACAGTGTGTGTGACAGTGTAATCACAGGTGTTTTTATTACATTGAGTCACTGGCTTTCTGATGACTGGCAAAACAGGTATTAACTTTACACAGCCATGGCAAGTGTTTTTCATCTCACAGCCCTGTCACACATTCCCACATGTGTGTCATGTTCTCCTGTAAGGGCTGTTCTCCATAGAATATAACAGCCTCCTTCTGCTATGGGTTGTTTCTTTTACTCAAGTGGAAGAGTTCTGTGCTGTAGAGCTGAAGGTACTGGGTTAAAACTCTGATGGCCCTCAACCTGGGAGAAATCATTTGTGCTTGTATAATTAAAGACTGTATCATAATTAAAGCCTATGCATAAGGTGGTGAAATTAAAGTTGGAGTGTGCTATACTAAAAAAATGTTTGCATGGTATCATCTAACAAATCAATATTCTTGTTGTCTCGTAAGAGGATTGAGTCTAGTAATCTTATATCTATTAATATGAACATCATATGACTTAAACTAGCTTAGCTATTTAATTCTTAGATTAGTGAATACACATCTGTATAAGGTTTATGAATCATGGATTTATTTCTCCCCAGTCTTCTTAAAATGATTATTGTACTTTAAGAAAACTTGTATTAGAGGTTGAAAGTGCTAAGAGTATCATACTGTTTCAGCTGATCTTGAAAGTTCCTGTTTGTTATATTTCTTCACAAGATTTAAGTAGAAAAAGAGAAGAGAAGAGTTAGCAGCCAACATAGGTTATTACCATAATGCATACAATACAGAGGCATGTTTATTGCATTTAATATCCCAAGTAATCGGTGAGAATAGGCAATCGTTTCATTATATTTTTTAGACTGTCAAATTTCCATTAAAGGGATATCTCCTGCATTGTGGAAACAGTTGAAAAGTACGTTTTAAGAGGTTAAATGTGTTGTAGGATTATCTTTCTATGTGCAGACATATTATGACACAAGTACTGGTGATTCATGCATTCTGTTTAATATCTATTTTAGTAGGTATGTTTTTCCTTGATTTTTTTTAAAGCACATCTAGTATACGCATATTATGAAAGTACTGCAGCCTGGTTGCAAGTCTATATCTTTTGTGCACTGTTCCTTCAGGTATTATATTCATATTGGAAAAATAGTGACTGAATCTTTCTAAATAATTCATTATACTTGGCATTTCAAAATTTTATTTTTGTTTGGGATTATTTTGTCCTCTAAGGTAAAATGACAAGGTAAAAACATTTTGCATAAAAACCAAGATCATCACTCTTTTTCACTGCCTATCAACCTGTTTGTGCTTAACCAAGCATTTATTTATTAGTTCTTAATGGGAAGGTCTATAAGGTTACTACACCTGAGAGAAAAATCTGTAAGACAGGCTTTCTAATTAATCACTAGGAGGGTTCAAGAAGGTCTAGTTATTTCTGTATATAGAAGAATTTATGAAGTCTACTACAAGTGTTCATCGCTAAAACTGCAGCTAACATTTTGTTTCTTTGAGATACTGTACAGTGATAATTCTTGTGTGTAAACTGTGACAGATGTAACAATATCCTGCAATATCTGGACACACCTTGTTGAACTAAAGTTAATTCATTTGAAAAAAATGCAAATGTTTATATACCGTTGACGTATTGCATGTATCTCCAATTGGGAGGGGGACCAGCGCCCTCTAGGAACTAAGAACAATTGGGGGTGGTTAGGAAAATTCATTCAGGTTGTAACACCTGAGGATTACCATCACCTGGAGAGAGGCTTGCATATACTGGTTCAAACTGAATTCTCCAAGAGTCTAGGGTTGCCAACCCTCTTGGTTTTGCCGGGAATCTCCCAGAATCACGTCCTATCTCCCAGAGGCTACTGACGCCAAACCAGGAGATTTTTAGGCTCTGAAAGTCTGGCGGTGCAGCTGGGCTAAGGCAGGATCCCTTCCTGCCCTGGCCCCACGCCGCTCCTGGAAGTGGCTGGCATGTCCCTGCTGACCCTGGGTGGGAGGGTCCCGGCAGCTCCGCTTGCTGTCCCCACCCCTAGTGCTGACTCCGCAGCTCCCTAAGGGCCGCAGGGATGTGCCAGCCACTTCTGAGAGCGGCGTGGGGCCAAAGCAGGCAGGGAGCCTACCTTAGCCCTGCTGTATCACCGACTCGGAGTTGCCTGAGGTAAGCGCCTCCCGGCCGGAGCCTACATCCTGCACCCTCTCTGGAACCCCAACCCCAGCCCGGAACTTCCTTCTTCACCCAAACTCCCTCCCAGAGCCTGCACTCCTTCCTACACCCCAGCCCTGAGCCCCCTCCTACACCCAAATTCCCTCCCAGAGCCCGCACCCCTCACATCCTCCTGCATTCCAATCCTCTGCCCCAGCCCTGAGCCCCCTCCAGCACCCAAACTCCCTCCCAGACTTTGCACCCTGCAGCCCCTCCTGTATCCCAACCCCCCTGCACCAGGCTCAGCCCGGAGCTCCCTTCCATGCTCCGAACCTCTCACCCCCAGCCCAGAGCCCACACCCCCTCACACATCCCAACCCCCTTCCCCAGCCCAGTAAAGTGAGTGAGGGTCGGGGAAAGCAAGCAACGGAGGGAGGGAGGATGGAGTGAGCAGGGCAGGGCCTTGGGGAAGGAGTATGGTAGGGGGTGGGATGAGGGTGTTTGGGTTTGTGTGATTAGACAGTTGGCAACCCTACCAGGGACCAATAGACAAAGAAAGCATTTTTGGGTAAATTGCCTGAGTTAAAACTGACTCAGGGACTTCTATGATCCAGCAAATAGACAGGACTTCTGGACTCCTTTGGGAGGTCTTGGAAGGTCTTTTACTTGCAGAGGTCCCATAAGACTTGGATGGCTTGTGCTGAGCAGAAGCTGTGATGAACTTATGACCATATGAAAAACCTCTTTGTGAGGTACAAAGATCTAATCACCAACCAAAGCCCTTGTTGGAGTGAGGAGGTCACTCTCTAGTGATCTTATTAGCATGGATGTAGAGTCTTTTATTGTTTTTAATATGTTTTCTCTATAATGCTTTCACTTTAATAATAAAAATGGTTACTTAGAAAGAATTGTGGTAACTTATAATTGTTGACAATTATACTGTCTACTGTGTCGGAGAAGAGAAGCAAAGCAAGCCTTCTAGCCTTCTTTTGCTGGGGATGTTACAGTATAGTCAGAGGACTATGCAGCCTGTAAATGCCCTGGTCAGAAAGAAGAGAGACATTGGTCTCTGCCCCAAAAGAGGTGATGGCTGAGGACCCAGGAGCCTAGAGTGGGTGCCCTTGTTGAACCACAGAGAGGAAAAACAGCTGCAGTTACCCTGACCTGTGACA
Organism: Dermochelys coriacea; assembly: GCF_009764565.3. Classification (NCBI taxonomy): domain Eukaryota; kingdom Metazoa; phylum Chordata; order Testudines; family Dermochelyidae; genus Dermochelys; species Dermochelys coriacea. The sequence continues at coordinate 61,063,055 of NC_050072.1, read as the reverse complement.
TATAAACTCTTGTCATTAGGTGCAAACACGCATACAAAGCTGTGTAGAGACTTATCTGGCATATTGTCAGTTTGTCCATATACCATCAAGGAAGGGAATGGTGGGAAGCAAGGGAGAAGAAAAGGAAATGGGGAATATTTAGGGGCTAAATTCACACTCTGAATGGGGATGAAAGAATAACTTCAGGGAAAATGCACTCAACAGAAACCGTATTCAGTATGGCTTCATTGATAGCACAAGTTGAACTTTATTTTGATTTAGTTGGGAAACCAGTTTCTGTCCTTATTGGAAAACCTGAGCTTATTTTAACAAAACCAATCAAAGCACATTTTTGGGCCTTGTCTGAGCCACTAGATTGGGTCACCCCCATTGACTTCTATATTTGGGGGGGCAGCTCCAGTCAGGGTCATGGGGCTGTGTGGGGGAAGCAAATGCCACGCCTGCCAGAGGCTTGCAGTTTGGGGGGGAATACCTCCCGCAACTGTAAACTACCTCCATGGTCACCCCTGTAATGTAAGGCCAGGGAAGCTCTCCCTCTCCTGTTGGAGCATAAGCACCATCAGGGTTTGGGAAAGCTGAAAGAAAGACACCGCCCGCCTTCTAATGTGCTGGGACATTGGACAGGAAATCCCCCCCCTTTGAGGAAAGTTCTGAGAAAGCAATATCCCTTTTCCACTCCACTGCCCATCCACTGAAGCATTGTTATCTGTAGGGGAAGCCTTTGTTGCACACCACCATCAGCAGGAATAGGGAGAAAGTCTTCATACTGGGACACCATCATCCATGGTAGAGTAGTCCAAAAAGGCTCTCCCTACTCACTGTGGCAGTGTAATTTGGGGGTTGGGGAAAGCATCTCAAGGGAGTCCCCTGCTGGGATACTATTGCCTCTGCTCAATACCTCTTTCTTTATCCTGTCTCAACAGAGGTGCAGTAGGGAGCTTTTCACAGCATTGACTACTGCTAAGAACCCTGGATCTGCACATGCTTTGATGAGCCCTATAGCTTTGGCTCCAGAATAAGACTCAGTAGATCACTCTTACTAAGTGGAGATAGTGGCTAAACATGCTCAGAACAGATTATCTCTCTTTCTCTTTCCCTGTTGTAGTCTCTCCTAACTTACAGCCTCCTACATTGTATAGTATGCTAGCTTTGGTCTTGCATTTTAAGTGAAAAATCCTGTACATATAGTGTGTGTATAATAAATCATAGCAGGCACTACAGCAAAGGCTCTGAGTAGGTTTTCATGACTACAGTACCATTTTTGCTGTTCAATTCTTTTGTATTTGGAAATCCCTGAAAGTAAAATAGCCCAATAATAATTTGTATAAAAATGTAATGTTTCTTTTATTCTGTATTTTCACTCAAGTATCAATTATAGATAATAAAATCATTTTCCTGTCCATAGTTATGCAACTATTTGCAGCTCATTTACTGCCAGATAAATTTTAAAGAATAAGTATCGGAAAGCTGTCTTAGTGGTGCAGCAGCACATTTAAGTGATGTAGAAGAGACATCAGAAAGCTCCCTTCCTTGGTGTTTTCAAATCTCAACAATATGGAGATGTATTCATCTCCAGGAGAGGATGTAGTCTTCACCTTGCCTAAGAACCATTTGCCAACCTCATTAGAAGCTATAATTTCTGCAATATTGGTCTTTTTTTATTCCAGACATGAGAAACCATGGATGGCACCACATCAAAATTTCATCCAATAAATATCACCAAATAAGATAAGCTTGAAATTTTCAGATTCCTACAGAACTTGATTTTATGTGTAAGACCTTGGTAAATAGGTCCAGCATGGCCAATTTTTGTCTACTTATCTTTTTTATAAGTAATTTCATATTCTTTATCTAAATAATGTTTCACTGTTGTGGGTTTGGAAATCAAGCTGGGAAGATTGGCCCAATTAACATATTAATCATGGCTTGCTTAATATAGCATACTAAAGTAATTGTTTTGGATTTGTTAAGAACTGGTAATGGTCATTAATGTGATAGTTGAAAGGGAGAAAGAAAAGGGGTGCTGGGCCTTGTCTACACTACGTGGGAGATCGAGCTAAGTTGCACAACTTTAGCTACATGAATAAAGTAACTCAAATCAACATAGCTTAGATCTACTTACCACACTATGCTATGTCGACAGGAGACGCTCTCCCATCTACTCCCTTTGCACTTCTCATTCAGGTGGAGTAAGCAGTCGACGGGAGAGCAATGTGCAGTTGATTTAGTGGGTCTTCACTAGACATGCTAAATCAACTACCAATGCCCTGGTAAGTGTAGACAAGCCCTCTAGATATTCCCAGAGAATATTGCCTAATATTATGCATGTCTGGAAGGGGAAAAATTATAAGCAGCTGAAATTGATATTTTTAAACTAATAGTTTTATGTTGCCTACACAGATCAGATCCATAGTCTTAGGTGCACGTGGGTGTTCCTTTTGCCAGTACCCTCTCAAAAAGCTTTGGTGGTTGGGAGGTGGGACATATACAAGCTCTATTATTGTACAGAAAGCTTGACTGAAGGTGTTATAAGGAATTGAAGCCCTGTCCTGCCGCTCACTTCTTTCCCTTGCTCAGATCATGTAGTCAGAACCCATGTAACTTCTTTCCTCTGTTTTTTGTCAGCTGTTTCCCTCCCATTTTGATTGTACTCTAATTGTTTACAGTAGTCAGTGAAAAGTTATGTCGTTACTTGGTGTAAATTTGTGCCACTGTGCAGTTACCTCCATTGTTGTGCAGTTTTTCTTTTTTCTTGATGCTGTTTCACTATCAAGTTCTGCCTTACATGTGTGTTGTTTCTGAGGTAACCCAGAACTATTGCCAGCAGTCATTCTCATAGTCACTTCAGCAGCACTGCCACATTTGAGACATCATAAGCAGCTACAAAGAAGTGCTAGCTACTTTAGGTTAGGGTTCAGGATGTTTCCTGGTCATGGCAAAAGGTCTTCTAATCAGTGTTGACACCAAGGCTGATCAGCCCATATTGTCCACGCAGACCCTAGAACACAGCTTCTATAAATATAAAGTGAGACCAAGAGGATGTAATTCTGGACTTGAAACCCAAGGTAGAAGTGGTCAGGTTTAAGGGATGATGGTAGAAATACACATGAAACTAGACGTACAAGAATGAACCTCAGTCCCTATCTCACATAGCAGTGAGGCTGAGTCCTCTTTCTAGCTGTCCCTGTTCAAGGGAGTAAAGGTGAAGCAAGCTTGTTTAAGTGGACTCAGTAGTCCATGAATGGCACAGAATTTTGCTTCCAAATTCAGTCTTAATTTGTTACTTCAATCTTTGTTTAATACCCAGTTCTACCACCTTTACTCATGTTTAGCAATACCTTCCCCACAAATAGTCCCACTGAAATTAAAAGCCCATTACATAGCAAATTCTTATATTATGAACATTGCCTTTTGAAGACTTTAAAAAAACCTCTGTGTCTAGCCTTCTCCTTTCCTCACAATACTAAAAGCACTTCTCCTCAGCAGTGCCTGCAAAAAAATTTGGAGTTTCTAGGCCTGTCTAGAGGTATGTTGAGTCACAAAAAGCATTACATAATTTTTAATGTACATTCTCAAAAGAATTATGGTAGAGATTTTCAAAGCCACCTACGCTATTTGGGCACCCAGACTCCTTTTAAAATTAATGAGAAATGAGCATCCAAATGCCTTCAGTAGCTTTGAAAATCTCTATCCATAACTTTGACTATCCAAAGTTTTGCTATCCTTTCCAGAAAAATTGTACCCTTAGATATGATTTGGAATGTAAAATCTCAGTAAGATTGGTTTCTTTTTAGAGACGTTTGGGCTGGAAATAAAGCTGGTAATGGAGAGCTAGCTTCAACCTTAAGTATGGAGTATCTGCCACTGCTTCATAATTAGGCTTTAATTCTTACAAAAACTTCCATTAATTGGATTTTTCACAGAACTTTTTTTGTTTGATTTAAAGTACCACATAGATTAGTTATAGAAACTTCATTTAAATATGGATTTAATTAGAAATGTTTTATAATTTTAATGAGTCTTAAAAGTCTTTTGATGAGCAGTCTGTGTAATTATGGTATTTAAAATGATTGGATAAATGTATACTTTGTAATTTACCTTTCTTGCAACTGTGTTTTCATGCAGGTTATTTTTAACATGAAGAATTGTTTCATTTGTGTCAGCCTACCCTCCCCCTCCTTCACGAAAATGTTTTATCTCTGAAATAAAATTAAATATGCATGATATTAGTAGTATTGGATAAAATTGTAATAGTACAGTTAAAATCAATCAAAAGAGGAAAATTATTTTGTTTTTGTTAGCGAAGAGACTAAATTGTTAATTTGTTAGCCAGAAAGAAATTACAGACTAGCATTGTACAAAAAAAAAAATATGGGTTGGGTCTTTTGTGTCTGAGGAAATTACCTGAAAAATTACTGCATAGGGTACATTGCACTAGATATTGTGTTATCAGCAATCTGCTTCACTGCCACAACATAAAGAAATAAAGATTCTCAGCAAACTTGAGAAGTAAGTTTACAGAAATAGCATTTAAGGGGGGGAGAATAGGCTCTTTTTTATGAACAGTGGAGTCTTCTCACCCCCAATCCGTGTGATCTCAAATTACCCACATGTTGTAGATTATCAAATTGATTGATGAGTAGTGGTATAAATTAGATTCTGCATCTCTAGTACACATTTTCCAGCTTTTCATTGCTAGCCAGCAGCCACACTTTTAGGGGGATAACCCAGAAATGATATCTGAAAGATAAACAAATCTGTCCACTTTGACAGCTTTTCTGCATACCATCCTGGTCAGCCTTATTTTAAGAATATACATTTGAGTTTTAGAGGTATAGCCTGGGAAGTTTTCTAAACTCATCTTAAAACCAATTACAATAAAAAAGCATAATGAGTCCCTCCACCACAGCTGCACTTCTCATTAGCAGTGCTATTGGAGCAACAACATTGAATTTATTTTCTGGGTATGATATTCACCCATGTTCGGAGGGCCAGCATAAAGCTGATGGCAACTCTTTCTGTTCCATGAGCAGTGCTTAGCTTGATAGGAAGGAGGAGGACAATATTATGGGTGAAGTCATTTAGCCAGCAGTCTGTGCCTGCAACAGATTATATCAGTTGTGCCCCCAAAGTATAGGTTAAACCAGCAGTTCTTAAACTGTGGGTCCCCAAAGTGGGTTGTGTCCCCGTTTTAATGGGATCACCAGGGCTGGCTTAGATTTGCTGGGGTCTGGGTACCATTCCCGGGGCTGAAGCTGAAGCCCGAGCCCCTCCGCTCAGGCCGAAGTCAAAGCCGCAGGGCTTCAGCCCTGGGTGGCAGGGATCAGGTTACAGGCCCAGGCTTTGGTCCCCCTCCTTGGGTCGTGTAATAATTTTTGTTGTCAGAAGGGGGTTGGGATGCAATGAAGTTTGAGAACCCCTGGGTTAAGCAATATTGCTAATGTGTTCTTTTTAGTCAGACTCCAGAATCAGTATAGTGTCGATGAACAGTTTAGAAACCATTAGTAAACAGTTAATTTTCAAATATGATTAATATTCAGGCATAAAGAAAGGTAGCTGGCAAAGCATGATCCCTGAGCATTTCCATCATTCTTTACTATCTGAATCAAGCAAGGCTCAGAGAGTTGGATAAAGTCACACTCTGGGTTAGAATTTCAACCTAGATAGTAAATTTACCATTGGTTCAATAGAATTAGAACTAAATTACAAAACTTTGTGCATCAGAGATGGGTATTTTTAAAATAAAAAGAAAAGAACAATGAAAATGAGAACTTATATGCCTTTAAAAACCATCTTTAAACAGCAAATTAATTTTATGGCATTTTCAAACCAACTTGGATGTCTGCCCTTATGCACATGACAATTTCTAAACCTCAGAAAAATTGCTGGAGAATGGGTTACTCTATTATTGTGTACTATTTCTATTTTTCAGACAAAAAATGTAGGCCATTTGCATGATGCTTAAGCATATTTAGATGAATGAAAACAAAATGTTTTTGATATTATATATGTATACAAATAAATGGAAATCCTTTCGTCTCTCATTTTAGTTGCTAAATTGTTTTGAGGGTTGTGAACTATAAGGACTCTGAAAATGATGAGAAAGCATTGTTCCACAAAAGGCAAATTAATTTTGAGGAAAATAGTAAAGATTTCAACTAAGGACGTGCATGTGGGATTGCTTCTTTGGATTTCATGATGGTGAAAGGGAAAAGGATTCCTATAAAGAATTTCTGTGAATGTTATGCTATACATAATGCAAGCAAGTATATGTTTTATTTTGGAGATTTTATATTAATGCATTTTATACATGTTTAATTAGAGGTGGCTTGATCATCATACCTATGTTCATTGGTAGGATTCTACTCTTGCACTCTCATAACATTTTAAACTCACAATATAAAATGAGTGCACAAAGGAAGTGTGCTAGCAAGCGTAAATATGCATGTGTATTGCGGAGGTATGTGCCACTATCTTCAAAGCACAATTCCTGGTTGGTAATGGGTGTAACAATATGAGATTCATACAAAAAGACTGAAAAAGTTCTTAAGCAGAACTTCTTTGGTCTAGAAATCAGGCATGAGCTCTTGTGAGAATATTCTTGTAAGACTTCCGGTATTTCTGTTTGTTGGCTTAATTTCTAATAACTTGGTCAACAAACAAGGAAGCACAGAAGCGAGCAAAAATGAAAAATAGTTCATAGTACTTTATTAAATCTCAAAAAACAAGCAACTTTATTTTGGTACAATATTTTAAGTGAAATTTTGGATTAGTTCCTATTTTATACAAACTCATTCTCTTCATTCCTAGTGACTATTACAATATTTGGAAGTCCTAGTAAAAAGTCCTTGGGCACAGAGTCATATGAACTTTCACATAATGCAAAATGTAACTTATGATACCCTGTGTGGTAGTTTGTTGCCTGATGAAACTTGGCTTGAAGCCAAGCAGGATAGCATTGGCAGAGTGTGACATTCTTCCATGTTCTCTGACTTAGTGAAATCAACTCTTTGGCAAAAGGTCTACATCTAAATTGACAGGTTTCAGAGTAGCAGCCATGTTAAAAGAAGAGTACTTGTGGCACCTTAGAGACTAACAAATTTTTTGAGCATAAGCTTTCGTGAGCTTATGTAGCTCACAAAAGCTTATGCTCAAATAAATTTGTTAGTATAAGGTGCCACAAGTACTCCTTTTCTTTTTACATCTAAATTGTGAATGTGGGTTTTGCCCTACTTGCTTCAGATTATAAATTATTTTTCTACACATACTTTAATGAATCTGAAGAACAGGCTATTTTAAGCAGAATGAGCAAGAACATGGTGAGCCCAATCCTGCAGGGACTGTACTCAGTACCTCTGTTTGTAATACCTACAAGCTCTTAACAATAATTTCAGCAGTGGTAGCATGTTTTTCCTACTCAGGTTAGATTGATTAATCAAAAAAGGCTGCCCTTCTGTGCATGCGCTTGGGAAATATTCTTCTTGCCCTGACCACTAGAGCTCTTCACAGTGCTGTCCTTTCCTACTTATCCTCTTTTTATCTCTTTCTACATCCACCACCATTCTCTCTCTGCTTTTCAGGGACGGCCAACCTTGTACAACCACTTATCAATGTGTTACACAAACCTCTACATTTTTTCTAGACTGCCCGTTTTACATAAAATGCCTTCACTAAGCTATAACATGAGGCCATTACCCCAGTTCTCCTTCAAATCTCTCCTGAGCAACTTCTTCCATGATATCTGGATCTCAGGGCCTCTTACATTAGCATTTAAAGTGTTTCAAAGGTTGTGGTAGAAGATTCAAGATGAGGCACCAAATACAGTGAATTCCTGCAGTTCATCTTCCATGCAGATCAGAGAGGTTTCTGGCATGAGAACGTGGGGCTATTCTGGGACTGGTGGTGTGCTTGGATCCCAGACACTGTTATGCCAGTCAGCAAGTTTTTGGAAATTGTTGGGTGATATTTAAAGATTGATAATGTATTGTCATGTAAAGCAAATGCAATAGATGAGACATTAATAGGGTTATTTAAGATTTGGTGAAGCGCAAGATAAAGATGAACCAAACCTCCAATCCTTTTGAGCATGACCAATCAGTGGTGCCTAGGCTCCTAAAACCTTTAATGTAGGCCAAAACAAGCATTTTACTCTGCTTTTGAAGTATCTGTGGCATAGTTTAAAATATCCTATGAGATGATATATAAAGAATATTTTTACACATTGCCCGTTTCTCTCTTCTGGGAATGGTTTCAACCAGAGGTGTGGATACTTCAGAAGCAGTTAAGTCTTGAGCTGATGTTGAAATTCCAAGTGCCAGTTTTATGATCCTAGGGCTTTTTATTTCTAAATCTATCATTCCTTATTAAAAAGGCATGAGAAGTTAAAGTTGTTTCAATATCTTCTTCTGTCAGTATTTTATACTAGAATTAAGTTCACATGATGATCCACAAACAGGCCATGAGAGGATTGTTTGATTTGAGAAAAATGTGGAAAAACTTGTTGTGCATTAGAAATTTTCATTTAAAAAAAAAAAAAATCCATCCATTTATTATCTGCAGCTACTCACTCATGGTTTCTTTTTCCAGCAGCTTTGTGTTCTTTGTTTTTATTTTTTACAAATTAGAAAAAGTGCAGAACTGGGAGCTGCATAGTTTGTAAAGGAATATGAAATCTTTCTATTCCAGTCAGTCAAGACATTATTACATGTGTGTCCTGTATGAAATGTGTTTGTGATTCCAGTCCAGTTCTTGGGGCCAAGTAGGTGTTTCATAGACAGCTACAGATGGCACTACTTGGCAAGCATTTTGACAGTTACAGCAGAGTCTACTTGAATCACTCTGTCGGACAGAGGATACACACATGGTAGAATTATAGGTAGATGATAGCGTAGAGTGGTATAAAAATTTTAATCAGCATGAGTTTGGTATGGCCCAATTATTCATGAATGGCACAGTCAAAAATGAACTATGTAAGTCATCCAAAAAAGTCTCCAGTTCCCACATTAAGTGAGTCATTAGCTATAAGTTAAAACAATAGCACCAACAAACCTTTCACCAAAGTTTGCATGACTTGCACAATGTTGTTGTAATGCATGTCCTTTCTTTTTCCCGTCCCCTTCCTGCTGTTTGTTAGTCAGATTCATCACATCATGTCTATATTAGATGGTAAGATTTTTATGGCAGGAAGTATGTCTTTGTTTGTTCTGGAAAGTGACTAGCATGCTTTTAAGCCCTGTAAAAATAATAAAAAATGCTAGTGGACAGAGATGATTTCCAGCTTTTCAGTTGCACACGCTGCACTTGCTAACGACACTGGAAGGTCCCAAGATTTTGGACTTCACCTTCATGACATTTTTATGTGCAGGAAAACTGAAAATCTTAGTATTATATCAACTGACGAGTATGTGACTTTGAAATTAGTGGAACTTATGATGTGTGCAGTGAAATCATTATCTAATAGCACTATACAGATGGAAATAGACTATGGACCTATGGTAGATATCCTGCTTGAGTTCACCAAGACTCTAATAACATCTTATATCTTTCACAAAGACAAAAGACAAACTACAGTTCAAAAGAGGTTAAAAGTAACATCATAGAGGGGAGGGGTTTCTGATGCAAGTTAACACATTAGCAACATCACCATTATAGGTTTCAGAGTAGCAGCTGTGTTAGTCTCAATAAATTCGTTAGTCTCTAAGGTGCCACAAGTACTCCTTTTCTTATCACCATTATAAGCTCTCTAATGCACACGTAGACGGTAGAAGTAATACAATACACTCAGACATCTGTACAACTCAGGCCAAAATTTTCAAAAAGGGGTGCTAAACACAGATGTGAGAGCTTAAATTTAGCACCATTTTTGAAAGTATTGGCCATGTTATTTAAATGTGAGTAGTTTATCAAGTGTTTCTCATGATTTTTAAAGTACAGTTTGTTTACTGTCTGTTTTTATTTTTCTTTCTGTATCACACATACTTATGTGCTGTGCATTGTAGCAACAGACTAATGCAGAAATAATTTAATTGACTAATTTCTTTAACATTCATATTAGCTAAAGCAAGATTGCTCAATCACCATTTGCCTTTGTAAAACCAATATTATGATTGAAATTATGCCCCTGGATGAATTTGAAAATTAAAGCTTGATAATCCTTAAAAACAATATTTCTGAATAGAATGTGAGGAGCTCAGTCACAGAGATCCCCTTGCGACTGTCACCTGACGTGCTGGAGTTACCTCTGAGCCCATTTTCCCCTCATGGCTTGGGACTTCCAGAACCCTGCCTTGTTGAGCCAGACACACTAGCCTGCAGCAACACAGACCCAGGTCTGGTCCAGCCCCCAAAACTGCAGACTTTAACCAAAAACTGCTCAGCAGGTCGCCTATCTCCAGCACCCAGTTCCCAATGGGTTGCTTATACAGGGTAAATTCATAAATTGTCTGCCCCCTATAACACTAATAGAGAGAGATGCACAGCTGTTTGCACCACCAGGTATTAATCACTTACTCTGGGTTAATTAACAAAAGTGATTTTATTAAGTATAAAAAGTAGGATTTAAGTGGTTTCAAGTAATAACAAAGAGAATAGGGTGACCAGATAGCAAGGGTGAAAAATTGGGGTGGGGGGAGGGTTATAGGCACTTATATAAGACAAAGCCCCAAATATTGGGACTCTCCCTATAAAATTGGGACATCGTGACCCTAAGACAGAACAAAGTAAGTCACCAAGCAGAATAAAGCAAAAAACACACAAGTCTAAGCTTAATACATTAAGAAACTGTATATAGATAAAATCTTACCCTCAGAGATGTTCCAATAAGCTTCTTTCACAGACTAGACTTCTTCCTAGTCTGGGCCCAATCCTTTTCCCTGGTACAGTCCTTGTTAGTTCTAGCAGACATCTTAGATGGAAACTACGGGTGTTCTCATGACTGGCCGCCCAGTTTGTTCTGTTCCACCCCCTTTTATAGCTTTGGCACAAGGCGGGAATTTTTTGGGTGTCTCTAGGTCTCCACCCCTCCTTCTAAATGGAAAAGCACCAAGTTTAAGATGGATTCCAGTATCAGGTGACATGTTCACATGTCCTGTGAGACCCCAGCCTCCATTTTTCCAGGGATGGCCAGCACGTACCCAGGAAGGTTTGCAAGTAAACAGAGCTATTTACAACTAATTGTCCTAGTCAATGGGAGCCATCAAGATTCTAAACCATCATTAGTGGCCCACACTTTGCATAATTACAATAGGACCTCAGAGTTATACTTCATATTTCTAGCTTCAGATACAAGAATGATACATGCATACAAATAGGATGAACACATACAGATTATAAGCTTTCTAATGATACCTTACAAGAGACTTTTTGGCTAAAACATATTCCAGTTACATCATATTCATACTCACAAGCATATTTCCATAAAACATATGGAGTGCAATGTTACATGGAGAAATGAAAAAAGCTACCTTAAATCTGAGGGCTGTTAAAACCATTGAGTGTACAACATTTGTTTTTACTACAGGCCACTAATCAGCATCTATTCTAAAACTGTCAAGCAACACCCCTTCTTGGGGATAGATTTTTTACAATAGTAAAAAATTCACAAAATAAAGTCCATATCAAGTACATGCTCCTAGTCTTCCCAGTGGGACTTCCATGCCTTTTCTGCCTAGCGCCTATTCATTCCAAACAATCTCTATAGTCTTCCTCAATTTCCTCTAATACCTCAAGGTTATCTGGTGAAGTCTACTCACTCCCAGCAGCCATTCCCTCTTTTAGCAGGCCTCTGCTGAAGTCTCTCCCTCCAGCTTCACTCTGTTCTCTTTCCCTGGGCATCCCCACCCCTCTGCAGCGGCTGGCTTCTCCTTATAGCAGCAACAACTTATTCCTGTTAAGGTGTGCCTGCTCAGTAACTAGAGTTGGCTGGCCCAAGGCCTTAAGAGGCAAGCTACCCTGTTACACCAGGATAGTGTATTTTAGTGTCTGTAGGCACCTGTATTGAACAGACATCACCTAAAATTTGGAAGTTTTAGACAGGGTAGTAATTGGCAATCACATCAGTATCAAAAGACAGCTTCTTGAAGAGAGAGTAGACTTCTCTATGTTCAAGGATAGAAGACACCTTCTCCTTACTAAGATGCTGATAATTCCTATCAATAATAGTATCAGTTACTCTATGAGCCTTAAGTAACTAAGATAGTTGTGGCTCTGAATCCTGTGTATTGGCCGTAAGTAATCAGAAAGACCTTCATCGGAGAGACAAGGTGGGTGAGATAATATATTTTATTGGACCAACACGTCTTCATCAGAGACCAAAACAAACACAATTAGTAGATAACAGTTCATTGTTAGCCTATAGCTCTGACAATTGAAAAGATCAGAGAGCCTATTTTGGAAAGAACATCAAACTCATCACAGCAATCAGTTGAAAGAACTGCTAATGGGATGAAGCAATCCAGAGTAATCCAACTGTGTAGTATTTGAGAGAATTCAGATTAATTAAAATCACAGAAATGTAGGGCTGAAAGGGACCTCAAGAGGCCATCTAGTCCATCCCCCTGCACTGAAGTAAGCCTAGACCATTTTTGACACATGTTGTCTAACTGGTTCTTAAAAACCTCCAGCGATAGTATAATGGTATGGCAGTGACTCCCATATAAACAAATCCAAGCAGTCCTTTCTAATATTAAAGAGTGCCCTCTTCAGAGGATCTCATTTATCTAACTGAGAAGGACAACACCACAACAAACAAATCTTCAGTCAGGTACTCCACCAGAAACTCTCCACCCCTTAGTTAATCAGTCTTGTGTTTCTCCCACTTAGCCCCAGAGCACTCTCAGGCTGGATTCCTTGCCTGGAGATGGACCTCTGCTGGGCATTTGGATGGGTGCCAGTCTTTCCCTGACAGTGCATCACTCTTTGCTTGAACAAATCCCTAGTAACGCCCCATGAGCTCTGATCCCAGTGGCCTGTGGGTACTGCAGTCAGAGATTAAAGCAGACATAAAATGTGAAGCAAAATGCTGCTTCCAAATAAAATTCAAGACCCTTCTTCCAACTTCAAATAATTTTTCTTTAAGCCAGCAAATCCTCCTGATTCCAGAAAGAAGGCGGCAAAGGACATCAACACAAATAAACAAAGATTGGAAAAAAAGGGGAGCAAGATTCAATAAACCATGAATTAGAGAGCCATTTAACCACTGAATATAGTAGTTTTATGAAAAAGAAAGCAGGATCTCATTGCTGACACTGCATCACTCTTTGCTTGAACCAATCCCTAGTAGCTCCCCATGAGGTTCTCCTGGGCTTCTCCAGTCCCATCCGAGAGCACTTTCTCTCAGGGCCTGCTCTTTGTGGAGCTAGTACTGGGAGTAGTTCACAATTAGCTGCCCTGAGGATTCTCTCTCACCAGCAGCATCCTCTGCTCCGGGGCTTTTTTTGACTGAGCTCTCAAGCTTTTATTAGATCCAGGTGCTCCATACCTATTAACTGCTGCCCAGCTAGTTAGGGAATTAATTATCCACAAAGTGGATCTCTTTAGTGGAGCTTGGTATGCTGGATGTCTGACCCCCTCAAGGACCAGCACTCATGACAGACCAGGATTCCACAACCTCCCTTGGTTACAGATGATTGCTTGTGGTGTATATGACCAGGGATAAGTAACATGTTTTGGCCTGAATCAAAAATTCTCTATATCCACAAATTCTCTGTACAAAAGAGAAATATTGTTGAGAGAGTTACTATCTGTGGTCCTTCAGAACACCACTGAATTCAAAGGCATCTCCTTGTTGGTGTGTAAATGGGTATCAGAGCAAGAAAGGTGATTTCTTCATTGCGTCTACAGAGATGTGCTATGAAAAGCAGTAGTCCTTTGACAGATTTTCTTGAGGATTAGCCTGGATTCTGCAATTCATATTCTGTGATTAATCTTCAGCTTCTGGAAAATAAAATCAGAGATATAGAATATAGTAGGAATTAATAAACGTTGTTTAAGTCGGGGCGGGCAAACTTTTTGGACTGATGGCCACATAGGGTTTCCAAAATTGTATGGAGGGCCGGTTAGGGGAGGCTGTGTTTCCCCAAACAGCCAGGTGTGGCCTGGCCCCGCCTCCTATCTGATGACACCCCCCACACACACACTTCTTGCCCCCTGATGGCTTCCCCGGGACTCCTGCCCCATCCACCATCCCCGGACACTCCTGACTGCCCCCTGCTGTCCCATCCAACCCCCCCCCCCATTCCTGATTGCACCTCCCTGGGACCCCTGCCCCATTCAACCCCCCTGTTCCCTGTTCTCTGACTGCCCTGACCCCTGACCACACCCCCGACCCCCCCTGCCCTCTATCTAACCTCTTCTGTCTGAAGCACCGGCGATTGGCGGTGCTGCCCAGAGCACCGGGTCAGGCCATGGCTCTGCAACTGCGCTACCCGGCCGCCCAGAGCGTTGTGCCAGCAGTGCAGTGAGCTGAGGCTGCGGGAGAGGGAGAGCAGCAGGGGAGGGGCCGGGGACTAGCCTCCCGGGCCAGGAGCTCGGGCTGGGCAGGAGGGTCCCGCAGGCCAGATGTGGCCTGTGGGCCGTAGTTTGCCCACCTCTGGTTTAAATGGATCTCTTAAAAAAATAGTAGCATTCATGAGAGAACACTATATTTGGTTTAAAGTTTTGGGTGGCCAAGGGTTTATTCTACTGGGTTGTGATGTAACAAATTTGCATAGACAGACAGTCTTTAGCCTGAATGCAAATTACCCAAGTGATTACAAAGGAATTGGCATGGGGCAGAATTTAAGGTTTTTTTTCTGAACAGTTAGCAATATTATATGCAAAAGTATTTTAGCTATGCTGGGGGTTGAGTGAAAGTTCATTGAAGCCAGTGGGCATAACAGCTGCTCTTCATTCAGGATAAACATAAAAAGCAGTTATGTTCCGTTTCAGAATATATAGCTGAAACAATAGGAGCCAACACCCAAAACACAGCCCACATGCAGAGGCTGGAATGGGTGTTGAACCAGGCGGTCTGAGGGGTTTCTCTGGAGTCTGAATGTAAATGCAAGAGAACTGGGTAGTGTTCGCAAGAGGTATGTGAGGTATGTGCATGAGAGCGAGGGAAACGCACACACAAGGGAGCAAGGAAGCTCCTTTTTGTAATGTGACCTTAAGAAGAAAATACAGAAAAGAGTAGATTACTGGCTGGAAAAAAGCTTGGAACTGCCCACTGCTGTTTGACTGCTACTGTGTTCAGGGAAACTGGACTTTATGTAAATAAATAAATAAAATTTCATCAAAGAAATACCTGACTCCATCATCAATTTTTCCTCCTAACAGAAACAACTAAAAAAACCCCTGAATATTGGCTAACAACTTGGGTCAAAAGGGGTAACAATACTGATGGTAGTGAAGGAGGGGTGAGGCAGATATTATTTTCTATAATGTAGTTTAGGAGTGGCACGTTAATTATGATACATTTTTGATTATGTAGGCCACATTTCATTTGCAGTAGCCTTAAAAAAAGATTTCAGAGTAGCAGCCGTGTTAGTCTGTATTCGCAAAAAGAAAAGGAGTACCGGTGGCACCTTAGAGACTAACAAATTTATTAGAGCATAAGCTTTCGTGAGCTACAGCTCACTTCATCGGATGCATCCGATGAAGTGAGCTGTAGCTCACGAAAGCTTATGCTCTAATAAATTTGTTAGTCTCTAAGGTGCCACCGGTACTCCTTTTCTTTTCTTAAAAAAAGATGTTCTTTTAAGATATAAAAATTCTTCAATCTATTCTGGGCACCTCATTAGCAAGTAGATATATACAAAGTGGAGGGCATCTTGAAAAGAGCAACTAAGATGATTGAAAGAGCAGATACATTTATAAGAAAAAAAATAAAAGAATTAAATATGTACAGCTCCAATAAGCAATGAGTAGGGACGTGATACTGTGTACAAATATTTGAATGGTATGAAAACCAAGGAGAAAGAGGAATTATTTAGCATGCTGCAGTCCAAGAGGATAGAACCAGAAAGAACAGGATAAAGTTAGAGAGAGAAAATTTTAGACTAAATTACAAGAGAAGAATTCCTGACCTTATGAGGGCTATAAGAATGTGGGGAATTTCTTCCCAAGTTAACAGCAGAAGTCCGATCCCCGGAGATATTTAAAACTAGACTGAATAAAGCTTTAGGAAATACACGGAAGGGAGTAATCCTACATTAGCAAAGAGATGGACTAGAGGATTAAGATGGGGTGTACAAAACACATGTGGGAGAGGGCGGGCAGGGAAATAACAGCTGTGTTGGTGGCAGAGAATTAGAGAGTCCTGACCCAAACATATCAGAAGTATGAAGCCTGGAGAGAGATGACCTTCTAGATACAGCTAACAATTAGAATGGAATAGGACATAAAAGGGCAGCGAACAGTCTTATGATAGCTGGCTGCCTTGGTAGAGGAAGGATTGCTTTTAAGTCTGAAAGGAACTGGCTCCCACAGGTTTATGACCTACAGCCAGCCAGTGCGATAACGATCTTTCCTGGGAAAGGGAGAGCTCAGTCCACAGATTGTTTGATCACATGATACTTAGGACAGAGTGATCAGGACTCCTTGTGGAAGAAGAACAAGTTAGGGATGACCTATTTACTGCTTTTTGTTTTCTTCAAAAGAACTGTTTGTGAGTGAAACAGTCCAGTTCCTGAGGAAAGGGAAACCCTAGATATGGACTAGATGGTATTTTCCCTTTGGAATCAACCCTAGCCCATACCCAGCTCAGGCAAAGACTCATTGATTGTTTGGCTTGTTTGAGTAAATAGTTTTTCCCTCCAACATGAATGTATTTTTGTGGCCCCAGATATGGCTAGTTGACAATTTGCTAATAGATCTTTAGACCTTTTAATTTCTTTGATACATGTAACCCTTCTGCCAGGTGTTGTTGACAGCAACAAGGGCCTGGTTCAAGTTGCTATGGGGTCTCACCACCATCTTCAACCATGATCCAGAATTTCTGGGATCGCTAAATACCTTCTTAGGATGTCCTTAATACTTCCACACTCACAGCCTTGAGTCCATGTATGAAACAAATAAAACGTTAAGGGAAAAGAGAACAGAGTATTAACTTGGGAAAATGCTTCAACAATTTATTTATACAAATGATAAATAAAACACTCCCCCTCTGTAACTTTGCCAATAACCCATTAATTCAGTTCCCCACCTGCTGGTATGAATGTCCAAAAACGTACCTGTACCATATCAGTTTCTCCTTCCTCATTCATAAATCCCACTCACAGTTTGGAGTCAAGAGGTAGCATAGTCCCAAAGTCCTGAGGTGCACTTGGGCAGCCTTGTGTCCAATCCCTTGGGAAGTGCTGCCTAGTCTTGAAGTTTCATGACCTAACCTGGCTATAGTGATTTCAGTTATATTTAGTGGCTGAGTAGGAGGGACTATCAGTGAGTCACTGGAGGAATTCTGGGTAGAAAATACATGCAAATGAAGCTTATTCAGAAGTCATACTTCCGCTTGCTCTCCAACAAATAGGAGTAGAGAGCTCCTTACTCTCTAGTTTCAGACCACGGGATTTACACAGTTAATCAAACTCATAGTAGTTTGATGACAGGTTCATCAGGGTATGATGGTTTTGATTTGGTTTGTTAGAGGATCTGTTCTGAACATTCACTTGGTTCAGTTTAAAACTGTATTAATATTAATTTTCAGACTTAAATATTGGTTGGACTTGGGTATCATCTTGTTATATATATTCTGGGGTATTTGTAAGTATTGAACTGGGTTCTGTGGGGAGTTTAATCTGATTTTTAGTCACACGCACACAAAAAACTTTTTAAATTTGTTTCGCTAAGAGACCAGCTGTTTGTAAAGGACTATAGTCCTCTAATGAAAGAGACATTGAACTGTTAACAGTGAGAGCACACTGTGGACATATAAATGCTGTTTATGTATTTTTATCTCCTTGTCAGCATTTGTTTATTCACCTGTTCCCTTGTCTGTGGTTGATTTGTTGGGTTATGTAGATTTTTATCTACTAGATTATTTTATTCTTCTTTGAGATGATATCTCAGTATCAATTGGTTGTTCCATGTTCAGGCTGGCCTCTGTAATCCTCTGGGGGAGTCTGACATGGTTATACAACCAGTCACTATGTTTTGAAAATAAAATAAGCAGCAGCTGTTAAGCTTCAGGGCTTGTGGAATTCTTAGTTTTTGTATATAAAAGCACAAGCAAACCAATTTATTCTATTCTCTCCTTTTTTGGCATATTCTATCTCCATCTCTGCCCTTAAAATAGGAATTCATTTCTTCTCTATTTTAGCAATAGGATATTAAAAGTCTGTGTGTTGATGCACAGCTTCAGTGGATTTACTATTAAGGGTATATTGCTGAACTAAGGCAGAAAAAAAGCACTAGAGTCATTTTTTTGTTGTTACTGGTAGATTTCATTACAGTAACCATAATTTTTGATAGAACGACACAGACACAGATTATTTTCTATGCTTTTTTGAAGGGGGCACATTTACACTACAACTGAAAGACAGGAAAATAAAACAGCACAACACATTTTTGGGTGTCTAATTTGCAAAAATTGATTCTAGCTGTTGAGCTCTTCAAATAGTTTAATTAGGACTGAGTAAATGAGAAAATATTTCACTTGAATTTAAATTTAGGGTTGAGTAAACGAGAAAATATTTCCTATTGGATGATATGATTGACTCCTGTGGAAGTCAGTGGATATTTCCTATAGGGCCCCACATCTAAAGTCTAATGAAGTTAATGGGAGTCTTTCATTAATTTCATTGGGGTTTCGAGGAGGTCCATACTCAGTCTGAAGAAGAGGGTCCCAAAACCAGAAAGTATTACTGTCTGAACTGAGAGAGTATTGAAGATGTATGCATAGGCAGGCCAAAGGAATTCCCTGTGTCAGACAATACACTAAAGCGCCGTCTTATTGTGTCAACTTTCTGCACCCTTTAGTGGCTCACTCTCCATTCCAACAGAGTTTTAATCACAGAGTCATTTTAAATAGCTTAGTCACGTGAGTCAATGTAGAGTCTGGAGAGATTTCTCTAACAACAAATCATCTTTTGAATTTAAATCTGTTTCAATTTTGTTTATATTTTAAAGTGAGTCTAGTATTCTTGGGCCCAAATTCAACTCGTTTAGATCCAGTGCAACTCTGCTGAACAAGGGAAATTGCTCAGGGTGCAAGTCAGAGCAGAATTTGGCTCATGAAAATATACCGAATTTGCAGCACTGGAAAGTGAAGGCCTGTCCAGAAGCAAAACAAGGACAACCTGAGTGATGTTCAGTAGCAACTGGACATGAGTGAAGCTTAACTAGTTTTTAAAAATATTCAATTATTTATAAACTAGTTTCATAAAACTATAGTTTGTTTAGTTCCTATCCCTATTATTCATGATTGTTGTATGGTACTGAGGCAAATTCTGTACAATCCTTTAGCTCTATTATTTGGTCTTTGAGCATTTTACTGTGAAGCATGTGTAAACAGCTCATTTTACAGCTCCAGCAGGCTAATTTCTCATAGTTTAGAGGTGGAGCCTGTAGCAGCCAGCAGGCCAATGGAAAGTATGAGTACACACTACCTAACTACAGCACCTGGAAGCAGCAGCCAGTGGGTATGTCAGCATCATGAGCTTTCTATGTGCACTAAGGGGTTTGGCTTGCAAGGCAAGTGGCAATCTTCTGCTGAGCCACTCTGTTAGCAGCAATTGGAACTCTCGATAAAGAGGTTGTCCGAGTTCTGCAGTCTCATTGTGGCAGGGGCATATAAGACAGCATAGGACCGAGGCTTGGAGTGTGGGAGGGGGCTCAAGGCAGGGGGTTGGGGTGCAGGGTGCAGCAGGTGGCTCAGGGCAAGGGGTTGGGGGGCAGGAGGGGAGTGAGGAGTGCGGCAGGGGGTTGGGATGCAGGAGGGGTGCGGCAGGAGGCTCAGGGCAGGGGGTTGGGATGCAGGAGGGGTGCGGGGGGGGGTGCGGGGTATGGGCTCCAGCACGGTGCCGCTTACCTGGAGAGGCTCCGGGGTGGCAGCGGCACTGCACTGCTAAGGAAGACTCCCTGCTTGCCATGGCCCCGTACTGCTCCCAAAAATAGCCAGCACCACGTCCCTGTGGCCCTTGGGGCAGGGGGCGGACAGTAGGGTGACCAGACAGCAAATGTAAAAAATCAGGTTGGGGGCGGAGGGGTAATAGGAGCCTATATAAGAAAAAGACCCCAAAATCGGGACTGTCCCTATAAAATCGGGACATCTGGTCACCCTAGCAGACAGAGGGCTCTGCATGCTGCCCTTGCCTGTGGGTACCTCCCCCGAAGCTCCCATTGGGTGGGAACGGGGAACCACAGCCAATGGGAGCTTCGGGTGTGGAACCCACAGGTGAGGGCAGCATGCGGAGCCCTCTGCCCCCCCTTTCCTGCAGGGGCTGCACGGACGTGGTGCTGGCCGCTTCCAGGAGTGGCGCAGTACCACAAGGGTGGCAATCCCACTAGCTGGATCCAAAACCCTGAGGGGCCAGATCCGGCCCACAGGCCATAGTTTGCCAACCGCTGACCTAGCACGATGGAGTCCTAATCTTGTCTGGGGCCTCTAGGCATCACAAATAGCTGATCTATTGTATTTCATTCAGGTCTAAATCTGGCTGTTCCTCTGTAAGCATTGCTTCAATGTACTCCTTCATTCTGCTCTGCAACATCTTGGCGAATGCTTTTACCAGAACACTCAGCTGTAGTTCTTGCACTCGCTTTTCTCTCCTTTTTTTAAATAGATCTTTATTATCATCATCATCATCACCACCACCTTCCCCCATTTTCTCAGTATTTGCTCTGGTTTGTATTTCTCATTGAGTTTGTGCATCACCTTTTCTGTGTGTTTCTTGCCTGCCTGCTGCAGCTCTGAGGTTATGTTATCACTCCCCAGGCCTATTTCTTTTTCAAACTGCCTATTGATAGCTTTACTACTTCTAAGAATTCTGGCATCTGCTCTCCCTTGTTTAAGCTGTGGAGCTTCTCTGGGACCATTTCATGTACTGTGTCCTACTCTTCAAAATATTCTTTTCATTGCTTGTTCATCCTCAATTATTTGCCCATGCTGGTCTTTCACAGTAAACATCTTCAACTCATATGTCCCATTTAGTTCTCTTATCTTGCAATACACTACCTATACCTTTTATAAAGGCCACCTGGGCCCTGCTTGGGGTGTAGCCACAGCTGTAGCTGTTTCCCCAAACAGCCCTCTCACAGTCTCAGCCCTCTCCCAGGGCTGATTTCAAGCCCTTCAGGGCAGGAGTGGGTGACCACCCCACAACAGTCCAATATCCACCAAATATTTGACCATGACTCCTTGGCTTTGCAATTGACCAGTGTACGATAATCCATCTGCAACACTGTATGAACTATCCACCAGCTTGGTGCAGCACTGTTTCTGACGCTGTATGGAAGTTGTTTTACTGGCTCCCAAAAGGTTTCACTAGGTTTAGCATGCCTGTGGTACTGGAGGGGACATGCAGCTACTTAGAAACACTAGTGAGAGCTGAGTGAATCTCCAGGACAAATTCAGGTCAGTCATCCTTTGTGGGTGCAGCTGTCTATTATGCAGAGGTACTACCTTTTGAGCTCATGCCATACACACCAAAATAAAATTTAAATCATCATAAATCTCAATATGATAACTGTAACCCTCATGTCTTTCCAGTGGGATGATACAGTTTTCCTCTCTGGTGGATGCAGTAATGCCAGCCCCCAAGTGTTCCAAAATCAACTTCAAACAAACAAACAAACAAACAAACAGTGCCAGCTGCTTTTTGAGCCTTTATATTATACTTGGGTCACATCTTCAAGTTTTCTTCTGCACCCCCAGACAAGACCCCCTGAAAGAAAGTATTTCAATCCCTAGCTTCTCCCCCACACACCCAATCCCCAGTTTACAACAGACATCTCTTCCAGAAAGCCTCCAGTTTACCCACCCAGACAGCCTTCAGCTTCCCCCAAACACTTCAGTTCAGTCACCAGCTCTCTCCAAATATCCAGGACTCCAAAACATACTTCAGAATCCAACACCCACCCATCTACCCAGAGCCCCAGACATCTTTGAGGATTCTCCAAACCACCTACCCTTGAACATCTTGCACTGCCCAGACCCACCCATCTATACACCCTTGACTCCCTCTGACACTTACCCACGTATCTACCCCAACAGTCCCTCAACCCCCCAAAATGGGCAAATCAGTTCAATGCATAATGAGCTTAACAAAATGAGACAGCTATGAAAGCCAACTGTTTATATGATCTTGGCATGGTTACATGATGCCTCTTGTTCACAACTCCTATGGGGTTACATCTCAGAGCACGCTTCTTCCCTAAAAAGGGGCACAGACCATTCATGTACCTAAGGACCAGTGCAGTTACTATTCTAATACAGTCATAAATCTATAACCAGTTAATGTTTTGCCTGTATGTGGACTATGTGGGAGCCAGTAGTGCTAGAACAGTTTTTATAGTGGAGGTGCCAAAGCAGAAGCTATTTATTTGGGTTGTTATCACTACTTTAAGGCAGGGTGTGCGGCAGCAACCCCAGCACCCCTAGTTCCAGCACCTATGCCAGGAGTGTTTGTTGTGATGCAAACAATTGGACTAAGACCATCCATTCATTTCAAATGGGCCAATGGAAAGTACTAAAGAGTATTCAAAAATCATAAGTCAGGCCCAAAAATATCATAAGATTTCAAAAATAATATTTTTGGTTCTTTATATTTGTTTTCTGAGACTTAATTTCAAACCTTCGCCACAACTGCTAGTACTAGAAAATTACTTACTTTTTTAAAAGTGAAAGAGATTCTCACATAATCACTGGACTCAAAGAGCTGGAGATTTAAGAAAAACACCAAATATCACAAGACTCAGCAACAGTATCAATGAATGGCCACCAGATGACTGATCACTGTTGGCCTGAGATGAAACTAAACTAGTGACCTAGTGGTTAAAGCCTTTAGTTTTCCCCTGTCAACTTCTACACTATATTTTTGTATTTTCAGTACAATTTTCTTCAGCTCACTGAAAATTAAATATTTAGGGTCAGTATAAAATAAACTTAATATAATATCAAATTAAATAACAGAGTGGATACTGTAATTGTTTTGCTTATTTTCATATTTAATTCAATAAAAAAAATAATTTTTTGAAGCTGTGACAGACTTTCCAGCTGGCTGAATTGTAGTGCTGTGGAAAATATGGGTCTGGTTCATAATGTAGTTCAAGCTTCCTGCAGACAACGTGGGGTTTTGAATATAAGAGATTTTTGATGATGATTAAAAAACCCTCTATTTTATTACCAATTCTCTGAACCATCCTGACAATATATATGATTTTGTATAGTGGGATTAGAATGCTATTTAACTCACTGGTGATTGGATTATAGTGGCATATAGACAGTTTCCCTTTTAATACAAAAATGGCAATTTTATTTGTACAAGGTATTAAATCTCAGTTTGGAATCTATGGTGCTGGCTGAGTACTGTGTTGTGATATCATGTTATGGATTTGCCAGCATTTCTATAAAACATAGCACTATATGTATAGTTACTTTAAAAAAAAAAGAGTGAAAAGGTTGTTATTAAAGCTGCGAAATCAAGCACTCAAAAGTTAAGAAATGCCAGAATTAAGTTTGTCTGAGCAATTTTAAGTCTGTCTCCTTGTGCATTGGTATTATGACACTCTTTAATTACATGATCACATACTAGTTTTAGTTGTGTCCCATCTGAAGCAATTCAGTGTGATATGCTGAAGCAAGATGCTGCAGTAGTGCATATCCAGTCCTAAGGTTTTCCAGTCAGGGTTTTCTTCAGCAAGTGAGCAAAACACAGATAGGATATAGTCATTTTCAACAGCTCATAGTTTGAACAAATCTGAATCTATATTCATGGTTTTACAGCTCTTAAAAACAAAAACAAAAAAAGGGTAATTTTTATAATGGAATGTTATGGCTACCTAAATAATTGGATTGGTATCACTTCCCTATAATATCTGTATCCAAAATATTTAATCGTTCATCTTCATTATGGTATTGTAATGAGTACTTACAGACATTTCCTGTTCTGTTCAAATGGAGGAAGTGCATTTCATTGTTGACAAAGTATGAATGTTTTATTCTGTTAAACCAGGAGGCTGTCAAATTATTAAATGTAATTTCTCAGCAAATATAATTTGTGTTTGTATTTATGAAATGTACATATGTGCCACAATAACCAAATTGGAAGACTTAAGCCTTTTCTAAAAGTATTTACTTTGGGTTTTCAATCATCATTCTGTATAACCCTTGTTAAACTGAAGATGGTATAAGATGTGAAGAGTAAAATATATCTTCAGTGTTGGCATTTTCCATTATTAGGCCCTATCCTGAAATAAATCTCTGTGCAGGTAAAACCCCTGTTTACTTCAATGGACATTGTGATTGTATAGTGAAGTTGTGTCTCTAGATTTCCTCAAAGATTAACTCTTATTGACCAAACAGTTAAACTCAATTAGTATGATTCTTAATTTATGTTTTTCAATTATAGAAAATAAGATATTTTAAATATTTAACTCCAAGAATTTGACTCAGCTTTGCTATATTATATTCCAGTCCTCCATTGAAAACTGCCAACTTACATATGTAAGTGTTTGCATGATCAAGCCAATAAGTCTTGACTCAGTTGACTTCATTAGGACTACTAGTCATGTGAATAACTTTATACCTGTCAGTATTTTTCAGGAAGGGTCTTAAAAAACAAAGGAAGAGGATCATACCTTTGGGCCCCAATTCAGCAAAGTATTTTCAGTGCAGGCTTAAGTCTACAGCATTTGCTCAAAGTTAAGCACATGCTTAATGCTTTGCTGAATTGGGGGCCTTAGAGTCTAAGATCTTAGAGGCAGGGAACATGTCTTTATGTGTGTTTGTTCTGTGCTTTGCAGATAGGGTTGCCAACTTTCTAATGGTACAAAACCAAACACCCCTGCCCTGCCCCCTCTCAGAGGCCCCGTGTCATTCTGCCCCTTGTCTGAGGCCCCAACCCTGCTTACTCCATTCCCCCCATCCCTCTGTCACTTGCTGTCCCCCACTTTCACTCACTCATTTTGACCAGGCTGGAGCAGGGGGTTGGGGGTACAGGAGGAGGTGAGAGCTCTGGTTGGGGGTGGAGGCTCTAGAGTGGGGCCAGAAATGAGGGGTTCAGGGTGTGGGAGTGGGCTCTGGGCAAGGGCCAGGGATGAGGTTTGGGATACAGGAGGGGGCTCCAGGCTGGGGGCTAGAGACAAGGGATTCAGAGTGTGTGAAGAGGCTCCAGGCTGAGAACATAAGAAAGGCCATACTGGGTCAGACCAAAAGTCCATCCAGCCCAGTATCCTGTCTACCGACAGTGGCCAATGCCAGGTTCACTCCCTCTGGGGCACCTAACAGGTAATGATCAAGTGATCTCTCTCCTGCCATCCATCTCCACCCTTTGACAAACAGAGGCTAGGGACACCATTCCTTACCCATCCTGGTTAACAGCCATTAATGGACTAAACCTCCATGAATTTATCCAGTTCTCGTTTAAACCCTGTTATAGTCCTAGCCTTCACAACCTCCTCAGGCAAGGAGTACCACAGGTTGACTGTGCGCTGAGTGAAGAAGAACTTCCTTTAATTTATTTTAAACCATTCATTTAATTTGGTGGCCCCTAGTTCATATATATGGGAACAAGTACATAACTTTTCCTTATTCACTTTCTCCACACCACTCATGATTTTATATACCTCTATCATATCCTCCCTTAGTCTCCTCTTTTCCAAGCTGAAAAGTCCTAGCCTCTTAATCTCTCCTCATATGGGACCAAACCCTTAATCATTTTACTTGCCCTTTTCTGAACCTTTTCTAATGCCAGTATATCTTTTTTGAGATGAGGGAACTACATCTTTATGCAATATTCAAGATGTGGGCGTACCATGGATTTATATAAGGACAATAAGATATTCTCTGTCTTATTCTCTATCCCTTTTTTAATGATTCCTAACATCCCGTTTGCTTTTTTGACTGCTGCTGCACACTGCATGGACGTCTTCAGAGAACTATCCATGATGATTCCAAGATCTTTCTCCTGATTAGTTGTAGCTAAATTTCCCTCCCTCCCCCATCATATTGTATGTATAGTTGGGGTTATTTTTTCCAATGTGCATTACTTTACATTTATCCACATTAAATTTCATTTGCCATTTTGTTGCCCAATCACTTAGTTTTGTGAGATCTTTTTGAAGTTCTTCACAGTCTGCTTTGGTCTTAACTATCTTGAGCAGTTTAGTATCATCTGCAAACTTTGCCACCTCACTGTTTACCCCTTTCCACAGATCATTTATGAATAAGTTGAATAGGATTGGTCCTAGGACTGACCCTTGGAGAACACCAGTAGTTACCCTTCATTCTGAGAATTTACCATTTATTCCTACCCTTTGTTCCCTGTCTTTTAACCAGTTCCCAATCCATGAAAGGATCTTCCCTCTTATACCATGACAACTTAATTTATGTAAGAGCCTTTGGTGAGGGACCTTGTCAAAGGCTTTCTGGAAATCTAAGTACGCTATGTCCACTGGATCCCCCAGGCCGGGGGTTGGAGTGTAGGAGAGGGGTATAGGCTCTGGGCTGTGGGTGTGGGTTCTGTGGTGGGGCCAGAAATGCGGGGTTCTGGGTGTGGGAGGGGGCTCTGGGCTGGGGCAGGGTACAGGAGGAGTTTCAGGGTGTGGGCTCCAGGAGGGAGCTTGTGTGCAGGAGGGGGCTTCGGGTTGGGCTGTGGGAGGGGGTGCAGGCTCCAGGAGGGAGTTTGGGAGTTGGGCTGTGGGAGGGGGCTTCAGGCTGGGGTAGGGGGTTGGGGGTACAGGCTCTGGACGGTGTTTACCTCAGAGCTCCCTGAAAGTGGTGACATATTCCTTGGCTCCTAGAGATAAGGACAGCCAGGAGGCTCTGCGCGGTGTGTGCAGCCTCCACATGCAGGCTCCACCCCCCGCAGCCCCCATTGGCTGAGGTTCCCGGTCAGTTGGAGCTGGCACATGGGGCAGGGGCAGCACGTGGAGCCCCCGGTTGCCCCTGTGCCTCAGAGATAGAGGGACATGTCCCTGCTTCTGTGGGCCATGTGGAGCCAGGCAGGGAGTCTGCCAGCCCTGCCAACCAGACTTTTAATGGCACGGTCAGTGGTGCTGACCAGAGCCGCCACAGTCCCTTTTCCACCGGGTGTTCCAGTTGAAAACCAGATACCTGGCAACCTTATGAGTTGCAGAATGGGCCTAGATCCTGACTGAGGCCACTGGGCACTCTAGGAATATAAACAATTAAAATAATAAGGAAAATAGGAATAGTGTGTGTTCAGGATCCACAAATATAAAACAGAGATCACTATCTAAATAAGAAATAAAGTATTAAGCCAACAAAGAATACTTCCCTAACATTTTAGAAGCATTCCTACTTCTGCACGTCTGAGATGAGGAACATTGACAAGTCTTAGCCAAAGAAATAACTTAAGAACACTCTTATTTTTAAAACATGACTTTGCTGACATTTTATTAAAATCTATTTTATAATTTAATTTTTCCATCTTTAATGATATTGATAACCACCTTCTAATAAACTGGGCTGCCAACTTTCTAATTGCACAAAACCAAACACCCCTGTCCTGCCCTTTTCTGAGATCCCACCCCCACTTGCTCCATCCCCCTGCCCCAAATTGCTTGCTCTCCCCCATCCTCACTCACTTTTACCAGACTGGGGCAGGGGGTTGGGTGTAAGGAGGGGGGTGAGGACTCCAGCTGGGGGTATGGGCTCTGGGTGGAGCCAGAAATGAAGGGTTCTTGGTGAAAGAGGGCTCCAGGTTAGGGTGGCAGGGAGGGGGTAAGGACTATGGCTAGGGTGTGGGCTCTGGGTTGGGGCTGGGGGATGAGGGGTTTGGGTTGCAGGAGGGGGCTCAGGGCTGGGGCAAGGTGTTGTGGTTGTGGGCTCTGGGAGAGTGTTTGGGTGTGGGAGGGGACTCTGGACTGGGGCAGGGGGGAAGGAGGTTGGGGTTTGGGGTCCTGGCAGCGCTTACCATAGCTCCCAGGAAGCGGCCGCCAGGTCCCGGTAGCCCCTAGGCGCATGGGCGGCCAGGGAGGCTCCATGTGCGGTCCTTGTGCCTGCAGGTGCCTCGCTCGCAGCTCCCATTTGTCGTGGTTCCAAGCCAATGGAAGCTGCTGATAGGGGTGGGGGCAGTGCGCTGAGCCTCTCTGGCCACCCATGTGCCTAGGGGTGGAGAGACCTGGAATCTGCATGGAACTAGGGTATGCAGAGAGCCTACCTTAGCCCTGGGCCCCTGCTGCACTGGCGACCATACTTTTAATGGCCTGGTCAGCATTGCTGGCCAGAACCACCAGGGTCCCTTTTCTACCAAGCGTTCCGGTAGATGGTGAGCATTCATCTTTCTTCTGCTAAAATAACTAAGCCTGATCACTACCATTGTGAAAAAATTTGATATCCATAGTAGCTGTGTTTCAATTCAGATGAGTGAATTTCAGAGAAGATTGGGACTGGGACCTTTCCTCAATTCCCCAACAACCCCATAGAGGGTCCAGTGACAAACCCTTTTACCTTAAGTTGCCATCTTGAGGGAAAGGATTTGTTAACTAACAACTCCTCCTGATGTTTCAGTCAGTAGCAGAAAGACTTGAAAGGCTCCGTGTTCCTTCAGATGTACTTTTAGAAAAGTCCTTTATGTTACCCTGGGATCTAATTCATCCTAGAATGTACTGCTCTGTAATACAGAATCCCTGTTCAGGGCGCATTTATCCCACATGATTCACTGTGCATTAGTGGAGAATCAGAATCACTATGGTAAGGAATCCAAAGAATGTATTCTGGGACTTCTGATGTCCCAAAATAAATTAGGGAATTAGTAGTGAGATTGAAGGCCTGCATGGGAGAAGAATTTTAACTTTTATATGTGCGTCTCTAGATTTACTTGGTGCTTCAGGATTTGTGAGAACTCAAAATTCCAAGTGAATCTTGTAAGTGCAAATTTGGGTGAGCTGAACCTGCTGGTTTGGTTTCATGAAAACTTTATTGACTCAGTCTGAGTTGTGGGGTTTAGCAGACTCCTAATTACTGCAAGAATTGCCATAATGAAAATCATAATATAAAAAAAAACTTGCAATACAGTATGATTGATGACATGATTTAATTACTTCCACCTTGCATGGAGATAAAGCAAAATCCTGAAGATTTTGTTACCAATCACTGTATTAGCAATATTATAAATACAACAACATTATTCACTTCAGCACATAATTGTTAGATTTTTTCTGTTTCTCTTTTAAATTCTGTGCAAATTCTCAAGAGTGTTTTGCAATTCAGATGGGGCCTGGATTGGTTGTAGATGTAAGTATGAAATAAGTGAAGGGCTGATTTCTAACTAATATTAAAAATTTTAAAGAGTTTTAGATTGAAATCTCTTCTTCCATATGGCTACATTGTTAAAAACAGCCCCGAAGAAAGGATGCTGCATATACTGTACCACCCTAGGATTAATCCTTTGAGCTACAATTCCTCCTCTCCACTTTGCCATTAGGCAGTATTAACTGACAGCTGGCCTGAACCAACTCCCTTCCAATGTCCTGCAATGGCTCAGCTACTCTGTCCAGTGCCTAAGGAGATGAACAGTGGAGCCTGAATCAAAACCCAGCAATAAGTAAATTATAGTCCCAAAGATCATCAATACAAGCAACAAAATATTAAACTTCAGCTAAGCCAGAAATTTGATAAGATAAGAATCCATAGTGAACCTAGAAAAAATCTTTAAAGAGTCTAAACACCAATGATTAAATCATCTCTTCAGCTCAGATTTCAAAAATAATTACTGACATACTAGTTCCATTTTCTCCCTTTGTTTCAGATTTTTGGTTACAGCTGAATCCCCTCCCTCTCTTCTCCCCCTCTTCCCCCAGCAGAGTGTTGCCAGTTTAGCCATTTTCCAACCTCCCTTTATCAGAGGGATAGCCATGTTAGGCTGTATCCACAAAAACAACGAGGAATCCGGTGGCACCTTAAAAACTAAGATTTATTTGAGCATAAGCTTTTGTGGGTAAAAAACCCACTTCAGATGCTTTGGATGGTTTTTTAGCCACAAAAGCTTATGCCCAAATAGATTTGTTAGTTTTTAAGGTGCCACCGGACTCTTCATTGTTCCTGTAAATTTAAACACCCTCCCCCACATCCTCCTCTAATTTCAATTCATGGGAAAGATTCTGCAGACACTCCAAATCCAGTCCCCTATGCTAATCTTGAGTGAAAAAGCTTGGTGCAGGGATACTCTGCATGGGACAGAATCCCTCCACTTCACCCAAAACACACACACACACACACACAAACACACACACACACACACACACACAAAGATAGCAGAAGTACTCCATAGCCACTACTGCAAGTAATTGGCTTAAATTTTTGTTCTTAATTTCATCCCATTACTCCTATTCTAGGTTCTTTATTATATGAAAAATTAATTTCCTAGATATAGTTGAAGATGCAAGGCCAGATTCAGAAGTGAGTGTCTGGAAAACTGGTTAAAATCTAGATAATGGTCTTACATGCTGCCAGATGCTGAGAGAGAGGTGTGTAGCCTCTGAATTTGGTTCATGTAATAAGAGAGTGAGACAAATGTGGCAAAGATGGATTAGTATGTCTCATGCTTTGGAATGCTTGCGTTTCAAAACTATGCACTTAAGAAATGGGCTTATTTAAATCAATCAATCATATTGAAGAGAGCCAACTGAACTGTTTAATACTTAGAATCCTTTTATGTACCTTGTTAGAAAGAAGAAAGGTGAAGAAAAGACCCAAGGATATTGTACCTGTTTTAGAGTCCCACTCGGTTTCTCATGCTTTGGTGTGTGACAAGGTTGGATTCAGTAGATAGCTTCTTGTGAGTTCTTCTCTCTGCAGATGGGATTGGAAGCTGCTCATAGAAGCTTCCGCTGTTTGCCTCCCAGTCTGCTTGTCATCTCTCTCTTAAGGTATGTTCTTGGCCTAAAAAAAAAAAGTCTCATTTTGTTCACACACCTCTGAAGTTACTATTTCCTTTTAAAACATCTTTCTAAACTTCCAACTCCATAGCTGGGACAGGTTCAGCCCCTGCCTCAAGGCTTTGTTATGTCTGTTAGTGACACTTCCCTAATGCCCCTACTCTACTTACACTACATTGATGACATCTTCATCATCTGGACCCATGGAAAAGAATTGAGGAATTCCACCATGATTTCAACAATTTCCATCCCACCATCAACCTCAGCCTGGACCAGTCCACACAAGAGATCCACTTCCTGGACACCACGGTGCTAATAAGCGATGGTCACAAACCTCACCCTATACTGGAAACCTACTGACCACTGTTCCTACCTACATGCCTCCAGCTTTCATCCAGACCACGCCACATGATCCATTGTCTACAGCCAAGCTGTACGATACAACCGCATTTGCTCCAACCCCTTAGACAGAGACACATCTACAAGATCTCTATCAAGCATTCTTACAACTACAGTACCCACCTGCTGAAGTGAAGAAACAGATTGACAGAGCCAGAAGAGTACCCAGAAGTCACCTACTACAGGACAGGCCCAACAAAGAAAATAACAGAACGCCACTAGCCATTACCTTCAGCCCCCAACTAAAACCTCTCCAATGCATCATCAAGGATCTACAGCCTATCCTGAAGAACGACCCAGCACTCTCACAGGTCTTGGGAGACAGGCCAGTCCTTGCTTACAGACAGCCCCCCAATCTGAAGCAAATACTCACCAGCAACCACACACCACACAACTGTACTATTAACCCAGGAACCTACCCTTGCAACAAAGCCTGTTGCCAACTGTGTCCACATATCTATTCAGGGGACACCATCATAGGGCCTACTCACATCAGCCACACCATCAGAGGCTTGTTCACCTGCACATCTACCAATGTGATATATGCCATCATGTGCCAGCAATGCTCCTCTGCCATATACATTAGTCAAACTGGACAGTCTCTACATAAAAGAATAAATAGACACAAATCAGACGTCAAGAATTATAACATTCAAAAACCAGTTGGAGAACACTTCAGTCTCTCTGGTCACTCGATTACCGACCTAAAAGTGGCAATACTTCAACAAAAAAAACTTCAAAAACAGACTCCAACGAGAGACTGCTGAATTGGAATTAATTTGCAATCTGGATACAATTAACTTAGGCTTGAATAGAGACTGGGAATGGATGAGTCATTACACAAAGTAAAACTATTTCCCCATGTTTATCCCCGCCCCATCCTACTCTCCTGCTGGTAATAGCTCCCCTGCTCTCCTGCTGGTAATAGCTCACCTTAAGTGATCACTCTGGTTAGAGTGCATATGGTAACACCCATTGTTTCATGTTCTCTTGTATATAAATCATCCCGCTGTATTTTCCACTGAATGCATCCGATGAAGTGAGCTGTAGCTCACGAAAGCGTATGCTCAAATAAATTTGTTAGTCTCTAAGATGCCACAAGACTTCCTAAAAAGTTGCCTGTTGCTGATTTCTTTATGCTGATCTATCTTCTTTTGGTTTGTTTTTCAGAGATGGGGAAACCCTTCAGTGGTTTTAGCTCTCTTCCTTGTTCATTCTGCTTATTGTAGCATCCATCGCTGTAGCATCTTTCCAAAGATTTAAAAATATAAACAATAATAATAATGCCTCTCTCCTCCTCCTTTCCTTCTCACCCTCTAGGAAGAACTGAGTGATTTATGTTTAGTTTAATTTTGTTGTTAAGACTTTGGGGGTAGACACTGTGTGTGAGTGAGAAAGAATTTATTTTGGGAAAGCTATATCCAAGAGATGCCTTTTACATGATGCGGGTTAGTGATCATTCTTACCTCAACTGGGTGCAAGTTGCAGTTATGATTTGTCTCTCTAATTTGCAAAAAAGAAAAGGAGTACTTGTGGCACCTTAGAGACTAAACAAATTTATTTGAGCATAAGCTTTCGTGAGCTACAGCTCACTTCATCGGATGCAAAAGCTTATGCTCAAATAAATTTGTTATCTCTAAGGTGCCACAAGTACTCCTTTTCTTTTTTGCGAATACAGACTAACACGGCTGCTACTCTGAAATCTCTCTAATTTGTCCATCATAGATGGACAGTTTTGTTTTGCCACAAGAATACTTAAGACACAACCAGATATGAGAGAGACATCCCAAAAGATCAGATTCCAGTGCAAAGGCCTCATTACCCAAAGCTCCCATATACATTTGACACAGACTCATAGGAATGGTCTAAGAATAGTGCAATTGGTATGTTATGTGACTGCTTTCCCACTCTGTATTTCTTTCAGGACAGTGTGTTTATGCTCAACAGGATTAAAGAGAAATATTAAAAAAAAGTTAAAGCAGTAAAATTACAGGCAAAAAGAATTAAAAACAAACAGTTTTCAAGAAAGAAGAATGTATTATAAATGAACCTATAGATTTAATAAGAAGTGTAAACATTTCTCTCAGGCTTTGGAAAATTCTTTGGACCAAATACAATTTGATCAAACTATTGGAGACATCTCCTTTAATTCACTGTCATTAGAGCAGAGTGATCACATGGCTAAAACATTTTCCCATATGAAAACTGAAAGAGCTATTCAAGACTTAAATCAGATAAAGCACAGGGTTGAGATGGCTTTCCAGTAGCCTTGCAAATACGTTTCCTAACCTACTATTCCCGAGACTATTTCAGAGCTGTCTGAGGCCATGAGTGATGCTTTGAGATATATGTATGACTCTAATTACTTTGCTAAAAAATGACAAGCTGGACACTGGCTGTTGAGATTTTCCCCAGCTCACAGTTAAATATACTGTGCAAATCATTGACAACATTGTTGCTTAAGTGACTGGAAGATACTAAACCCATTCTCATATTCATAAATAGGTTTTATAAAAGGAGTAGATAATGCACCAAAAATGCTTCATTAGCTGGTAATACATAGAAAAAATGGCATCTCATCACACTGATTTCCCCATGAAATCATTGCAGTTAGTTGCAGAGAATACCATTAACAGGGATGAATGGCTATATTGGCAGTGTTTCATAAAATTAGATTTAGGCTGCTATTTTTATTCTAGATGAAATGTCTGTAAAACTGTCCTGTGGACAGTTTAATATTTCTTCTACATTCCATCTGAGAGGGGGACAAGAAGAAGTTGCCTTCTCTTTTTTTCTTTAATGAAGATGGACTAGGAGAGATGGTGTTATGACAGAAGACATTACTGTTGTTGAGAAAGAGCATAAATTCAAATGTGTATGCGGATGATATGTTCATGCAGCATAAGGATCTTGTTTCCTCAGCCCCATGGCTCTTTAATTAATTAACATACAAAGGATATTGTTTTAACTTAGAGAAGTCTCAAACACTAGACATATCAAAAAGACCAGATTCTCCCCACTGTATTTTCCACCGAATGCATCCGATGAAGTGAGCTGTAACTCATGAAAGCTTATGCTCAAATAAATTTGTTAGTCTCTAAGGTGCCACAAGTACTCCTTTTCTTTTTCTGAATACAGACTAACACGGCTGCTACTCTGAAACCACACAATTTCTATTTCAGATACCGAAGGATATCAAATATTTATGGATAATGGGATGGTTCCTGCAAACTTGAGGAAATTTTCACTGAATTCAATGGGAGTTCCACACAAGCCTGTGGAGAGCTTGCAGGATCAATCCCAAAGACCCCAGGATGGCAAAACATAATTTTGCTTCATTTTAACTTCATTTTGAATCAGTTGGGGAAAAAAGACATTGAGAAATTGCTTCATTTGCTATTTTCCACGATTAAAATGTACAGATTTTAAAAGAACACTAGCCCCATCTTCACAAGTGCCATCTTCACTCTTCAAATGGCTATAAAACTCCTTTATCATAATTATGTGCCAGCATAGGGACAGATTTGGTATCTTTTGGGGGTGGGGACTCTTTTTACATTCTCACAACACAAACATCTGCCTACTCATCTGAGAAAGAAGTTAATCTTCAACTCTTCAGAGTTTGTATTATCATGATTAGAAGCACTGATAAAATATGATCTAACCAGTTCATCCATATTTCCTGTCTGGAATACCTCCTTAACTTCAGCACTCCCATATGAAAAATATAGTCTTCTATAAACATCTTTACAGTGATGGATTTAGTTTATGGCCAAAAAATTGCATATTTTTGTTGTTTATCTCCTACCACTGTCATATTCTATTTATAAATTATTAAAGTGCACCATTCAGACAAACACTAGAAAATTATGGCAAAACAACTGAATTAAGAAAACTAGAAATAAAGACATTTGCATAAGCCATGTGGCTCAATTGCATAGCACATTTCCTGAAATATATAATCAAAGATTAATGGGAATTTAAGTTGAATTCAAAACACCTCTTTCATATCCTTCCCCACTCTCTTTGTCTTCTTACATTATGCTTAGCTGGAACTGGCTTGTGCTTGCTGTTTTCATCCAAATTCCTCTTAAAACGATAGTGCTTCTGTAGACCATTCCAGTGATATCTCACCAAATTAAAAATAGATAAGCTTAAAAGCTTGCTCTGCTTGGAGTTTTAATATTTATCCAGTGTTATGATGTCTGAATGGAACTGTCTGTGCATGATTTAGATTAGATGAGTTTAGGTGAGATTAGATTTAGAATTGTGTCTTCCACTTTGTTCGCCTAGTATCAAGCATATTGTTTGACAAATAGTAATGATGATAAAATAGCTATGTAGAGGACTGGAAATATGTATTCCATACTGTCCAAAGTACAGATGTACAGTTAAAATGTTATCATTTGCCAACAGTTACCACACAATGGGGTTTGAGATACCAGATTTTCCCTCTACTTACAATGTGAAATACCTACGGTACTTGCTTGGAAACCATAGAGAAAAGTTAAATTTTCAGTGGCAACAACTGTACTTCCATTTAATTCTTTAGTGTACTTTCACAATAAGATGTCATTACTAGATTCCTGTGTAAGGGCTGGCTTAATAATGTGTGACAGATAATACAGACAACAACATCTTTATCTTACATTTTGTTGTCATAGATTATACCAAATTCTAAACAGAAAAACTGATCAAAAGTGGCATACACCAATATACAGCCTGCCCTCAAGATTATATGAGCTAGGGTTATTGAATAAATTAAGAGTACTAAGTAATGGTGCAAACTGTTCTACAGCAATTTGAGAATAAGAAAGGGTCATCCTCAGAAAATGGAAATCCAAAAATTTACCAATTTACATAAAGACCTAAATGGCCTTATCTAATACATCACTGTGAAAATGTTTCTATAACGAGGTGCACAAAATTGGAAATATATAGCAGTATTTGAAATCCTATAAAACAGTGGTTCTCAACCAGGGCAAGGGTACATCAACTCGTCTAGATATTTGCCTAGTTTTACAACAGACTACATAAAAAGCACTAGTGAAGTCAGTACAAACTAACATTTCATACTGACAAAATGAGAAAGTAAGCAATTTCAATAATAGTGTGCTGTGACACTTCTGTATTTTTATGTCTGATTTTGTAAGCAAGTAGTTTTTAAGTGAGGTGAAACTTGGGGTATGCACATGGGTGCTGGAACAATTTTTTATAATGGGGTACTGGTGATGGAAACCATGGATTTGGTGTTTGTTATAACTACTTCTAGCCAGGGGGTGTGACATTATCCCAAATTCCAGCACCACTGGGTATGCAAGACAAATCAGACTTCTGAAAGGGGTACAGTAGTCAAGAACCACTGCTATAAAATACTTACATGAAAGCAGATATTCATAGGACTTTATCAGTTTTGTTTTTTAATATAGTTCTTTATAATCTTTGGAAGATATCAAGGCTTCTGTCTTTTAGAGTCTTCATGAAAACAAGTATGTTTAATAGCTCTATAGGTGTTTGGATTAAAGAATATTGTCTTGTAATTTACTCCAATTCTATACATTCTTACTCTGTCATAAATGACATTTGCTTTAAATAATTTTATATTTCCTTTAATCTATCTTTATTTTGACCAAGAGTATAAAATCATCAACAAAACAAAAATCAGAAACTGTTCCAAAATTAATCAATAAAATAGTCTTTAAATAATCTCCTTAATACATTCTAACATAAAGCATGTAAATCTATGATAGGTAAAACCTGCGTTAATTTAACTTTTAGTCAATTTTATCTGGATATGAATGTGTTTTTGAGAATTTTGATGTAATATGCTACAACTCTGGTATTAATTGCAAATGTTTCCTTGTTATCTGTAACACTTAAATATAATACATCATTCATATTATAGTTTCAAGTGTCTGCATAGGAGTATAGGTGCAATTTACATCTCTTCATCGCAATATTGCAACCAAAAGTCAATAGAGCAAATATGTCATGTATTAAATGTATGCACACTAAATTGCCATGCATGGACTTTAAAAATACATTGTAAAACATTTATTTTGGGGTTATTGCAAAACCATGTACTGTCCCTTTAGCTTTTATAATTCAGTATAGCAGAGAGAGAGAAGATATTATGAGTGTTAGCCATGTATAGCTATATATAAAGTTGAAATATTGATATTCATCCTGAATAAGGGACAGTACCCTGGAGAACTGACCTAGGAAACCTGGGAAGGATCTGTGACTCAGATTCAGACCATTAGCCACTAGCCAGAGCATTAAGTGTGTCTGGAAAAAGTCTTTGTTCCTGTTGTGGGGTAGCTCCCCACCCCCTATCAAGTGGGGTTCAGGTTGTATGGGAATTGAAGTAGAATTGGGATGGCTCAAATGGCCTAGATTTCCCAGCCACCACAGCAGTCCTGGCTCCCAACAGTGTGGCCTAATGGTTGGGGTCTGTGCAGCAGCCCTTTGGTGAGAGTCCTTAGTGGCCAGAGTCAATGGAACCACCCTTTGTGGCAGGGCAGTGCAGCCTAATGGCCAGAATGGGGTGGGCCATCCACGAAGAATGGGCAGTGGCCAGGATATCCAGGCCTTCCCTACTCCACTGGATCCCAACCCAAGGCCCTGTCTCCAGCAGCGATATCCGCCACCAGCTCAGCAGAGATCCTTACAAAATATGCTGAGTCAATCCCACTACCTCAACCAGATCAATGCTTAGTCCTCCTGGGCTACTTCCTACCCATTCTTCCATGGCTGGTAGTCTCAGGGGTTCCGTGGTCTCTCCTCCATCTGTGGTATTGGGGGATCGGTTGGAGCTGCAGCCCAGCTGGCCTCTGCATCCTGGAGCACTGGCAG
The DNA here is from genome assembly GCF_009764565.3 of Dermochelys coriacea. Taxonomy (NCBI): domain Eukaryota; kingdom Metazoa; phylum Chordata; order Testudines; family Dermochelyidae; genus Dermochelys; species Dermochelys coriacea. Next base: position 61,024,763 of record NC_050072.1, on the reverse strand, counting down.
TCCCTCCCCAAGAGCCAGCAACTCACCTCTGCTCCCTTCAGCAGTCATCCCACATTGAGCTAAGTTGCTCCCTTTTATATCCTGGTTTCAGCGGGAGCACGGCCCAGCAGGGATGAGGGGGCGTGGCCTTCTTGGCCCATGGAGTGTGATTAACCTCTGCTAAACCAGTGTGGGATAAGTATCCCCCATCACGGTCCCTCTCTGCTCACTTGCCTATGTGGGGAAACAGTAGTCCATGGAGCCTGCACTCCACTCCCCACCCTGTGTCTTGGGTGACGATCTGGGTAGGCCACAGATGGTAAGACTCCCACTGAGTTCAATGATTATTTGATCTGGCCACTGAAGCATTGTGTTGTATTCAGCAGAAAAATACATGGATAGGATTATACTACATTAACTATATATCCAACATACAGGAGAAGTGCATGTGAAGGAAATGTTAGATATTTTTCTTTGTTCAAGTGCACCCAGTAATGTGTCATCTAAGGGCATGTGGACACTGCCCCCTATTCAGACTATGAGGGGTGTGAATAGCCATGCACATCAAAGTGCTGCACTGTAGTTCCCCCATGTAGATGCTGCCGGTGTGAACTTAAAGATCTTGAGTTTGCACTAATGTAGTCCAAACTATCCCTTAGTTTGAACTGTAGGGCAATGAAGACATGCTCTAAGTTTACATCAGTATCATCTCTATTTTTAAAACTTTACTTTGCTATAAAGGTATATTATAGTGATGAATATATTTTTACAAAATGTATGTTCTGTGCAAAGTCTTCCGATCTGTAAGACTAAATTATCATTTCTTAAAGTTAATCACAAGTGCTTTCGAAAAATCATAAGCAGGGAGAGGCCACTCAGGAGTTATACCTTTTAATGTTACACAAAGCTAATGTGAAAAGATTTTAAAACAGGAAGTTATTTAGAATACTGTATAATGAATATATTTTATTCACTAAGGCCCTAGTCCTGCAAGGGAGATCTTTGCAGGCAGACCTCTATGCTTATTTTCAGTCCTAAACTTGATACTTTTCTCCTTGCTGCCATCTCTGTTTATCATGCGCTGAGGTTTCTGCAGTAACCTATGTACATAGCTGTGATCATAGCAGTCTCCTAGATGGTTTTCTGGTGGCATAGGCATTGATTAATCATCTCATTTTGTCACTTTATCTATTTTAAAAACTTACATTAATTGAACTTTTCAAAGGATTTGGTTCCATTCTAAAGCCGCTAGACTCAAGTGAGCTTGACATTTTGCTCAATTTGTTCTTGCAAGTCTAGTCATAACAAACATTGGTACTTCATAATATTTTCCTTTAAATTTAATTATTTTTTTAAAAAATTACAGAATGACTATAAAAATGGCTTTACTACATTTACAGAACACTAACACTGATCTTATAATGGTAATGTGAGCTGCAAACAAAATATTGGATAATTGTATCATAAATTGGTTCAAACACCTCTAGTACCTTTTGGACTGTTGGTTTAATTTAATCTTACAAAATTCTAAGGCAACCCAAAATAAAATATGTGCCAAATATATATTTGAAAGTCTTCTCTAAAAGCCACATTGCTATTAATTTGAAATAACAGAGGTTGCAAGTTAGCTGTTCAGCTGATGGAGCCAGTATTTTGAAAGTAATTCATGATGGTAATTTCATTCACATTCACATTAGTTGAACTGGCTACTGCATGATTGAATTTGTGCCAGCTATTAGTGCCAAAACAATTGTCATGCATTTGTGATATGCTAGTAAAAACATTTTCTATTTTGGACAATTCTGGAGTTGAAAATGCTGAATCCTTTCCTCCACTTGAACACAGAGGCATTTTTTTTCATCCTTTTTGGAAAAAACAAACATAGATTCTTGCCTTGACTTCTGTTGTCCATTAGGGTTTTTGTAGTTACACTTTGAGCTTACACTAATGCAACTATTTGAGAAAATGAAAGAGAGACCTGGTGTCTTTCAAACTCATTTAATAAATACTGTCAGGTAACGGCAAATTTAACCACATAATGAATGGAAAACATGATATTTTTAACTTTTTTGAACTGGTTTAAAGACTTTACAAATTCTTCAGTGAAATGCACTGACAGTATGAAGACAATACCGAAAAGGAGAATCCCCTGATCTATTGTTTTGGGTAAGTTAAGCTTCCATTGGCATAGACTGCAATACTTCTATTTGTGTTGTGCCTCACGCAGAACTATTTTAAATGTTTTCTGGTAGCATTTTTAGTTGCATTCTTTCTGAGCAGACAACTCTTCTACTTAAAAATATATAACAAATCATATTAATTAAAATGAATCAATCAGACAAGTTGAGTGGTGTTTCAGAACGACTCTAAGGGCCATAAATTCAAGTTAATGATTGCACTACTTCTTGCTGGGTTTGAAGAGGCTACTTGATGCATTAGGGGAAGAAGAAAAAGACAGCCACCCTGTTTAAGAGCATTTATCTGGGTAGCTTGCACAAGTAACTGCACAGACTCCTTACACAGTCAGATGTTATAATCATATCATAAATCTGAGGATGAAGCAGGCAATCATAATAGTCATTCACAATAGCTAATATTAATACTTCATTGTGCTGAAATGTGGCAGTAGAGTCATATCTAAATGGGATAATATCATGCTAATTATTGCAAAACTATGGTCATGGACATGCACCTTATATCGGTCTATTGAGAATATATTTCATTGCTTTTGGTAAAGTGTTTCTTACTTGAATAATTGAGGAACTGTGTGCTGTGTGAGATTTAACCAAACTGCAATTTAAGCGGGGGCAACCTTTGTCTGGCTTGTTAGGGGAAGGGATATATTGCTTTAAGGCAGGGGCGAGCAAACTTTTTGGCCTGAGGGCCACATCGGGTTTCGGAAAGTGTATGGAGGGGCCAGTTAGGGGAGGCTGTGCCCCCGCCCCCAGAAAGTCCAAGGGCAAAGGTAAAATAGTTTGTACTTTGGGGAAGTTTTAACCTAAGCTGGTAAAAGTAAGCTTAGAAGGTTTTCATGTAGGTCCCCACATCTATACCCTAGAGTTCAGAGTGGGGAAGGAACCTTGACATGGTGGCAGAGCGGTGGGATCAACTTGAAATCATTTTGAGATTTTTTTGAACCAGAAGCACAGATTTGAAAAGGAATTTTTTTTTCCTTTGGGCTGCTGGAAAGCAGGTCAAACTGAAAACAGTTAGAGGTTTTTTTTTTTTTTTTTTTGCTTTGGGGCCAAAGCAGAGACAAAAGGAAATTGTCTTTTGTGAGCTGGAGTTTTCTCTACCTAAAGGCAGGATAGTTAACCTCCTGCAGGGAAATTCACCAGTCTTCACAGACCTGAAGTTTTTTTCCCTAAGAGCAACTAGAGGGGTTTTCTGCCTATTTGCCTGGAGCCAAAGGTGTTAGGGTTTGTTTTTGTTTGTTTTTGTTTTTTTTTTCTGGATTTTTCTGTAGGCTGACAATCATTATCAGAGAATGTAGGTATCCTATTACAGCACAGCAAAATTTTAAAAACCAAGTTTTGTTTGTTTTATTTTTAAACCTTGGGTGTAAAGTTAGTTAAAAACAGAGAGGTAAAGATGACAGAAACCAAGACACTACACAAATTGGAGTTAGCCAAACTGGAGGCAGTGAAAGAAGCAGAAAAAGCTTGAGAAGCTGCCCACAGGAGAGAAATGCAGGCAAAGGACAAAGACAGGGAGGCAGCAAAAGAGGCAGAACAACACCACGCGGCTGCCCACAGGAGAGCAATGGAGGCCAAGGACAAAGAATTGGAGACCAAGGACAAAGAAATGGAGGCAAGGGCCAAAGAACTGGAGGAGAAGGAAAAAGAGAGGAAGCATGTGGAGGAGGAGAAGGAAAGAGAGGGGAAGCATGCACTAGAGATGGAGAAGGCAAAGGCTCAGCAGAATATACCAACAAACCCTAGCAATCCTTCTCCAGGTACCACTTCCTATCCCAGAAAGTTCCCCATCTACAAGGCAGGCGATGATACGGAGGCCTTCTTAGAAAACTTTGAAAGGGCCTGCCTTGGGTACAACATCTCTACAGACCAATACATGATAGAGCTGAGGCCACAGTTCAGTGGACCCTTAGCTGAGGTGGTGGCTGAAATGCCTAATGAACGCATGAACCAGTATGAACTGTTTAAAACCAAGGTGAGAGTCAGAATGGGGCTAACCTCCGAGCATTCCCATTGGCAGTTCAGAGCCCTAAGGTGGAAACCAGACATGTCATTTACCAGACATGCCTACCACATTGTGAAACATTGGGATGCCTGGATATCAGGAGCAAGTGTTAAATCTCCAGAAGATTTGCACTTCCTAATGCAAATGGAGCAATTCTTAGAGGGTGTTCCTGAGGAAATAGAAAGATACATCCTAGATGGGAAGCCCAAAATTGTAATCGAGGCGGGGGAGATTAGAGCCAAATGGGTGGAGGTGGCAGAGCGAAAAAAAACTGGTCGCAGTTGGAGCGGATACCAGAAGGGACAACCTCAGACCACACCCTACTACCGGGGGCCACCCAAGGCCCCACCCACCCCCCAAGGAACTCTCCAGCCACCTTATCATCCCGCCAAACTGGTCTCCAAAAATCCACCTCACCTAGTGACTCGTCAGCTGGACAATGTTTTAAATGTAACGAGCCGGGGCATGTACCCAAGAACCCCAACAGATTACAGTTCATTGCACCGGAATCACACCAGAGGTCGTCAGGCCCAGATACCCTTGGAGCGGAGGGAAACTGTGAGTGTGGGCGGGAAGAAGGTCACCGCGTGGAGGGACATTGGCGCACAGGTCTCGGCTATCCATGCTTCCTTAGTGGACCCCAATTTAATCAACCCAGAGATCCAAGTAACAATTCAACCCTTCAAGTCTAGCTCTTTCAATTTGCCTACAGCCAAGTTGCCTGTCCAGTACAAGGGCTGGTCAGGAACATGGACTTTTGCAGTTTTTGATGATTATCCCATCCCCATGATGTTGGGGGAAGACTTGGCCAATCATGTGAAGTCAGCCAAGAGGATGGGAATGGTCACCCGCAGCCAGACTAAACCCGTCATGCCTAGCGCTGTTCTGGAAACTCCTACCAGGACCCAGTCAGAGGTGATGGACCCGGACCCCAGGCCAATGTCTGCAACAGCAGTAGTGGATACAGTCCCAGAGACCCAGACAGAGCCAGTCCCAGAACCGGAACCGGCAGAACAATCAGTACCAGACCCATTGCCAGCACTGAATCCAGTACTTGCAACCCGAACCCCAGAGGGCCCCACCGAACCTGAACCAGCAGCAGCCGATAACCCTACACAAGAGGCTCAGCCGGAGCCTGAATCCCAACATAGTGCACCAGCGGAGAGCGGTTCACAGTCAACGGAAACAGCCCCATCCCCTACATTGCTTCCAGAGGGACCAAGCATAGGTCCACAATCCAATGAGGAACTGATGTCTCCAGCATCAAGGGAACAGTTCCAGGCTGAACAGGAAGTAGATGAAAGCCTCCAGAGAGCTTGGACGGCGGCACGGAGCAACACACCGCCTCTCAGCTCTTCTAATTGATCCAGGTTTGTTGTAGAAAGAGGACTCTTATACAAGGAAACTCTTTCTGGTGGACACCAGGAAGACTGGCATCCTCAGAGACAGTTGGTAGTTCGAACTAAGTACCGGGTCAAGCTTTTGAGCTTAGCCCACCATCATCCTAGTGGCTATGCTGGGTGAACAGGACCAAAGACCGGTTGGGGAAGTCATTCCACTGGGAGGGAATGGGCAAGGATGTTTCTACCTACGTTCGGTCTTGTGAGGTATGCCAAAAAGTGCGAAAACCCCAAGACCAGGTCAAAGCCCTTCTCCAGCCACTCCCCATCATTGAAGTTCCATTTCAGCACGTAGCTGTGGATATTCTGGGTCCTTTCCCAAAAAAGACACCCAGAGGAAGCACTACATACTGACTTTCATGGATTTTGCCACCCGATAGCAGGAAACAGTAGCTCTAAGCAACACCAGGGCTAAAAGTGCGTGCCAGGCACTAGCAGACATTTTTGCCAGGGTAGGTTGGCCCTCTGACATCCTCACAGATGTAGGAACTAATTTCCTGGCAGGAACTATGGAAAGCCTTTGGGAAGCTCATGGCGTAAATTACTTGGTTGCCACTCCTTACCACCATCAAACAAATGACATGGTGGAGAAGTTTAATGGAACTTTGGGGACCATGATACATAAATTCGTAAAAGAGCACTCCAATGATTGGGATCTAGTGTTGCAGCAGTTCCTCTTTGCCTACACATCTGTACCACATCCCAGTTTAGAGTTTTCACCATTTGAACTTGTATATGGCCATGAGGTTAAGGGGCCATTACAGTTGATGAAGCAGCAATGGGAGGGATTTACACCTTCTCCAGGAACTAACATTCTGGACTTTGTAACCAACCTACAAAACACCCTCCAAACCTCTGTAGCCCTTGCTAAAGAAAACTTACAGGATGCTCAAAAAGAGCAAAAAGCCTGGTATGATAAACATGCCAGAGAGCGTTCCTTCAAAGTAGGAGACCAGGTTATGGTCTTAAAGGCGCTCCAGGCCCATAAAATGGAAGCGTCGTGGGAAGGGCCATTCATGGTCCAGGAGCACCTGGGAGCTGTTAATTACCTCATAGCATTCCCCACCTCCAACCAAAAACCTAAGGTGTACCATATTAATTCTCTAAAGACCTTTTATTCCAGAGAATTAAAAGTTTGTCAGTTTACAGCCCAGGGAGGAGATGACACTGAGTGGCCAGAAGGTGTCTACTATGAAGGGAAAAATGCTGGTGGCGTGGAAGAGGTGAACCTCTTCAAGACCCTCGGGTGTATGCAGCGACAGCAGATCCAGGAGCTGTGCACTCGCTATGCACCGACGTTCTCAGCCACCCCAGGGCTGACTGAACGGGCATTCCACTCCATTGACACAGGTAATGCTCACCCAATTAAAGTCCAACCTTACCGGATGTCTCCTCAAGCTAAAACTGCTATAGAACGGGAGATCCAGAATATGTTACAGATGGCTGTAATCTGGCCCTCTGGAAGTGCATGGGCATCTCCAGTGGTTCTAGTTCCCAAACCAGATGGGGAGATACGTTTTTGCATGGACTACCATAAGCTGAATGCTGTAACTCGCCCAGACAACTATCCAATGCCACGCACAGATGAACTATTAGAGAAACTGGGACGGGCCCAGTTCATCTCTACCTTGGACTTAACCAAGGGGTACTGGCAGGTACCGCTAGATGAATCTGCCAAGGAAAGGTCAGCCTTCACCACACATGTATGAATTTAATGTACTCCCTTCTGAGCTGCGGAATGCACCCACCACCTTCCAAAGACTTGTAGATGGTCTCCTAGTGGGATTAGGAGAATATGCAGTCACCTACCTTGACGATGTGGCCATATTTTCGAATTCCTGGGCAGAACCCCTGGGACATCTACAAAAAGTCTTTGAGTGCATAAGGGAGGCAGGTCTAACTGTTAAGGCTAAGAAGTGTCAAATAGGCCTAAACAGAGTGACTTACCTTGGACATCAGGTGGGTCAAGGAACTATCAACCCCCTACAGGCCAAAGTGGATGCTATCCAAAAGTGGCCTGTCCCAAAGTCAAAGAAACAGGTTCAATCCTTCTTAGGCTTGGCCGGTTATTACAGACGATTTGTACCACAATACAGCCAAATCGCCACCCCACTGACAGACCTAACCAAAAAGAAACAGCCAAATGCCGTTCAGTGGACCGAAGACTGTCAGAAGGCCTTTAACCAACTTAAAGCGACACTCATGTCTGACCCTGTACTAAGGGCCCCAGACTTTGACAAACTGTTCCTAGTAACCACAGATGTGTCCGAGCATGGCGTGGGAGCAGTTTTAATGCAGGAAGGACCGGATCAAGAATTCCACCCTGTAGTGTTTCTTAGCAAAAAAACTGTCTGAGAGGGAAAGCAACTGGTCAGTCAGTGAAAAAGAATGTTACGCCATTGTCTACGCTCTGGAAAAGCTACGCTCATATGTTTGGGGACGGCATTTCCACCTGCACACTGACCATGCTGCGCTACAGTGGCTTCATACCACCACGGGAAATAACAAAAAACTTATTCGGTGGAGTTTAGCTCTCCAAGATTTTGATTTCAACATCCAACACATCTCAGAAGCTTCTAACAAAGTGGCTGATGCACTCTCCTGTGAAAGTTTCCCAGAATCAACTGGTGAAAACTGTCCTTGAGATGTGGAAAATATTGTTAGTCTTTATATACTTGGTAGTATATTTAGAGGTACATGTGTCTTATTAACTCTGTTTTTTCCTAGAGCTCCAGGAAGAAATCCCAGCCAGTGTTTCACCCTATCTGTGATTTGGGGGGCGTGTCATAAATATAAAGGGAAGGGTAAACACCTTTAAAATCTCTCCTGGCCAGAGGAAAAATCCTTTCACCTGTAAAGGTTAAGAAGCTAGGATAACCTCGCTGGCACCTGACCACAATGACCAATAAGGAGACAAGATACTTTCAAAGCCGAAGGGAGGGAGAAACAAAGGGTCTGTCTGTCTGTGTAATGCTTTTGCTGGGGACAGAACAGGAATGGAGTCTTAGAATTTAGTAAATAATCTAGCTAGATATGCATTAGATTATGATTTCTTTAAATGACTGAGAAATTAGTGTGCTGAATAGAATGAATATTCTTGTCTTTGTGTCTTTCTTGTAACTTAAGGTTTTGCCTAGAGGATTCTCTATGTTTTGAATATAATTACCCTGTAAGGTATTTACCATCCTGATTTTACAGAGGTGATTCTTTTTACCTTTTCTTATATTAAAATTCTTCTTGTAAGAAATTGAATGCTTTTTTCATTGTTCTTAAGATCCAAGGGTTTGGGTCTGTGGTCACCTATGCAAATTGGTGAGGATTTTTATCAAGCCTTCCCCAGGCAGGGGGGTGCAAGGTTTTGGTGAGCATTTTGGGGGGAAAGACGTTCCCAAACAACGTTTTCCCAGTAAACCTAGTCAAACATTTGGTGGTGGCAGTGGAAGTCCAAGGGCAAAGGGTAAAATAGTTTGTACCTTGGGGAAGTTTTAACCTAAGCTGGTAAAAGTAAGCTTAGGAGGTTTTCATGCAGGTCCCCACATCTGTAGCCTAGAGTTCAGAGTCGGGAAGGAACCTTGACAGGGGAGGCTGTGCCCCTGCCCCCTATCCGCCCCCCCCCTTACTTCTCTCCCCCTGATACCCCCCCGAGACCCCTGCCCCATCCACCACCATCTCTGCTCCCTGTCCCCTGACTGCCCCCAGAACCCCTGCCCCGACTGCCCCCCGCTGCCCCATCCAACCCCCCTTCCTTCCTGACTCCCCCCATTGATTTTCATCTTCCTCCGCAGCTCATGTGTTGCAGTCATGGAGCAGCTGAAGCGCCTCTTTGAACCTCCCCTACTTGCATTAGCTAGACCATCATCACAATTAATCAAGCCATAGCAGAGCTTGTTTACTCAAGAAGAAAGGGGTATTACTCACCTTTCAGGATTTGGCCCAAACTGACTTTCAGAATTATGGCCAAGATTTTCAAAATTGATGTCTAAAGTGAGGTTCCTAAATCCACATTTAGGCACCTAAACAATTGATAATTAAAATTAATGGGAGCTGCAGGTGCTCAGCAGTGCTGAAAATCGGCCAAACCTAAGGTGCCACAAGTACTCCTTTTCTTTTTGAGTATATTCCTTGTATATAATAAAACTGCTTCAAAGAAAATACTAGACTCTATCAATTTCTATTTCCAACTGGAATGTCAGAGGGCTCTGAAGTTTGACTAGCTGCTCAGGTTGAAAAGGTGCAACACTAATTACTAATTAGGAATAAACCAAATACTATGAGTCAACAGTGAGTCATCAGTTTGCCCTATTGCCAAGAAGGCTAACAACATTTTGGGCTGTGTAAGTAGGGGCATTGCCAGCAAATCGAGAGATGTGATTGTTCCCCTCTATTTGACGTTGGTGAGGCCTCATCTGGAGTACTGTGTCTAGTTTTGGGCCCCACACTACAAGAAGGATGTGGAAAAATTGGAAAGAGTCCAGCGGAGGGTAACAAAAATGATTAGGGTGCTGGAGCACATGACTTATGAGGAGAGGCTGAGGGAACTGGGATTGTTTAGTCTGCAGAAGAGAAGAATAAGGGGGGATTTGATAGCTGCTTTCAACTACCTGAAAGAGGGTTCCAAAGAGGATGGAGCTAGACTGTTCTCAGTGGTACCAGATGACAGAACAAGGAGTAATGGTCTCAAGTTGCAGTGGAGGAGGTTTTGGTTGGATATTAGGAAAAACTTTTTCACTAGGAGGGTGGTGAAGCACTGGAATGGGTTACCTAGGGAAGTGATGGAATCTCCTTCCTTAGACATTTTTAAGGTCAGGCTTGACAAAGCCCTGGCTGGGATGATTTAGTTGGGGATTGGTCCTGCTTTGAGCAGGGGGTTGGACTAGATGATCTCCTGAGGTCCCTTCCAACCCTGATATTCTATGATTCTATGATAGTCTGTTGGACCCCCAGCGGTCCATGGACCACAGGTTGAGAACCTTAACTATCTCTTAGCTGTCTTAAATGAAGGATGCGTTCATACATCGGTTTGAATGAGGTTTTAACTCAATTAATAATAATGTTTCATCCAGCTCATAACATTATTTATACAATAATAATTTTGCTGAGTATTTATAAAGTATTAAATCGCAATAAAGCATATAACACTGACAGACCCTGATCGTCAGGATCGAACCTGGGGCCTCTGGAGCTTAGTGCATGAGTCCCTACTATATAAGCGAAAAGCTATTTGACTATTAGCTAAAGCTGTAGATCAGACTCAATCTCTTTCTCTCTCTCTAAGTGTTCTCGGTGTCACTAGATGGGCAGAACACCACACCCAGGAGGTATGTGGGTTACATACATATGCAAAAAAGAACAAACATCAAACAGCTTTTTATGTTTTACTTTTTCTTAGAGAGAGTTAGCCTTATTTCCTTGGTAGTTAAATTAGTCAATATCCTGATTTACCAAGAATCAATTAATGGTTTTATTAACAGCTGGAATCTGTTTTGACACTGATAAATAAAACATATCACAATCTGTAAAATGCAAAGGTAATTTTTCTGCATTTTACAGTTTTTGTAATTTGTTTTGCCTTTGAATGTGGTGGTAATCAATAGAACATATATTTTGTTTATTGGCATTTCTATAGACCTCATCACAGTAGTATTTCAGCATCTTATAAATAATGAATGAAACATCACAACTCCTTCTGATGAAATATGTTATTATATAGGTGGGGAAAAGGAGGCACACAGCAATTAAGTGGTTTACCAAGGTTACAGAATGAGACTGTGGTAATACTGGGAATATTATCTAGCTCTCCTGAGTCTCCATCATGTACCTTAGCCATAAGACTTCCTTCGAGAGTAAGGATAATTTGGCAATGGTTGTCTTCTTTATACAGAATTCTGTAAGGTATATGTTAAACTTGGTTGTATTGGATTACTAATTATGGAAGTCTTAACCACTAATGCTTCAGGAAACACTTTGAAAAACTTTGTTTTGAAACAGTTATTCATATTGTTTAACCATTTTTACTAATGACTTTGCATGATATCAGGATCTTTGCTTCGAGCAGGGATCGGCAACCTTTGGCATGCGGCCTGCCAGCGTAAGCCCCCTGGCGGGCCGAGCTGCTTTGTTTATCTGCCACGTCTGTAGATTCGGCTGATCGCAGCTCCCACTGGCTGCAGTTCGCCATTCCAGGCCAATGGGGGCTGCGGGAAGTGGCGGCCAGCACATCCCTCGGCCCGCACCGCTTTCCGCAGCTCCCGTTTGCCTGGAGTGGTGAACCGCGGCCAGTGGCAGCTGCGATCGGCCGAACCTGCGGACGCAGTAGGTAAACAAACTGGCCTGGCCTGTCATGGGGCTTACCCTGGCGGGCTGTGAGCCAAAGGTAGCCGATCCCTGGCTTTGAGGGTCATCTACTCCTGCTATCCATGAGATCCTGAGATTTAAGATCTCCTGCACAGTTTCTCTAGATTTTGCTATGTTCGCTAGAGCTTACATTTTTATTTTAAAAAATGAAATTTCTAATCCCCTCTGGCAGTAAAGATACATCTTCACAATGTAAATCAATGTACTCCTATCATTTTGTATCAGTCTGCCCTCATATATGCACGTGCAACTCTCACTGAAGTCAGTGAGCCTTTCAGATAAATATTGTATCTTTTTTCAGAGGACAGAGTGGCCCGGTGTAGACAGTATTTATTTGCAGTCAGGAATTCTGAGTTCTCTTCCTGGTACTGACCTTGATTCTCTGCGTGACCTTCGGCACTGAAATTCTCTATACCTCAGTTTTCCCATGTGTAAAAAAGTGGTGATCATATTATTTACCCACCTTTGTTAAGTGTTTTGAGATTACATTATAGGCTATTTGGTGCAGGGACTGTCAATACGTTGTGATACAGGAGGACCAGGGAACAGTGTTAGAGTGGAAATATATAAGCCCTAGGCTAATTAAGTGTGGTTCCCTGTAGACTAGGAAGGGTTGCTACAGGTTAATTGGAGCACCTGTTGTCAATTACGGCCCTGTCAGGAACCTAATAAAACCCCCTGCTTCAGGCAGTGGGAGTGGTGATGACCAGAGAATTGAAGTAAGGGAGACCCTACACCAGCAGGATAGGGAGACCCTCCCTGCAGTGTCTAAGGACTGAGGGTAACCCCACTTACAGGGGATGAGGGAAACCCCCAGGGGTTGAGAGGGGCTGGGACTCAGAGTGAGGAGCAAACCCAGACCCCTTCCCTGCTTCCCTCCTCTATCACCTTCCTGGGCCACTAGCGGAGCCCTCAGTGCCCAAGAGCAGGGGCAAGGGGTGGTATCTTAGCATCCCTTTCCCCCCCCGCACACACACTAAGAAAAGTGCAGGACCCACCATGTGAACATTAGCCATATTGTCACAATGTTGTTTGTTTGTACAGTGCCTAGCACATGATCCATGATTGGGGGTGCCTAGATGCTGTCATAATAAAAATAAATAATAGTCTGTGGATGAAAAGTGCTGGGTAAGTGCTAAGTCATTATATTACTACAGCCAATCAGACAGAAACTGAAAAGGAGAAGTCTGAATTTCCTGTATTCACCTCAGTAGAAATGCCAGGGGGGCAGAGGGAGAGAGTGCATGGTGAGGTCACCATTTTGCTACTGATATCATACCAGAAACATTCAGGAATTGAATTTATCATCGCTTATATGTATGCAAATGGATGTGGCACTACAGTAAAATAAACTGAATAAAGTCCCTGGTCCAAACAACTTATTCTAGAAGCCCAATTTGTTTACAATAAAGTATAGACCCAAGACAGAGGGCCTTATTCCATTCTTACATATATCAGCGTAAAGCAGGAATAACTACCTCATGTCAGTGAGGTTCAGTATAAAATTGGTGTACATGAATCAGGCTCAGAATGAGATGTAATGCTATAATGTTAGTGGAACAGGTAGATCTTCAGGAGATTTTTGGAGGAAGAGGGGTTCCCATTGCAGATGAATGTTATAGTCATGACATTTATTGGAAAGGTTTTCAATAGGTCTTTAGAAACTATCAAATACTCTTGATCTTGATAATGGAGATGTTTATTGCTGTTCTTACAAGTGAGAGTAAAATGATGCTTACATTGTTATCGTATAAAGAAAACCCTGATTCTGTGGAGTGGTTTGTGGGACTTCAGTAAAACTTTGCCCCATCATCAGCAAATTCAATTCTGCTTAATAAACTAATAAATATGTTTGAATGTCCTTCCTTGTGTCTTACAATAACTGATGTTGAAATACGAATGGTCCTAAATAAAAATAACTATCTGCACAGTCATTCCCTGCAGATGTTCCTAATAATGATATGAAAGGTAATATTATAAAATATGAGTAATATTTCTTAAAATAAGCCTATGTATCACTGATAATAAAAACATACATACACAGAGAATGTAGTAAAAAGAGACCCATACATGTAATTAAAACATATATTTTCTATCTAGGGTGCTCTGTTGTTCACTTAGGATCCAATCCCAATTCCTTTTGTAGTCAATGACAGTTTTGCCATTAATTTTAATGGGGATAGCTAATCATAGGTTAGAGTGAGTATCCATATGAGAGAAACGGAAGATGCTTGTGTCACTTCTAAAGGTGACAGTGTATGTGACATTTTCAAAAAACTAAGCCATTTTGTAAGGCAGCTCTTTAAATTAATTTGTACCACTTTAACAGTATGATGACCTGCCACACTGTTCACGAATAGAGAATCCTGTGCTTTCTGATTTTCACTTTAAAGTAATTAACTCTGGGAAGTATTTGCCAACCTCCATCTCAGAAACACATGCTAGCTGCTCCACCTCTCTCTGTCAGTTTTGCACTGCTTCTGGTCAATTTGCTATTAAGGTGTGATACAAAACTGAAAGGGAAAATGCTGGGGCATAGACATAGGAGGAAGCTTGTCAGAGATTTGGCAGTTTAAATGCCAGAAAGCTTGCATAGGGTGTGATTTTTTTTTCTGTTCATATCTAGTGTGGTTCAGTTAACACAATACGTTTGGCAATAAACACATGGTGTCTATTTTAAATTTTTTTTATCAGTTTGTTTAATGACTGATTTGAAAAATACAGGGGAACTAACAAAAGTATATTTTCTTTCAGATGGGAGATGAAAGAAGATGGAGCTCTGGAAGAGGAAGAAAAAGCTATGGTGGAACACCTAAAAAAAGTTTATTTCATACCGACCCCTCTTGCCTCAGAAGATAAAGAAGAACTGTCACCTTGAAAAGAGTTTGTGTAGCACTTCCTGCTGAATTAAACATTATTACAATAATTGTTTAGTGATAACTGAAAAAAATCCCTCTTATGCATACATTAGATGGCTAGAAAGCAGGGGAACTTGTATCTTGATGAGTAGCAGTTAGAAACTAAAGGATGTTGCTCTATTATTGCCTAGTCACTCCCTTAAAACAGCAACTGTTATGTGTGTGTGGTAGCCAAGAATAACATGAAAATGCTGTGTTACACAGTAGGACATACCTTGGTGCAGTGGAAACAAGAAGCTGAAGGCCAAATGAGAAACTGTTTTTAAAGCATAAAACCACAGCATTATACATACTACTACTTTGGACATTTTCCAGCTTAAGTTTGCCAGTATATTACAGATGTCATGTGGGCGTCCAAGTGTATCTAACCCTATGTGGGTATGCCAGAGGTTAGAGATCAGAGCTCAGGAAGCCTCTTCCCTAGTTCCATCCAAACGCACCCTTATGAAGGACTGCTCAGGTTAGTGGTGATAGGCTCCCCAAAGAAGGGGAAGATTCCCAAGACTATGCCATAGATCTGACCTTTCACCTCAGCACCCACCTTTTTTTGTGGAGTGCAGCGGATACGCCCTTGTAAGTGACTATTGCAGAGGCTGCTTCCTCAGAGAAATTGTGCCTGCCTCAGGCATACTGCTCCCACTGAGGTGGAACATCTCCTCATCCACCATGCCATGAGGCTCAGACTTAAAAGCACATTGTTCCCAACAGCTTTAAAGTTTAAAAGGCCTTTAAAATGCATGCTTTTATTGAAAACAAAACAGTTCAAGTGCAGACAATGCAAGAACCATCTTAACAGTGAACTGAGAAATGAAAAATCTATTTTTCCATCCACTGTTTCTTTCTAATGTAAGTATAGTTAAGTCCCCTTTTCAATGATAAAACCTTTACAGCTGTGTTATCTGATATTCATATCTGTCATAGTCAAAATTTGTATTTTCATCTGAAATCTCCTTCAAGTAAACCAGTTTTTAAAAGCTTTTTAGATGTCCCTGTTGGCTGCAAGGAAGGGCTTATGAACATTCCTCTATTGTAAAAAAAGCCAGACATTTTTATACTTACTTTTTTGCTTTGGAAGCATGGAGTTCTCGTTTCCCTTACTTTGCTGGAGGATACTGACAAGAGCTTAGTAGGGCTGTGACCTGAGCTGTAGCTCTCCATAAACAAATGGAAATTTGGACCCAGTGTGACCTCTCTTTTCCAAAGGACCTTGGTAAGATCACTTTAAGACCTAAATAGTGATTCTGCATGAAACTCTAATCTAATCCAATCTCCCCTGACTGGTCATTTTTCTAATGCAGACCAGACATTAGACCATTTCAAATGATATCTGCATCTCACAGTCTTCCAAATATCTTGCCTGGGTCCACCAGCAAAGAGAGAAATGAGGCATTGATATTTCTAAAGTGTTAAAAATAAAAATGAAAAAGCAGCCTTTTTTCACCTTGAGACAGTCATTATACATCATAAAGAAGTGCTGGAGGGTAAAAACAATTTCTCCCTGCTTTGGATTTCACTTTTAAAACCACAACTAAGCTTTTAAAGCTTGAAACATGGATAACGGGATTCCCTAAAATGATAGATGCAATATGCTGACAAATGAGGCATACATGCTCCTAGCCATATTAATAATATGTCAAGTGGTTGGAGGTCAATCAGCATACTTGTATTAGTCTGTCCTATTCTGTCAACATTTATTTTACTGTGTAGAATATCTAATTAATTTGTTATTGTATAGTCATACAAAGTAAGGGCTTGTCTACACAGAGAAGTTGACTGAAATGGCTAATCCACAATAGCTCCCCATGTGATGCTCTTATTCCAGAATAAGAGTGCCTTTTTCTAATAAACTTTGGAAGTAGATTAAGATAAACTGAAAAAAAGCACTCCATGTGGGGAGTTACTCTGGAATAGGTATAATGCTTTAAATTGACACCCTCCCTTATTCCAAAATAAATGCGTGGGCAAGCCTTAAGAATTCTCAATACCTCTCTGCAAAAGTTCACTCAGTAGCAATCCAGTGGAAAACTCTGGGATAGTTACATCTTCCACAGTAGAGATATATATATATCTTTATATATATATATATATATTTAATCTTTACAAAGTAAAGCTAAAGAGATGGAATCAGCAGTCTGAATAAAGTCTGAAAATGTTCACAATATCTTACTCAGATGTTTTTCTTGTGCAAATCTACTCTGTCTTCATAAACCTAAGAGTCTAAACTAATTCATATTTGAAGCTGAAGTTTCCCCTAAATCATTAGAGAGGAATACAGGTACAGTCCATCTGAAATGTTCCTTCTCACTGACTCTCAAGATGTAATGGGGGAAATAACTTGTATTGAGCAGGCACTTTTGCAACATTCTGTGTTTGTTTTTGAGTGGAATTAAGTCTGAATAAGAGCAATGGAGTTTATAATTATGATTGCTAAATGGAATACCATTGATTTGTCAGAAAGACTGTTTATTTTATTTATTTATTTTGAAGGAGAGCAAGAAGTAATACTTAAAAGAGGCTGCTTATTTTTACATCTGTTTCACCTCTATCTAAAATTAAGAATATTTGTATAACAGGACCCTGCTTTCCTTAACTTCCCCCCATAAAATAGTGTCTGTATACTATATTTAAAGTTAAAATTTATCTCCAGAAATTACTTTAATTTTTAAGTGACATATTCATACTCTTATATCTATTTGCTCCCTTAATTTATATACTAGCTCTTCTCATATGCTTGTTGATCCAAGACTGGCTTTCACATATTTACACTCATTCTTAGTTGAGAAAGGCTAGGAGGTGAAATATAGAGATTTTAGCAGAGTGAATTCACAAGAAAAGAAAGATATAATTGTAAAAGATATAGGAGTTTAAGGGCCAGATTCACTCCAGTGGTGCTTCACTGGTGTAATCTGACCCCATAGCCATGCTAATTTTCCTGGAAAGACCAAGTGTAAGGATGTCACAGGTGGTACTGGTCCTCTAAGAGTAAAGAGGCTAGTGCACCTGTGTCTGGCCAGCTGACCCTAGGCCCTAAAGGAAGGGAGATTGGGTGAGTCAGGTATGAGAGTTAGTGAGGAGTGGAGGAAAGAGAGAAAACAAGAGAAAGCACTCAAATATGGGGCTCTAGCTGCCTGAAAGAGAGGCTGCTGAGAGCAGAGTGTTCTGCAGGAGTTCACTGGGACTAGGGAGACAAGGAGAAGCCTGGACGGTGGGAGGAAGAAACTCTGGAAAAAGGGGAAGACCCAGGGGAATACATGGGGCATGGAGCTTGGAAAAAACCTGGGAGGGACATAAGACTGTGATTAAGCCCAGGATGGGTGGATATTGTTTGCACTGTTGCTTTGTTTGTGCTTTTGAACTCTAGAAGGGAACTTTGGGGTAAGCCCGAGAGCCCACCAGTCTGAAGGATGACTGAGACTGATGAAGACCCTGGAGTCACAGAAGGAAGTAGAGCTTGGACCTTTTAAATTATGTTATTGAACTTTATTTGAGGATTTGTGATGTCCATATTAATCAATTACCCCTGGGTGATGGTAGCCTAAAAGAATGTTGGAGAAATATTCGTGAGGAACCTGAGAAGGGAAAAACAAGGGTGGGGCACCTGGAGGACCATGCCACAGCATGAGGGTGCACTCTGACATGATGATCCTATGACAAAGGATTACACTTCTGTTGGATACAACTAACATAGCCCTGTCTTGATGGGCTAACTCATCTGAGCTACCTTAACATGATAGGAAAGTTCTCTTACCGCTCAATATAAAGGGAAGGGTAAACACCTTTAAAATCCCTCCTGGCCAGAGGAAAAACCCTTTCACCTGTAGAGGGTTAAGAAGCTAGGATAACCTCGCTGGCACCTGACCAAAATGACCAAAGAGGAGACAAGATACTTTCAAAGCTGGGGGGGGGAGAGAAACAAAGGGTGTCTCTGACTGTGTGGTGTTTTGCCAGGAACAGAAAAGGAATGGAGTCTTAGAACTTAGTAAGTAATCTAGCTAGATATGCGTTAGATTCTGTTTTGTTTAAATAGCTGATAAAATAAGCTGTGCTGAATGGAATGTATATTCCTGCTTTTGTGTCTTTTTGTAACTTAAGGTTTTGCCTAGAGAGGTTCTCTATGTTTTGAATCTGATTATCCTGTAAGGTATTTACCATCCTGATTTTACAGAGGTGATTTTTACTTCAATTAAAATTCTTCTTTTAAGAACCTGATTGCTTCTTCATTGTTCTTAAGATCCAAGGGTTTGGGTCTGTGTTCACCTATGCAAATTGGTGAGGATTTTTATCAAGCCTTCCCCCAAAAAGGAGGTGTAGGGTTTGGGGAGGATTTTGGGGAGGAAAGAAGTTTCCAAGCAGGCTCTTTCTCTGTTATATATTTGTTAGACGCTTGGTGGTGGCAGCAATCAAGTCCAAGGGCAAAAGGTAAAACAGTTTGTACCTTGGGGAAGTTTTAACCTAAGCTAGTAAAAATAAGCTTAGGGGGTTTTCATGCAGGTCCCCACATCTGTACCCTAGAGTTCAGAGTGGGGAAGGAACCTTGACAGTTGGGTACAACTAACATGGCCCTGTCTTGATGGGCTAACTCATCTGAGCTACCTTAACATGATAGGAAAGTCCTCTTACCGCTCATTAATAAGCAGGCTAACTAATTTGAAGCTGTCTTTGAGTGTAGTACAGGAAGTCTAGGCTACAACATAGCCAGCTAACATGGCTGTAAATATATTAGCCTGCATCTTGGTGAACACTAAAAAGGGTTTCTGTCATATTTGAATTAACATAATTGAAAAACACACCCTTCGTACATGTCAAGACAGGGCTATAGGAGCTTTCACGCCTCTCTCTCACTCACTCACTCTCCTGCTGGTGTAGTAGGGAAAAGGGTCCATGATATTCCTGAAGTACAAGAACTCTGAACTGCGTTTTCATCTCCTTGGTTGCCTGGGATATGTCAATGCATCTCTCACGAAGTGCTGATACTGTACAGGGCCAGTCCCCTGCATGAAGATCAGAAGAAGTAGGAGAAAGCAAAGGTGAGCTTAAGCCACTTTTGCACACAGACTCTGAGCTGTACTCTCTGCCCCACAGTGATATCCAAGGACTTGCCTCCTATTTTCCACAAGATGTGTTTATTTTAGTCCTTGGAAAGGGTATAGACACCTTTTTATTTTAATTTAGTATTAATTGTCACGAAAAGAAAAAGAAAACCCCAATGTGTTTTGCCACATTGTGTCTGAACTATTATAATTTTTACTTGCATGAAATATGAAAGCTATTGAAATTTAAAAGGAAAGCGAATGCATGATCTATGTAACAATATAAGTTAGTATTTTAAAAGGTTCTGCTCTTCTGGTTTCAAGAAACTCATTTAAACTCCAATTCAGATGGTACTTAAGCATGTGTGTAAATTAAGCATGTGTGTATTCTTATTGGTCTCAGTAGGACTATTAACAAGCTTCAAGTTATACACATTCATAAGTACCTTGCAGAATCAAGACCTTAAATACCTGGTGACCAGTAGGGTAGTCTGATCTCATTAACATTTTCTATTTATTTATATTTTAAAACTTTAAACAAAAATGTTGAATTACTCAAAGCCAGCGAATGGTGCACCTGGCTAGACGTAACCGCATATTTCTGTCACTGTTACCTTCATCGTCTCTTCTCCCATTCCTTTAGTTTGTTTGTAAAATTCTTGTTTAAAGATGGCTGGAAATTTTCCAATAAAACTTTTTTGTCAGAAAATGATGATTCATCAAAATGTTCCTGGAAATATTTTGGTTTTGACAAACCTCAACCGAAACACAGGCAGGGTTCCATTAGAAACCTGTCCCAGACTGCTTGGGTAGGGTTACAACAGAAACCAGCCTGGCTTCCTGTCAGCTGGAGGAGTCCGGGCTCCAGGATCTGTGGTTCTGGGTCAACTCTGCCATACAGACTACTTGAGTTGGGGATTGCAAGAATTCCAAGGGTCCTGGATCCAGACTGGGACCCTGGAAACCCTGGGATCCCCATCTGGAGAAAAGGACTCTCCAGGGCTATGCTCCCTGCTTCACAGCAGGGGCCTGGGAAGCCCTGAGAATCCTGGCTTGTGTTCCTTACTCCACGGCAGGAAATCAGTAGACTGCCCCCAACTCCAGAGGATTACCTGGGAGCCCATAGTCAGGGCAGCTGGTACCTCCATTTTGTTTCAGAAAAATTGAATGCAAATATTTAAATGTTTCTGAAATGAAAAATGTTCTGAATTTCCATTTTGTGGGAAATTTCAAAATTTCTAGTTTTTATTTTGATTCCGAATGAGAACTTCTTTGAATTGTCAGAATTTCCTATAGAACGGAAAGAGTTTCAAACAGCTCTACTCACGTTGTATTAAATTGGACTGTAATTGGACTTCATCGCAGGAACTCTTCCTTACTATCTGTTTGTCTGGACCTAGTTCAGTAGGGCTCCTATCCTGATTAGAGCATCTGAGTGCTATTGGAATGCAAATAATAAACAGGGGAAAAGTGCTAAAACCTCTGGAATAATAAAGCTCATGACATTTAAAACAGCTGGAATTTTGAAAAAATCGGAGGTTAAGGAAGATATATACCTGTTTTTTAACAACTGCTATCTTTCAAAAAGCCTCCCATAGCTCATCTCTTTTTCCAACAGAGGACATTTTGTAGGCAACAAAGCTATTGGTTCTAGAGCTATTTTTGGTTGCAAGTGGATGTTCTTTAATTCATCTTTCCACCCTCCCAGCAGTCCCAAGCCAGGAATGGGACCTGGTTTCTTTTAATTTGCTTCCTCTTGAGGAAACATTCCATTTTCCTCTCCGCTAGGAGGCCTTAACAAAATACCATTACAGCTTATCTTCAGTAAAACATACTAATTATAAACTGACAAACTCTTTTATGGAACTCCTCAAAATGTGCTCACTTGTGTTACTGAAAGACACTGAAAGTACATCCTACTTTCAAGGATATAGTAAAAATATTGGGGAAGAGGCCCATTACCCTTCAGATGAAAAAAGTAACCTGATGGTAAAAGCAAGGTTGTATTGTAAACAAGACATAAAGTACACAGGGCTAGATTGTGCTCTAGCCAGTACAGTAGCACCGTGAGCCCCCTTATATCCATCCCTATGCCCCGTGTCTGCATGGGAACGGATGCAAGGACTACAAGGGATGGACTACAAGCTGTCAGGAGCAGTATCCCTGATGAGGCCATGGCACACCTGGTGACTGAGCTTTGTGATTTTGTCCTCACCCACAACCATTTCAGATTTAGGGACAACTTATACCTTCAAGTCAGCGGCACTACTATGGGTAGCCGCATGGACCCACAGTATGGCAACATTTTTATGGCTGATTTAGAACAATGTTTCCTCAGCTCTCGTCCCATAGCGCCCCTCCTCTACTTATGCTATATTGATGATATCTTCATCATGTGGACCCACAGGAAGGAGGCCCTTGAAGAATTCCACGTGGATTTCAACAATTTCCACCCCACCATCAATCTCAGCCTGAACTAGTCCACACAAGAGATCCGCTTTCTGGACACTACACTGCAAATAAGTGGTGGTCACATAACACCACCCTATACTGGAAACCTACTGACCACTATACTTCCCTACATGCCTCTAGCTTCCATCCAGGACACATCACACAATCCATTGTCTACAGCCAAGCCCTAAGATACAGCCGCATTTGCACCAATCCCTCAGACAGAGACAAACACCTAAAAGATCTCTATCAAGCATTCTTAAAATTACAATACCCACCTGGGGAGTGAGGAAACAAATTGACAGAGCGAGACAGGTACCCAGAAGTCACCTACTACAGGACAGGCCCAACAAGGAAAATAACAGAACACCACTAGCCATCACATACAGCCCCCAGCTAAAACCTCTCCAGCGCATCATCAATGATCTACAATTTATCCTGGAAAACGATCCTCCACTCTCACAGGCCTTAGGAGGCAGGCCAATCCTTGCTTACAGACAGCCCCCCAACTTGAAGCAAATACTCACCAGCTGACACACCATACCACAGAAACACTATCCCAGGAATCAATCCCTGTAACAAACCCTGTTGCCGTCTTTATCCCCATATCTATTCTAGCGACACCATCAGAGGGCCCAACCACATCAGCCTCACCATCAGGGGCTCATTCACATGCACATCTACTAATGTGATATATGCTAACGTGCCAGCAATGCCCCTCTGCCATGTACATTGGCCAAACCGGACAGTCTTTATGGAAAAAAATAAATGGACACAAATCAGTCATCAGGAATGGTAACATACAAAAGCCAGTAGGAGAACACTTCAATTTCCCTGGACACTCAACAACAGATTTAAAAGTAAAAAAAAAAAAAAACTTCAAAAACAGACTGCAAATGAATTGTAGTTCCGCAGTTTCTCTTTAAAAACTTAACACCATCAGTTTGGGCTTGAATAGGGACTGGGAGTGGCTGGCTCACTACAAAAGCAATTTTTCCTCTCTTGGTATTGACACCTCCTCATCAATTATAGGGAGTGGACCACAACCACCCTGACTCAATTGGCCTTCTACATTGGTTCTCCATTTGTAAGGTAACTCCCTTCTTTTCATATGTCAGTATATTTATGCCTGTATCTGTAATTTTAACTCCATGCATCTGAAGAAGTGGAGTTTTTACCCACAAAAGTTTATGCCCAAATAAATCTGTTAGTCTTTAAGGTGCCATTGGACTCCACATTGTTTTTGTGTGTGATGAGTCATCCCTGAGTTACCTCTGAACCTGCTTAAGTCTGATGAGTCTTCCCTAAACCAGAGAGTGTAATGAGACATCAGACGCAATTACCTGCAAATCTTGTGATAGGTCCTACACCATACAACCACAGTTCAGCCAATCCTCAGGCAAGGACCCACCCAGGTGATCCCAAGGCAGGTATATAGTCTCATAAGGGAAGCGGTCTCTCCAGTCTGCTCAATGTCACTACCTGGGTAGGAATAATACTATTGCCTAGTAGTTCTAACAGACTGCCTGTGCTCTTGCTGTAGCTGTGTCTGTTTCCATGCTAGCCAGCCCCTGCTCCAGCCTGTATCTGCTCCTGCCTCAGCTGGCTGCCCAGTGATATGACACTGTGCCAGTGTGACAGACTACATATATTACTCTGCGCCTAGAGCAGCGGGAGTACCAGGAGGAAGATCATAAGTATTTATGCAGTCCTTGGCCCAATGGGCTTCTGATCCATGAGTGGTGTCCCTAAGTGCCATCATAATACAAATACTACCTTATATATATATATATATATATATATATATATATATATATATAAACCTAATTGTGTGTCACTGTTCTAGGTCAGCACAACAGTGTCCTGTCCCTTACTCAGGGTGGATTGTTATCTCATGATCCAGCTCACAGTTGACATTGAACTAGAAACGAGAAACCAGATTCTCTGCTGGTGCTAGGGGGTTATGCTAGCAGACAATTTGGTCCTATGTATTTAAATCTACAGTTAGTGTGGGGGAGAACAATTACCAAAAGATACTTTCATGGAACTTTGATGATTTAGAAAAATATGCTGGAATCCCAGTCTGGTCTGAAATCTGGTTACCTCTCTCTCTCTATGAACATACAAAAAACTATGTTAAAAGAAGTTGCAAAGTCAACAACTCAAGAGTTAGGTAATGCCAGAATTAAGATGACCTGTGCAACTTTCATTCACCCTCCGCCCCGGTGTGTATGGTTATGATAGTTATGATACCACTTTTAATTACATGCTTTTATTTTTTTTCCTGCAAGACACCTGCCTCAATCAATGCTCAGGATGGACAGTACTCACTTAATAGTTAGATCTTCCTCAAATTTGACAATTGCTTTGAGTTCTTCTTTAAAGTTGATAGTAATTAATACAAATTGGAAGCTAGGAATTGTACAAAATTGATAAGGGAAGCAAAAGGACACAAGACAAACCCCATGTCTAGCAGAGTTGGAACACTAAAAAGCCATTTTAAAGTATATTAGGAACAAATATGAAAAATGTTCCCGGGGCGTGACAGCAAAGGGACATGGCCTCCCTCTGAGACTTACAGTGTGGGAGGGCCACACCTGCCTATAGCTGTATACCATTTAACATTTTTATCAATCACCGGAAGAAGACATAAAATCATCACTGATGAAGTTTGTGGATGGTCAAATATGACAATTAAAACTATAACAAATTCAATTCTTTTATTGAGCATCTGCCAGAAGAACATCAGGACCAGCTTAGATCCATTATACAAGGGTGGTCAGCTCTTGGCAAAGGGATCACTCCAGGCTTCCTTGGATGCGGCAGATAATGCAGCATGGTCTATTTTCACAGTACTGAACATGAGAAGAGCGTCTTGGATGCAGCTGTTTGGCTTTCCAGGAAATGCTCAGAATACTGTCCAAGACCTCCCCTTTGGTGGTCACAAGCTCTTTGCGGACTCGAAGGATGAATCTCTCCATACCTTTGTGGAAGAAAACAAGTCCTCACTCTGCGTTTGTTAGCAACAAGTCAGAGACAAAAAGAAAAGGAGTACTTGTGGCACCTTAGAGACTAACAAATTTATTAGAGCATAAGCTTTCGTGAGCTACAGCTCACTTCATCGGATGCATTTGGTGGAAAATACAGTGGGGAGATTTATATACACACACAGAGAACATGAAACAATGGGTTTATCATACACACTGTAAGGAGAGTGATCACTTAAGATAAGCCATCACCACTAGTGGGGGGGGGGAGGAGGAAAACCTTTCATGGTGATAAGCAAGGTAGGCTATTTCCAGCAGTTAACAAGAACATCTGAGGAACAGTGGGAGGGAGAAATAACATAGGGAAATAGTTTTACTTTGTGTAATGACTCATCCATTCCCAGTCTCTATTCAAGCCTAAGTTAATTGTATCCAGTTTGCAAATTAATTCCAGTCCAGCAGTCTCTCGTTGGAGTCTGTTTTTGAAGCTTTTTTGTTGAAGGATAGCCACCCTCAGGTCTGTAATCGAGTGACCGGAGAGATTGAAATGTTCTCCGACTGGTTTTTGAATGTTATAATTCTTGACATCTGATCTGTGTCCGTTTATTCTGTTATGTAGAGACTGTCCAGTTTGACCAATGTACATGGCAGAGGGGCATTGCTGGCACACTTCCTGGACACTACGGTGCTAATAGGTAAGGACAGAAGTCACAGACACACAATCATGGGGCTCTCCATTCTCTGGCCCAGGCAATAAGGAAGCAGGATTTAAAATGGGATAGTGAGTCAGGGTAATATGAGACAAAGATAGCAGCACAAGTTCATATTTGGTGAGATGAGAAGTACGTAGATGTTGAGTCTTAGATTTTAACAGAAGAGCAGCCACAGTATGAGATACCGCAACAGTCAAGGGTGACCCTAGGATTATGGATTCAGACAACTGCACAGACAGAGCAGCTGCCACTACAGCCCATAAACAAGGAGGAAACCCAGCTGCCACAGTGTCCAGGGCAGTGCTATAATAAGCAAGTGGGTGGTGTTTATCTCCGTGCTTTTGCGTTAACACAGCTAAGGCAAACCTGTTGCGCTCATGGTAGAAAAGAACAAATGGTTTAGTGTAATCAGGAAGTCCAAGTGCCAGGGCACTAGAAAGGGCTTGTTTAATGTCCACAAAAGCTTGTTCAGCCTCCTGGGACCATGGAAATGGCTCAGGACTGTCTTTCTTAGTCAGATTTTGTAATGGCTTAATTATTGTTGCATAACCCAAAATCCACTGTCTGCAGTACCCAGTCATGCTAAGAAAGGTTCACATTTGAGAGAGAGTGACAGGCCTAGGCATTTTTAAGATGGTTGTAATGTGGGAATCTGACAAATGACGGGTGCCGGATGAAATATCATGACCAAGGTAATGGACTCTTAGTTGGAACAACTGGAGCTTTTCCTGAGATGCCTTGTGACCTTTGGCAGCAAGAGCAGTCAAAAGAACTAAAGTATCAGTTTTGTAGGGGAGAATAGGTGTGTTACAAAAATTGGTAGAAGGGATGATAATACCTTGCTGTAACAAAGAATCTATCACTGGAACTATTCCTTCTTCTGCTTCAGGATGTAGTGGATATTGTGGTACCCTTCGAAGTGGTTTGAAAGGGTCAACAAGAATTTTAACTGGTTCTGCTGTTTGAATCTGCCCTACTTCATTTGCATGCTGAGACCAAAGATAAGAGGGTACTTGTGACAACAACTTAACAAGATCATTGCTGAGAGCCGAATTTGATTGGGCTGCCTCCTTTGTTTGAAGGGTGCCCAGCACTAGGTTGTTATTCTCATCAGGGTCTTCTAAGAACACGCTGTCTGGCATGCAATAGCTAGCCCAATTTACACAAAAGATCTCGTCCCAGCAAGTTAACAGGAGAGGATGGGCTGAATAAAAGGCATGTTGATCTGAAATGGGTCCCAAGGAAACACAAAGGGGTTTAGTAATAGGATGGGGTACAGGCTGGTTTGAAATACCAATGGCATTAATGGACGAGGACAAGGGAACCGAGGGAAACTCAAAGGACTTTAAAGCTGATCTGCTAGCACCAGTATCTACAAGACAAGCTACAGGTTGTCCTTTGATTTCACATTTTACAAATGGGCCTTTTTGATCAAGAGGAAATAAAGGATGCATGATGCAGTTATGTTCCCTCAGGCTGTCCTAAGAGAAATTATTTTGTGGAGAAAAAGCAGACGCATCAGGGTTCAGGAATGGGGGTCGGGGGATTTTAGGAGGTTGATTCGGGCATTCATTTTTCCAATGCTCCTCCTGGCCACAGTAATGGCACATATTGTTCCCTGTCAAGTCAGGGTGTGGGGGATCTCTCCCTATTCCTCAACTTCATCCTCTCCCACCCCACATTACCCCACGACCTCTATGTTGATCAGTCTGCAACTTAAGGCCAATAGTTTTGTTTCAGAACTTTCTTTCTTCTTCTCTATAAAAGCTATACAATGGTTGGCAACTGTCACCAGTTCAGAAAGGGGCTTAGTTTGCCAGCCGATGCAGATCAACTTTAACTGCTGTTGAACCTTTGGCAGCTCCCACGACCTCTCTGGCATTGTTAGCTGGCTGGGCAATCCCCGAATATTGTAAAACACTTTTGTCAATTTATCTAAATAATCGGTGGGGGACTCGCCTTTGTTCTGTTTACAGTTTTTAATCTTTGTCCAATCTGTTTTCTTAGGGCAAATTTCCGGAATGGCGATCATGAGGCGATCATGAGGCGATTGCTAGCCTGAGCCAGGTCATCTCCAATTCCAGGGTCAGCATTGGGCCTGAGCGAATAGCCGTTGTTGAACTTCGGATGGTAAAACTATTTGCAAGAGTTGGTTAACATCTGCTCATGATGGATTGTAACACTGAATCACTGTCTGGAGTTCCTCTCTAAATTTTTCTGGTTACTCTCTAATATTAGAAAATTCCTTAACTAAATTTCTAAATTTCTGGTGTCCAGGGGACATGTACTGTAACCAAGTGATCTCCTTTACAAGGTAATTGCCTTAAGGGGGCCTGGATCACTATTGACTGGTCTTGTCAGCTCCTAGTGTGTTTGGAGACTGGGCTGCAAGTATCAGAGCTCAGCGAGATGTTGGATAGAACAGGAACAGCCCTCAGCTGCTGATGTGGGTGGGGTGGCGGATGGGGAGGTTCCTCTCCAGAATGAACAGCCTGTGTAGCTGATATGTGTGGTAGTGATGATGGTGCTACCGTTTGAAAGCCCTCAGAAGGCATAGTCTGTGTGGCCCCAAGGTCTGGGGGGAAGAATGCGGTGGCCGCTGCTTGTGTCCTGCTGGAGGCACAGCCCACTGAGAAGCACTGTTGAAAAAATCCACAATGTCCTTGCCTGTCTCCTCCTCGCTCTCAGTCTTTACTAATTGGGGATATAAAGGAGCTGAGGTGTTGATGAGATAGTTTGGGTAGGGGAACATCTGGATGCCTTGCATTTAGTTTTTAAATCCTGCACTTGGGTTTTTAACTTTTCCTGGGAGTCCTTTAGACTCCGCACTCGAGATTCATGGAGTCGCTTTGTGGCTTCCTCCCACCAGTAGACAAATTGTTCCCACTGTATGTCGGGGAGTTTTGGTGATGTATGATCTTATCTAAATCGAAGGTACCTTCTAGCGGAAACTGTTCAGATGGATCATCACATGTATAAAAATCCCAGTTATTTAGATATTTACAAGTCCTAGGAGCATAATGCACGTACATGTAGTATGCAGGGGTGCCTTTTGGCGGTGCGGGAATATTCTTATACTGATCACTACCCATTTTTCCGGCACTCAGGGAAAGTTCACTGGGCCATGAGGTTCGGCTGACTCCCCTTGCTTTTAGAACTCCCACATGGGGTAGTCCTGGGGTGGCTGAAGTCAGCTTAAGTCCCAGACCTGGTCAGCGAACAAGTAAGGGAAGACTTTTGCTCTCTCGCACTCCGGGGAAAGGGTCTACTGGGTCATGGAGTTCCACCATTCAGCTTGAGTCCAAGACCTGGTCAGCAGACTTGGCAAGGAAAATCTTCCGCTGGGTCAGAAGGTTTGACTGACTCCCCTTGCTTTCAGAACTCCTGCCTGGGATAGTCCTGGGGCGGCTGGAGTCAGCTTAAGTCTTTAGAACTGGTCAGTGGAATTCACTCCTCACTCATTCACTCAGTCTTATTCATTCCCCCCATGCCTGGATGCATCTCATTTAACCATAACATTAATTCCTTATATCTGGATTTATCACAACCTTTTCCTTATGTGAGGCGGCAGTCTCCTCAACACCGATATGGAGCTGCAAACCTGTCCCTTATTTGAGGCAGCAATCTCCTTAGCACTGCTTTGCATCTGACCTTGTTGCAAAATCAATAAGTTTGCATGGCGTGAGCCCAAGAGGGACAGATGGCCCCATGGGCAGTCCTCCTCCGAACCCCATTAGAGATTTCAAAAGGTCTCTTACCTCTTGTCTGGCGCCTTGGGGTTCAAAGGGGAACGGTCCGTAGTGATCGCCACTGTCTTAGCTGGGTGTTGCCACCCTAGTCATGGCACAAAATTGTGGAAGAAAACAAGTCCTCACTCTGCATTTGTTAGCAACAAGTTAGAGACCGTTTATTACGAGCAATTGCAGGGGAAGACTGCGGTCAGAAAGGGGGTCCCCTGACCTTAGGCACATCTTCCCTCTACAAGCAGTGTAAGACAAGTATTTATACTTTCCCGTTACATACCTCAATGGCTGTTATCCTTTGCTTATGCAAATTCCCTCAAGACGCTACCTTATCTCAAGTAAGTCAGCATTCCATTTAAAAACTTAAAGCAAGATGAAAACAGCATCTCATACAACTCTTGTGTTATTAGGGTAAGGGTTAGGGTTTCCTTTCACTCTATCCTTAAATTGACTAAGACATCTACCCCCAGATTCTCCTTTTTCTCTTTTTCTGCATCCACACCTTAAAGGACTTGAGTCATGCTGTGACCCCTAGGGATTTAAACTCTTGTAAATAAATAGAGATTTAGTAGGTCTCAGATGGCACAAAACCCCATATTCAACATATCATAGAGTCTAGATCCTCTGAATCCCCGCCAAGAGACAAAGATACTCAAAAGAAACCTCCTTCTGCTACAGCTACATTTCTCAGCCATCCATGTCCTCTGAGAGTTTTCATAGCTTGGTTGAAAGTCTTAACAATACAATCAACAGGGTCTTAGAGCTGCAAAATCTTACCCCTTCTCCTTCATTTTGGATGCTGCCTCTCCTATTTTCAGGCTGCATGGGAACATATAACATCAGATAAATGGGTTTTGGAAGCAATAACATCTAGTTACACTATCCATTTCAAATCTATACTTCCTACTCATTCCCTCTCCCCATCCCTCTGCAGGGACCCCTTTCATGATCAATTGCTTGAGCAAGAGGTGGCCTCTCTCCTGTGTTTAGGAGCAATAGAACCAGTTCCAGTGAAACACAGGGGAAGGGTAGTTCCTGTTTCTCCAAAAAAAATGGAGGGTGGAGGCTAATTTTAAACCTCAAGTCTCTAAACAAACAAAAATTCAGGATGGTGACCATTGCAGCAATAATTCCTTCATCAGAAGCTGGAGATTGGTTCATGACTCTTGAACAACAAGACTCATATTTTCATGTCATTGTTCACCCTTCACAGGAGATTTCATATTTTCTAATAAACAATGAGCACTACCAATACAGTGTGCTCCCTTTTGGCCTATTTTCAGCACTGAGGATAAAGTATTTTCAAAGATTCTGGCAGTAGTTGCCGCTCACCTATGCTGTTTGGGTATAATAGTTTTCCTGGAATTTGATGATTAGTTGATCGGGGCAGATCATATCAGGAAATATTGATATCACTAAAGATCACATTCCCTTTTTCACAGCCTGGGCCTCAAATCAACCTCAAAATCTGTTTTGACTCCACTACAGCATCTAGATTTCATTGGAGCTTCCCTGGATGCAGTGACAGCAGATTTCTTGCACTACAGAATCTGATCTCAAAAATTCAGGGCAGTCCACAAGTAACACTAAGAGACTGTTTAAACTCCTGGGACACATCAGCTTGCCAGTTTAGCATGCCAGATCACACTTCTAAGGTCTACGAGGATGGCTTTCAACATTTTACAAACCAAGCACACACAGTCTAGGTAGATTACTATCTGTTCCCTAGTAGGTTCTACAATCACTCAACTGGTGGAAAGACCTGACTGAAACCTGCACAGATGTTCCATTCTTGCAGATTCCCCCTGTTATAGTGATAGCATCAAAGATGCTTCACTTTGGGCTGGGATGGGGTGCAAGGTATCTTTTTGAATGGGGAGCTGTCAAAAATGCTTTCCTATGCTTTCTACTGCTAATCAAACTGAAGTCAGTAAAGATGATAAACTGTGTGGCATGCAGGTATTATATCAACTGTCAGGGATATGCATATTCCCCATCTCTCTGTGATGAAGTAATAAAACTCTGGTTGGTGCATATCCAACCACAAAGTCATCTCAGCTTCTTACCTCCCAAGTATTCTGACCACCCTGGCAGACCTCAGCAGACATTTCTTCCTAAATTACGAATGGGAACTGAACTCCAGAGTCCTCCCCAAGATATTCTTAGCCTGAACGTTCCAGGAGGTCAACGTTTGCCACAGCTGTTTGCTGCAGCAGCAATCAATGCAAAATGCATCAGGTATTGCTCCAGAAGGAATCTCGATTCCCCAATCCATAGAAGACATATTCCTTGTATCCCTATTTGATCAGATTCATATCTTGCCCTTCTTGAAGGTTTCTGATCAGTCCTTGTCTAATGACCCAGGATACCAGCTGAACACTTCACTTCAACCTGCAGGTTCTGAGGCTCCAGATGTGGTCCCTCGAGAGTTCTCAGGAATAGAGAGATCTTGTTGTTGAAGTACAGAAGTACAACACATTTTATTAAATAGTAGAAAAGACTCTACAAGAAATACTTACCTCCAGAAATGGAATTATCATCATCTTTGGTGTAACAATCATGAAATTTCACTGACTCACTCTCCTCTTCCCACAGTATTGGATTATCCATTGGAATTGAAAACATTGAGTGTTTCTATGAATTCTGTTAGTGTTCACTTAGCAGCAATAATGGCTTTTCACATGTCTATAAGGTTTTTTTTTCCCCCCAATCTTCGCTTACCCAACTACAGCAAGATTCCTACGAGATTTATCAAATATCTCCCCACAGATCAGAGACTTGAACCTAGTACTTAATTGCCTTATGAAACATCCCTTTGAGCCACTAGTTATGTGTTCTTTATTAGATTTATCAGTGAAGACAGCCTTCCTGGTGGCAATCACTTCTGCTGAAGGGTGAAAGAATTTGGGGCCTTGATGGCAGATCTCCACCATTTATGGTATTCATCAGAGAGAATGTGTCGCTACAGGCACATCCAGAATTTATACTTGAGGTGTCGTACTCAAGAAGCCATATTCCATGTCCAGTTAATGCAGAAGGTGAGTAACCTCTCCATCTCTATATTCCCAATTTTCAGCCATCTATTTATACACATATCAATTAAGTAATATGCCACAGGATCTTAGAGAACCTAGAGTTCATAATAAATATAAAACTCAAGCCAACCACTTGCAAAGTTATGGTTTAAGAAAAGTAATAGGCACTCTCTCTTCCATCAGTTTTATCTATATTCAAAACAGCATAATGTAGCTGTTTCCAGTATCCTGGCAACTTTTTATTGTTTTCTTCCATTACTGCTGTGTAGTTGACATGATTTACTTATTATATAGATTAAGATTATGCTCCCCGTAGAGAATGAAAAGGAAAATGAGGAGTAAGGCAGGCATGTTTTCTTCACAAGGAGGTTGAAATAGTAAGATGATTTTTTTTGACTAGTTTATGGAGTAGTAAACAGATTACTCATGTGGTAAACTGATGTGGCTCTGGGAAGGAAATGATCTTGGCCAGAATCCTAAATACAGGTATATAGTAACTGTTAAATGGTTAAATGTTTGCTATGAAAAGTTTCTGCAGAGCTAGAGAAGGATTAGGTCACTGATATTACTTCAAATAGATTTCAGATTACAATCTAGTTTCTGGTTTCCTTATGCCAGTTAAGGCCTCCTAATGTTCCATACTTGCCCCACAGATGCCGTATGAGAAAACATTCACTTTTTGACTGAAGTGGTTGCATTAATTCAACCCAAATGCATTGGGCCTATCAACAGGCCTGCTCTGCTCTCCAGACAAATGATCATCCAGAAAGTTGGAGCTTTCTTTGATTGAGACAACTATCCGGGGTCCTGATCAGCTCTTTCTGTTTCTATCCAAACTTATCACAGAATAGGTACTTTCCAACTGTATAGCCCTTCATGATTTTGTTTGAGCCTCCATGGTTTACAAACTAGGCTATTTGGAAGATACCGGACATGTCAGAGTTGTTGTTTCATATTTCTAGGATTCTGGAGTGCTAAGCAACTAGTTTCTAAACTTTCAATATTAATAAAGTAAAAAAGAAGTAAATCATTATTACTGGTGGTGATATTAGTGTCTAGTGATCCCAACTGTAACTTGGTTCCCATTGTGTTAGCCATTGTACAAAAACATACAAAAGAGACAGTCCCTGCCCCAAACAAAGATGGAAGGAGACATAGTATTTCTTCAGCCTGGGCAGCAAGGCATTCATGGTTAAAGGCTTTTGCCTTTGGAATTTGCTCTTTTTGGCACTTGGCAAGACCCCAATTTGATGAACTTTGGACAGACATCAGGCTTACTTATTTTGTTAGTGTGATATTATGTTCCATATTCTTCATAGAAATATTATTATGATATGAATATGGCATAACTAAGATATGTTTTATGCAACATGGATCATGTGAGGTATCATTGGAAAGGTTATGATTTACTGAATGTGATTATCCTGTTTGTATGGATATATCATTTCTGTATCTGAAGTTAGGAATATGGACTATTTATCAATTATTTAAGGTTGGGGAGTGAGCTACTCTAGGTTCTTGTCCACTGCCTCCGTGCCCAAGAAGGAAGACTGCTGAAAGCACCTGAAGAAACAAAGGAACTAAGCTGGGGACGGGGGCAGGGGCTGAGCCCAGGCGAGAAAGGTCTAGCCTGTGAAAGGAATACCTGGAGATTTAAGCTTCAAGCAGTGCAGTTTACATTAAAAAAACTCTGCAACCTGCAAAAAGCAACATTTAGGATGAGAATTTGCTATTATTAACCAGTTAATTTAGTGCAATAAATTTAGTTTGCGTGTTTTGTTTTATTTGCTCAGTAATCTGTTTTGATCTGTTTGCTATCCCTTATAATCACTTAAAATTTACCTTTTGTAGTTAATATACTTTGTTTATTCTAAAATCATTTTGTGTAATTCATAACGGCGGTGGGGGAAAGCTGTGCATATATTCCTCCACATTGAGGGAGGGGCAGATTTTCTGAGCTTACACTGTATAGCTCTCTGTGCAGTGCAAGACAATATAATTTTGGGTTTGCATCCCAAAGGAGGTGTGCACTTGAGTGCTGGGCAATCTCTGAGTTGAGTCTTCCCACACAGAGCTGATCTCAGTGTCTGTGTATCTTTCTGCAGTTGGGTGTGTCCCTACTTGTGTGTGTGTGCTGAAGAAGTCTTGAGGGCCTGGCACAGTAGGACGGCCTGAGGAGCCCAGGCTGGTGGAACGGATGGGCTCAGTGGGACCCCATTATATCAGGTGGCACCCTGGAGTGAGGGGAGCAACCCGTCACAACTAGGTTTTGGTTTTCTTTTGTTTTCTGGTGTGGCTTTGGTTGTTGCTTTGGATTAGACCCCTCCAAACTGCTGATCTGCCGAAAAAGGATGATGACAACTTCAGTTGTGGTAATTTAAGTATTATTTGATTCACCTACTGTGGGTGGCATATGTAACTTGTTTTTGTTTTATTTTAGTTTTTGTAACCAAAAAGCCTCCCATATGGCGATAAGCACTATAAAGTTAATTAAATCTAAATACCTCTCCATCCTCTATGAAAAAGCTATTTTGTGACTTGACTTAGCAGTATTTCTCAATGAAACTCAAAAGATATCCGTAAAATTTCTATAGCAACAGTCTTCCTTTTCTCCAGTGGGAAGAATGTTAATGTCATAAATGCTGTGCTTTTTTAAGGGTATTGGAGTTTCAACTCCATTACCAAAAGGTCCACTGAAACTTCATGTGGCCTTGCAAAAATAAACTGTGTAATCATACAATGGGATTTAACATTTCAAGAGTTGATGTGACTCAAGGTACAAGTAAATTGTTTGTACACGTAACGCCACTGACATCACTGTGTAAAGTTTACATTTTAAACCCATATATCTATACTGTAAGTGGCAGAGCATAGAAAATGAAGTTCTGTGATATGAGCTGGTTTCCATCTTGTTACGTTTAGTCAAAATTTTTCATATGCATGACCTAACTAGTTTTAGCATTTCCTTTGAATAAATATTGCACTTAGGATAGAAGGATCTGCTTGTAATTTACAGTAGTTTCTAAATGTCTTTATGCAAGGCATTCTCTTTCACAGGGGTCTAGATGCTGAAATCTGTATATCTATGTCACAGTTACAGGCCAAACTGCATGTAAGCCCCTTTTAGTTTCTCTAAACTGCATCCTCCTGGTGACAGGTTTTGCCCACCCCTCTCTGGGTGGACCCACATGGTCTTACTGTGTTTGGCCTGTATCTCTGGGGGGCAGTCCCTATTACCCTAATTTACAACCATGTTAACATGATAGGCCCAACTGTGTTTGGGACCTGTAAGCCTTTTCCTCCAGGGACCTGTGACAGCAGTGAAGTGTCTCAAAATCAGCTTCTTCAAAACAAACCCAACAGTTTCACCCAACAGTACACTGTATGTAGAGCAAAGGGTTAAAACAAACATGATCTATATACATGGGTCTTACCTACACCACAATCTTTACCTGCAAGCTTTTCTAAGTTCCCTTCAGTCCAGTATTTCTGGGTTGGAAGAGACATCCTGACTGCTGCAGTTCGTATCTCTTTCTCTCCCCGTGGGCAGCAGCTGACAACCTACTCAACCCTTCTTTTCCCCTAGGCCAGCATCTTTAAAGGATTAATATTTGATCCTCTGCTCAGACCTGGGAAGAGTAAGTCTGGACAGCCTAGCTGGTGCCAGGCAAGGGGTATTTACCAGTCAATACTTCATTGTTTCACCAAGAGCCCTTGGTGTTCTCTGGACTATCATTTGCCACTGTTTTGTTTCCTCTTTGTTTTCCCTCAACAGCCTCCTTTCTTTTAACTCCGTACAGTCAGGCAGGCTAACATCAAACGGGTAAATTGAGGTGATGGTGCAAATATTTATATAAAATACATAAATCCTTATTCTCCACACTACAGAACAGGTGTAACTAGTCTTAAAATGGAGTTTGACAAGTTTGTGAATGGGAATATATGAGGGGGTTACCTGCAATAGCAGGGGACTCCACTTGATGAGACCATTTCTAGTCCAGGGAGCAGTCTGTTTCCCCTTGCTGCCGTCTCACGTGTCTCCACACAGACCAGGAAGTCTGTGAATTGAGAGACTAGTTCAATTTCCTTTCAAGTCTCTCTCTGCTGAGAATGCCAGAATGGATGTTAATTAGTGCTATTTGTTGCATTTGTATTTGTTATATGGAAATGATACTAGCACTGGAGTGAGACCACCAACTGATTTCATTAATAGCTCATTTGCAGAATAATGACTTTTGGTCACTACAGACTTATGTCAGAATCATCCTAGTAATGTAAAAGTGAAGTTTCATATCCACTACCAATCCTATGACCTATTTCGAGACCCACTTTTTATATTTTTCTAACCACAAAAAATATTTGAAATTAAGAAGTCTTGTTTTACTTATTTAACAGTACTGTGGATTTCATACTGGGTCAGACCACCATCTAGCACAGTATCCTGTCTTCTGACAGTGGCCAATGCCAGGTGCCCCAGAGGGAATGAACAGAATAAGTAATCAAGTGATCCCTTCCCTGTCGCTCATTCCCAGCTTCTGGCAAACAGAGGCTAGTGACATCATCCCTGCCCAGCCTGGCTAATAGCCATTGATGGACCAATCATCCATGAATTTATCTAGTTCTTTTTTTTAATCCTTTTATAGTCTTGGCCTTCACAACATCCTCTGGCAAAGAGTTCCACAGGCTGACTGTGTGTTATGTGAAGAAATACTTCCTTTTGCTTGTTTTAAACCTGCTGCCTATTAATTTCATTTGGTGACCCCTAGTTCTTGTGTTATGAGGAGTAAATAACACTTCCTTATTTACTTTCTCCACGAGTCATGATTTTATAGACCTCAATCATATCCCCCCTTAGTTGTCTCTTTTCCAAGCTGAAAAGTCCCATTCTTATTAATCCCTCCTCATACGGAAGCCATTCCATATCCCTCATAATTTTTGTTGCCCTTTTCTGAACCTTTTCCAATTCCAATATATCTTTTTGAGATGAGGCATGCATCTCCATGCAGCATTCAAGATGTGGGCATACAATAGATGTATATAGAGGCAATATGGTATTTTCTGTCTCATTATCTATCTCTTTCTTAATGATGCCCAACATTCTATTGTTTTTTTGACTGCCGCTGCACACCAAGTGGATGTTTTCAGAGAACTATCCACAAAGACTCCAAATCTCTTTCCTGAGTGGTAACAGCTAATTTAGACCCCATCATTTTATATGTCTAATTGGGATTACTTTGCATTTATCAACATTGAATTTCATCTGCCATTTTGTTGCCCAGTCACCCAGTTTTGAGAGATCCTTTTGTAGTTCTTTGTGGTCTGCCTGGGACTTAACTATCTTGCGTAGTTTTGTATCGTGCAAATGTTGCCACCTCACTGTTTACCCTTTTTTCCAGATCATTTATGAATATGTTAAATAGGACTGGGCCCAGTGAAGACCTCTGGGGGACACCACTATTTACCTTTCTCCATTCTGAAAACTGATAATTTATTCCTACCCTTTGTTTCCTATCTTTTAACCAGTTACCAATCCAGGAGAGGACCTTCCCTCTTACCCCGTGACAGCTTACTTTGCCCAAGAGCCTTTGGTGAGGGACCTTGTCAAAGGCTTTCTGAAAATCTACGCACACTATATACCACTGGATCCCCCTTGTCCACATGCTTTGTTGACCCCCTCAAAGAGTTCTAGTAGATTAGAGGCATCATTTCCCTTTACAAAAAACATTGTCAAAGGCTTTCTGAAAATCTACGCACACTATATACCACTGGATCCCCCTTATCCACATGCTTGTTGACCTCTGAAAGAATTCTAGATTAGAGGCATCATTTCCCTTTACAAAAACCATGTTGACTCTTCCCTGAACAAATTACGTTCATCTATCTGACAATTTTGTTCTTTACTATAGTTTCAATCAGTTTGCCCGGTACTGAAGTCAGGCTTACTGGCTTGTAATTGTCAGGATCAACTCTGGAGCCCTTTTTAAGGCTCCTTTCATCATGAAGACCGAGGGAAAAAATTCATTTAGTCTCTCCGCATTGGCCTTATTGTCCCTGAGTGCTCCTTTAGCATCTCGATCATGGTTGTTTAGCAAGCTTCCTGCTTCTGATGTACTTAAAAAAAATTTTACTATTACTTTTTGAGTCTTTGGCTAACTGTTCCTCAAATTCTTTTTTGGCCTTCCTAAGTATATTTTTACACTTCATTTGCCAGAGTTTATGCTCCTTTCTATTTTCCTTATTAGAATTTAACTTCCACTTTCTGAGGGATGCTTTTTTGCCTCTCAATGCTTCTTTTACTTTGTTGTTTAGCCATGGTGGCACTTTTTTTGGTTCTCTTACTATGATTTTTTAATTTAGGGTATACATGTAAGTTGAACCTCTACTATGGTGTCTATAAAAAGTTTCCACACAGCTTGCAGGGATTTCACTTTTTGCACTATACCTTTTAATTTCTATTTAACTAACCTCCTCATTTTTGTGTAGTCCCCCTTTCTGAAATTAAATGCTACAGTGTTGGGTTGCTGTGGTTTTCCCCCCCACAGGGATGTTAAATTTAATTATATTATGGTCACTGATACCAAGTGGTCCAGCTATATTCACCTCTTGGACCAGATCCTGTGCTCCACT
Organism: Dermochelys coriacea; assembly: GCF_009764565.3. Taxonomy (NCBI): domain Eukaryota; kingdom Metazoa; phylum Chordata; order Testudines; family Dermochelyidae; genus Dermochelys; species Dermochelys coriacea. Next base: position 60,985,326 of record NC_050072.1, on the reverse strand, counting down.
TAGGACTAAATAAAGAATTCCCTCTCCTCTTGTGGGTTGCAGGACTAGCTGCTCCAAGAAGCAATCATTTAAGGTGTCAAGAAACTTTATCTTAACTTTAATAAGAATGAAAAGAATTCCTTGGATGCTTTAAAGATGCCCAAAAAGTCCCATTTCTCAGCAAAATTTAACATTTGCATAAAATTTATCAGCACATTTTTTATATTATTTATCTGGATTTATATAGAAAACAAACCCTTTTCCATGGATGGCAGCCCTTAAGCCCCCTAGCAGAACAACTGAGAAAAAAACTGTGTTGGCAACCTCATTGAGATTTCTTCCCCTTTAGTAAAAAGAACAGGAGTACTTGTGGCACCTTAGAGACTAATGAATTTATTAGAGCATAAGCTTTCATGGGCTACAGCCCACTTCATCGGCTGCATAGAATGGAATAGTTGACAAGAAGGTGCGAGGATACTTAACATAGGGAAATATATTCAATATGTAATAACCATGTCAACTGCCTAAATGGGCCACCTTCATTATCACTACAAAAGTTTTTTTCTCCTGCTGATAACAGCTCATCTTAATTAATTAGCCTCTTACCGTTTGTATGGCAACTTCCACCTTCTCTGTATATCTTCTTACTATATGTTCCACCCTATGCATCCAATGAAGAGGGCTATAGCCCACAAAAGCTTATGCTCTAATAAATTTGTTAGTCTCTAAGGTGCCACAAGTACTCCTGTTCTTTTTGCTGATACAGACTAACATGGCTGCTACTGTGAAACCTTCCCCTTTAGTATTTTCTTATTGGTTTTCCCTTAACTGACCCCTGAGAGCCATTCTCCCACTTGACACTGGAATACCTGAGCTAACAGTTTCTGAATTTATCTGTCTGATGGAATGGTTTGTGTATCCTTCCTCAACTCATCACCTGAGATATATAATAAGGCACAGTGTGGAAGTCTAATAAATTTATGGGTCTGATTCTTGTTTGGACTAAGGCCCCTTTGCACTTCCCTAGCAGTGCAAAGAGTCCAAAAAGTTTGTTAAACTGTTCAATTTCCTTACCCTCATTTTCAAGCCGCTTTGCACTGTGGTGCAAATAAATATCAGGCCCATATAAAATAAACTAAATTTAAAGTGCTTGATGTTGGTATACTTAGAGACTATATGCCTGTTGCTGCAAAGTCCTAACCACTACTTGAGGTGCTCTCAACAGCCAATTATCTTGTTTGGGAACTGAGGGTGCTTAGTACGTGGGATGATCCCACACTAAAGCACAAATGCACATACCTCTGAAGGAAGGATTATAGTGTTCTACCACTGCCAGAGGATTTAACTACAGCTTGTGAGAGTAATCTTGTTTGATTTTAATAGCCATCCTACTTGCTAAGGTCATGCTGCCCACCTCCTGTGAGTCAGCTGGAGGAGATAAAGTTTTAATTGTGAGGGGAGAAGTCTAAAAAAAAAAAAAAAAAAAAAGAAAGAGGAGCCAAATCCTGACTAATTGTAGAACCTACCTTGCTTTACATTTCAGCTTCTTCATACTGTTTGATGCTATGGCAATCAGATTGTAAAATGGGAGATCAGTATAAACAAAATCAATAAAAATAAACTAAAATCTAGTACGCCAAAGCATTTCAATAGAAACCTACTACAGTCTAAACAGAGATAATGGGGAAACCATAGGAACTGCAGAATAATGTTTGCATTCTGCAATTATACTCCTTCTTTTTTCCCCAGTACATTCACCCGTGGCTTACAGAAGATGCACGGACCTAGAAGAGAAAGTAATTGTAAATGGTTGATTTTGAACTGTCAAAAGCCAGGCTACGCAAACTTCACATGGAAATTACAATCAGAATTTACCATACTGTGATTGGGTATTACAATATGCATGGTAAGCCCACCTGCTGTTCTGGAGTAACCGGACAGAGGACTAGGTTAGTAGTAACTCATAGGCATAACAGCATGACTTAAAGGCATTATGGAAATTGTCTAACTTTTCCCAACCAGCTATAATCATTGGATGTTTAGAGTACTGGTAACAGCCAGCAGACCATTCACTCTAGGGTTCCCAATGTGCTAAGACCACTTGAGCTGAGCTAGTCTTAGGCCTTGTCTACACACAGTAGCAATACACACTACATGAGTGTAATTTCTAAAGTGCACTAATGTGTTGCATATTGGTTGGTGCAGACCCCGTTAATGCACACTAAAAAGCTCCCTAGTGCACTCAGTTTCAGTGCCCCAATCCACCTTTCCCTGGAGCAGCTGTTACAGTAGGCCAGTTTTGCCTCTTTAGCCCTGTACTGCAGGAAGCATGCTCAGGAGGATGGTACATGTGCAATCTGGTCAACACTAGGAGATGTGAGAGGCTTATGCACGCTCAGTGAGGATGTGCTCTTCAAAGATATTAGCAGTGACGTCTAGCAAGTCTCTACAGAGCATACTACAATTTTTCAAATGCTTATAATTTGGCTACATTTTTACAGGGGAACAAATAGCAATGGCTATTCCCCTGTCACATTTTAAGCCTGGGGGGCTAGAGCTGTTCAAAGAACAGGTCATCAGATTTTTTTTAATATGAGCAAAACACCATATTCTTCATTTACCTGGATACTGGAAATGACTGAACTAATAATAAAAAGAGAGAGAGAAAATTCAGCCAGAGGCAGACCCCTGGCATATAAAACTTCATCCCAACCAGTTAAAGTTTGACAAAGATACAAGCTACTGAAAATACTTCCAATTAAAAGGCCTTATTGGGCAACCTTAATAACAGGAGGTGCTACCATCCCTGCCTATAATTTAAAACACAATCCATTTGATTTACATGCTGTAACACTGGACACACCAATGTAAACTCCATCCTTGCAGCAGGCACAGTCTCAGCACGGACCTCTATGGAGATTGTAAACTTTGTTGCTCCTCAACTGCTTCCATCCCACTGTGACGTGACTCATCAAATCGTTCAAGTGGAAGGACCCATGGAATAAATGTGAAAAGTCCCATTCGCTGGGCAAGGCCCTGACTGACTGCATCCCTCCGACATGCGCTGTGCGTTACTGACAGGGGGAAATGGCCACATTTAAATCTTCATATGGTTCAAATATTAAAGTCAAAAGGCAAAGGCTCTCGGCTCCGCTCTGAAGGCTCATGGGCATTTCCCTCATCTAAGAGCAGCCAAACCACTTTGCAAATGCTCTTTAAACGGAAATATTTTGATAGCTCGGCTCTGGGGGTGACTGGCTGATTCCCCTCAGGGGCCAGTCTCTGGGGCGACCACGCCGGCAGCCGCCCAGCACACTTAGGCTGAACCTCTGGTTTCACTGGTCCCTGCAATAGTTTCATTGAGATTCCGGGGAGTCCGTTAGGGTGCCTCGATCAGGCCCCTAAAATGGCACCTTCTGGCGCGAAGGAGACAAGAGCCGTGGCCGCAAAGGGACTGAGCCGCTACCAGGCGTCCCCGCCCCGCCTGCCCTGAGGCCCCGCCCCTCTCCCGCTGCGTGCGAATGGGGCCCCATCCCTGCCAGATTCCCTGACAAAGCCCCGCCCCTCTCTCCTAGTACGGCCGCGGCGGCAGCTTAGAAGCGTCAGGGCGAGAAGCTCCACTTCCGGTTTCCTTGCTGCGTCGGTGCGCGATGACGTCATATCCACCGACCCCGGAAGTGGAACTCGAAATTGACAGCGGCGCCGTGAATCGCGGAGGGGAAACGCACAGGAGAGGTGGGGCGTCTCCCGGTAACGGTGCCTCGCCTCGGCCCGGCCCTTCCGGGACAAGGGGAACCAGGTACGTGGCGCTCCGTCGTGGGGGGGGAGGGGAATGTGCTCCTGCCGCCTCCCGGCGCTGCTGCTGGAACCACAGATCGACAGTTCCCCCCCGCTCAGTGACAGCGACTCCCCCGCGCGGGGCACCCGGTGCGCCGAGCTCGGTGCCAGATTGTTCAGTGTCCAGGGCTGCCCCTCACCAGAGAGAGCCTTGGCGTGGCCTGCCCTGGGGAGTCGGGCTCCAGTTCCCTCCGCCGCTCTGCAGCCGGCGCCCCCGGCTGCTAGTGTCACGCTGGGGGTTGTTTCCTTCCATCTCGCAGCAGAGCGAGCCCGGCTCCCTCTCCGACATTGTCACATTGGCCAGAGCTTCGCCCGCACGCATCAGAGAGAGCCCCCCTGCTCCGAATTCCCATCTCCCTCCCTACACATCTACATGGTCACAGTGCCCCTCGCCCTGGAGGCTTCCCGCACCCCATAGGGGAAGTCACAGTAGCCAGAGCTTTCCCAGAGAAGTCGAAAGTCTAAGTGTCAAGCTTATTCCGTGGAAAGGGCACAAGCGCCTGGAATGATATGGTTCTTGGGTTGTATGTGCTCCTCAGACTTCCCCGATACTGGTGGGAGACTTATTATTTCTTACTTGCATTGTGGGAGTGCCTAGGGGCCAGGTCCTGTTGTGCTAGTTACTGCATTAACATGTAACGTGTAATAATCCCTGCTCTGAAGAAGTGTTTTTTTATCCACGAAAGCTGATGCCCAGCTAAATCTGTCAGTCTTTAAGGTGCCACCAGACTCCTCGTTGGTCCTACCCTGAAGAGTTTATGATCCAAGTTTGTACAGAGATTAAGGGTAGAATATGCTCTTTATGTGGTAGCTATACATAGGGGCCTGACACTGCAGATACTTAAGCACATGAGCAACACTGTTAGTTTGTGGGGAGCTCCTCGCGTTCTTAAACATTTGCAAGATTGAGCCTTTTGTAAAGGTAGCATGGTATTAAAGCAATTTCACTCTGTGCGGAAAAATTGATGACAGATTGTTGTACAGCCCAGGTTCTTTCTGCTCTCACTTGTATGCTAATTTCAGTAATTGCCCATATAAATCAAACAGTTGTGTGGTTAAAGTTTGGAAAATGATGTTCTCAAAGTGTTATTAGACTTAAGCTTTGTCTGCAAACAAAAGTTGTATTGCTTTAACTATACCAGAGTATTGAAAGACGCTCTTCTTCCCCAGCATGGTTATTGTTATACGAGTGTAAATGTGCTCTGTATTGGTATATTTGTTCCTGTACAGTAAAGATAATGAGTTATACTGGTGTAAGTTACATTTATACCATGATAGCTGCATACACTTGAAGGGTTGTACCGGTTTAACTGTAAAAATTGGTTAATTAATTGGTAAAAAATCATACCATAATTGACATACCTGTACAAAAACTATGTGTAGACCAGGCCTTAAGAGTTAACATTCATTTGAGGTGAGTGGAGACAATTATCAACTTACGGAGCTGTTTAATCTGTTTGCAGACTTAGAAAGATGACACAGCTTCAGTTTTCAATTGATTTATCCTTAGTTCATATTTTGAAGATTTTCTTCACAACCATAAGGGCTAGAGACTTTTTTTTTTTAAGTGTCTTTGATTTTGCAGAACCTGTTTGTTATTACCATGTGGATCTGTTGTTTGACATTACTGGACATCTCTGCTCTTTCCCATCCAGACAGAGTCAAAAAACTCATGCCCCAGTCATGGATACAGAAGATGTGCAGAATCCCACCTCCACCCATGGAGCAGTAACTGTAGCTTTACTCCCTTCATTACCCACAGAACTGAAAGCAGAGTGTCAGAGCCTCTCTTCTTCTCTTTCTGTCCCCCCGCACCCTCAGCAAGCGAGACTCACAATGGCCAGGGTCTCCCCATCTCTCTCTCTCTCTCTCTCTCTCTCTCTGTCTCTTTGAAGAGAGAGAACACAAGTGAATCACAATTGCCAGTGCCTCTCCCTGAGAGTAATTCTGATTATTGTCTTCTCTTCTTCCTCCCCATTGAGTAATATGAATCATAGGGTCGATGCTGCTTCTTTACTCTCCCTGATGACAGTAGTAATAATTTCTGAATGATTGTCCATCCCTTTTGTCCCCTACCAGTAAATATTGGCCTTTTCCTTCCTCCAGTGCTACTCTTTCCCCTCCCCAGTGAGTAATAATAGCTATTGTCCTTTTTTCCCTTAAGAGTAATACTTGTCAGTATTTGGGGTTATTGTTCCCTGTCCCCCAAGGAGTAATAATGGCAACACCTCTTCCACATGCAGAGGTTTTTAATGGCAAACGTTACTTTCTTCACTCCAACCCCTATAGTATTATAGGTTTGTATTGTAGTTTGTTTTGTAAATGCATGCTTTTATACATTGATGAAATAAATAAATAATGATGTTTTTTCTTTAACTTCAGAAAGAGGTACTAGGTGTATCCCTCCAAAGTCTTGCTGTACTAGAGGATTGCACTTGTACCTTTATTCAGTCCACACTAACCATCCTATTTCAAAATGTCTACAGAAAATTTTCCATTACTGTTGCAATATCTGCGTTGTGCATCATGCAGTTTTCAGCCCAGGTTCCAGGGATTTTTAGAATAAAGTCCTATTTTGAAAGATGATACATTATTTTTCTCAAAATACAGAGTATGAAATAACATTTCTCATTGTACATATTTTTATTTTGTAAAATTTCTTGGCAGTTGTATTGTTATAAAATAGAAGGCTCATAGGCATAAAATCACACAAGCTGAGGTAACTCAAAACAAGAAATTAATCAAAGAAGTACAGGAGACACCTGACATTGTGCACTGTTTGACCAAGGGATTGCAGGAGCCCTGTGAAATTGTGCTGGGAGCACCAACAGCAATGCGGAAGCTATAACACCAGTACTTTTGGTTTAAACTAGCCCAGCTAATGATACAGTGGCCTGATGCTGTTCTGTTATTGGTAAGTTGTGTACAGGAGCCACAGAGGTATCAAACTGATGCTGCTAGGAATGACTTTGATACTGCAACACATAGCTGTTCCACACCGGGAGTGGCAATACAACTGATCACTCCATCTGCAGAAAAGTTAAAGGTTAATGTCAGTTTCACTAAATGGCTGCTGGGGCCCTCTTAACCAAGAATTGGCTATTGGGAAATACAGTTTTGCAAGACTTGATCCTTTTCTAGGTTGCTGGTCACTTCGAATAGTCAAAAATTTATTGTGTGATATCTTATTGTCTTATCTGAAATGGACTAGTAATTTCAACCTAATCCAGTTCCTAGTTGACATGGCCTCACATGAAAAACTACTGAAGCTGGCAGTCTCAGCAGAGAAGCCACTGACTGAATGGATGTTGAAAACAATCTGCCTTTTCACATTAGAGGTGGTCCCTCCAGTTCAGGTTAGCAGTATGTTGATGAATCAGTATAGGGAAGCTTACAGGTCACTGCTCTTAGTTTATCTCTGTCGAAGTCATTTTGTCAGCCTTGATTATTATTAAATTCCCAACAAAAGAAATATTAAACTGCTGTTTCTGGGAAAGGGATAACGACTGAACATAATGAACAAAACCATCAACTTACATAGATGCCGTGATTCCACTGAGGATACCAATGCTGTAGTAAAGATTGAGGAGGAGTTTCTGTTATATTATGTAACCCCTTGTGTATATTTTTTAACTACTGTTTAAATGCCATTTTTCTTAAGACTCTGCTACTTAATTTTTTGTGTGGTAATTTAAATGACCATGTAATGGATGCTTTGGCAGTACAGTATGTAGGTAGGTAAAGTACTCCCTTACTCTACTTTCAACTACTGGAAACTTTCTCTAATATTCTGCCAAGTATCAGAGGGGTAGCCGTGTTAGTCTGTATCCACAAAAAACAATGAGGAGTCTGGTGGCACCTTAAAGACTAACAGCTTTATTTGGGCATAAGCTTTCGTGGGTAAAAAACCCCACTTCTTCAGATGCATGGAATGAAAATTACAGATGCAGGCATAAATATACTGACGTATGAAAAGAAGGGAGTTACCTTACAAGTGGAGAACCAGTGCTGACAAGGCCAATTCAGTCAGGGTGGATGTGATCCACTCCCAATAATTGATGAGGTGGTATCAATACCAAGAGAGGGAAAATTGCTTTTGTAGTGAGCCATCCACTCCCAGTTCCTATTCAAGTCCAAATGAATGGTGTTAAATTTGCAAATGAATTGTAGCTCTTTCAGTTTCTCTTTGAAGTCTGTTTTTGAAGTTTTTGTTGTTGAAGGATGGCTACTTTTAAATCTGTTGTAAAATGTCCAGAGAGATTGAAGTGTTCTCCTACTGGGTTTTGTATGTTACCATTCCTGATGTCTGATTTGTGTTTGTTTATTCTTTTCCGAAGAGACTGTCTGGTTTGGCCAATGTACATGGCAGAGTAGCGTTGCTGGCACATGATGGCATATATCACATTAGTAGATGTGCATGTGAATGAGCCCCTGATGGTGTGGCTGATGTGGTTGGGTCCTATAATGGTGTTGCTAGAGTGGATACGGGGGCAGAGTAGGCAACGCGGTTTGTTACAGGGATTGGTTCCTGGGTTAGTGTTTCTGTGGTGTGGTGTGTGTAGTTGCATGTGAGTATTTGCTTCAGGTTGCGGGGCTGTCTGTAAGCGAGGACTGGCCTGCCTCCCAAAGTCTGTGAGAGTAGGGATCGTTTTCAAGGATAGGTTATAGATCGTTGATGTGCTGGAGAGGTTTTAATTGGGGGCTGTATGTGATGGCCAGTGGTGTTCTGTTATTTTCCATGTTGCACCTGTCCTGTAGTAGGTGACTTCTGGGTACCTGTCTTGCTCTGTCAATCTGTTTCCTCACTCCCTGGGTGGGTATTGTAACTTTAAGAATGCTTGATAGAGATCTTGTGTGTTGGTCTCTATCTGAGGGATTGGAACAAATGTGATTGTATCTTGGGGCTTGGCTCTAGACAACGGATCATGTGATGTGTCTGCAGAGCTACAATTCATTTGCAAATTTAACACCATTCATTTGGACTTGAATAGGGACTGGCTCACTACAAAAGCAATTTTCCCTCTCTTGGCATTGACACCTCCTCATCAATTATTGGGTGTAGAATTCAGTAGCTGTTACGGAAAGGGGACCAGGTTCTGCCAAAGCTCCTGTCATCTACTCTTGGGATTATTGGGAGTGGACCACATCTACTCTGACTGAATTGGCCTTGTCAACATTGGTTCTCAACTTGTAAGGTAACTTCCTTCTCTTCATATGTCAGTATATTTATGTCTACATCCTTAATTTTCACTCCATGCAGCTGAAGAAATGGGGTTTTTTACCCACGAAAGTTTACGCCCAAATAAATCTGTTAGTCTCTGAGGGCTTGTCTACATTAGCAGTTTACAGAGCTGCAATTTTCTGGCTCGGGGTGTGAAAAAACACCCCCTTGAGTGCAGCAAGTTTCAGCGCTGTAAAGTGCCAGTGTAGACAGAGCACTAGCGCTTGCAGCCGCACCTCTTGTGGAGGTTTTTTTTTTGTTTTCTTTTTTTAAAGAGCTTTAGCGTTGCTAGTGTAGACTAGCCCTAATATTCTGGTACCTGTAGTTTAATCACTGCCCTTCTGCTTTCTTCAGACTGCCTTTTCAGTTGTCATAGTCATTCCTGAATATAAATATGTTAATCTCAGGTCCATTAATACATGAATGTGACATCCCCAGTTGCCTTTATGTAGCAGATACCTAAGGTTAAGGATAATGTTCACTTGAACTTGGTTGTTGGTTACTTTTCGCTTTAGATTTTTTTAAACTTCATTGTTCTTCCAAGGCAAAGTACATGTGAAGATTGTTCTTCTTACCATTTTTTTTACTATTGGTTTTAATATTTTTGGAACAAAACCTATACTGAGGGAAGTGTACTGTCTTTCATTTTTTATTTACCAGAGTATGCTTTTCACTGTTGAATGTCTAGCAGATATGGATTTGAAATTCATAGGCTCCTTGCTGAGCCCTTTACTATGATTTCTGGACTAGCTGTTTGGCTCCTTGTTCCTCTTTTCAAAAAGGTAGCTTCGTAGCCGAAGAAATGACCTTCAATGATCTGCTTTTGAACAGCTTTTTGTTTGCTTTGGTTATTTTATTCAATGATTACTTTACTGAATTTGTTGTGTGAATTTTTTTTTGGTTCTCCCTTCTCTCCCCTTGTATTTCACTACCTTTGCTTCTGTGTAGTCTTCCATTGATGGACGTAATTTATCATTTGTTGATGATTTTATTTTGGCTTTATGGACAGAGTCACTGTTTTTTATTTAAGCTTTTTAGGAACTAAGAGACTATGTAGGGTCCAGAATATTAGAAAAAGAAACAAGTACAGACATCTGCCAATGTAAATGTATAATTTTTAGGATCCAAGCACTTTTATCTATCATTCTTTCAGAACTGCAAAATACACACGGAGAGATGTGAACAAATTAAAAAATTAAAATCATCTTAAATGCTACTTCTTTGAGTCTGCCCTTTTGGCTATTTTTCTTTTTAATTTCTAAATGAACCTAATTATTTGGAATTCAAATTAAATAAATGATGTAACTTGTAGACTAGGAGGGAGTAAAGTTTTCGTTGATATCACTTAATTAATGGGGTTTTTGCCATGTTCCTCAATGGTAGAATATAAAACACAAAATAGACTTGTCATGAAAAGCCTAAAATCTCTGAAAATTGTGAAATACAAATGTTGTCAGTTTTTCACCTTCTGTGTATGCACAGAGAAACACTATCAAGTTGTGGATTTGAAATGAGTGATCAATCTTGTTGAGTGCAGGAAACATATGGGGCCTTGGCAAGAGCCAGGATGCGTGCTCTTGGGCTCTCTCCTCCTGAATCTGTGGACTAGATTTTTTTAGAGCAGCTGAGATGAACAAAGAGTAGATGACAGGAGCTTTGGCAGAATCTGGTCCCCTTTCTCCTAACAGCTACTGAATTCTTTCCCATCTGTCCGATTCCTGTACTTAGTGTTAATCAGTACCTATTTGGGGGAGTGTCTCTCTATGCCATGCTGTTGCAGATGTGACTAACAGAGGTGCTCATGCTGGAGCCCTCTTGGTTTAAAAAGGAGAGAGTATTGTCAGCATTCTGTCAGTCTCTGTGACCTTTGGAATGTTCTCCCTCCTGAAAATAGCCCTTTAAGGTGATCTTTAAGGGCATAGCTACACTTTCAGATGTAGAGCGCTGTGAGTTAAACCCGCCTTCATAGAGCGCAGTAGGGAAAACGCTGCAGTCTGTCCACACTGACAGCTGCAAGTGCACTGGCGTAGCCACATTTGCGGCACTTGCAGCAGCATTGGGAGCGGTGCATTGTGGGCAGCTGTCCCACAGAGCACCTCTTCCTATTCTGGCGCTGTGGCTTGTAGGAAGGGGGAGGGGAGTGCAGAGCATTTGATGTCCTGTCCCACTTCCCGAGATGCATCGGTTCGCATACCAGCATTCCCTTTGCTTCCGTCCACATTTGGCGCCATCTTTCAACGGTTTTTGTACTGCTCGCTTCTTCCCTTTTGGTCTCTGGGGATGGAGCCCGAACTGCTGAGGAATGTGCTGATGAGTCTCGCCAGCGCATCACATTTGGCAGTCGAGGGATTCCTTAAGATCCAAAGTGACCGTAAGGACTCCGATGATATCGACTCGAGTAACGCAAACAACATGAGTTTGCTTGTGGCATTCACAGACATGCTCACCACTGTGGAACTCCACTTTTGGGCTTGGGAAACAAGCACTAAGTGGTGGGAATCACATCATCATGCAAGTCTGGGATGATGAGTCGTGGCTGCAGAACTTTCGGATGAGAAAAGCCACTTTCATGGGACTGTGTGAGGAGCTCGCCCCCACTCTGCGGCGCAAGGACACGAGTTTGAGAGCTACCCTGACAGTGGAGAACCGTGTGACTACTGCAATAATCTGGAAGATGGCAACTCCAGACAGCTATTGATCAGAGTGGGGAAGTCGACCGTTGGAATCGTGTTGATGCAAGTTTGCCGGGCCATTAATCGCATCCTGCTCAGAAGAACCGCCATAACCTTTGGATAACGTGCATGACATTGTGGCTGGCTTTGCACAAATGGGTTTCCCTAACTGTGGAGGGGCGATAGATGGGACGCATATTCCAATTCTAGTACTAGCCCACCTAGCCTCAGAGTACGTTAATCGGAAGGGCTATTTCTCTATGGTTCTCCAGGCGCTTGTGGATCACCATGGGCATTTCATTGACATTAACGGAGGCTGGTCCGGAAAGGTGCATGACGCACGCATCTTTAACACTGGTCTGTTCGGGAAGCTGCAAGCAGGGACTTTTTTCCCAGACCAGAAGATCGCCATAGGGGAAATGAAAATGCCCATTGTACTCCTTGGAGACCCCGCTAAGCCTTTGATGCTGTGGCTCATGAAACCCTACGCAGGGAGCCTTGACAGCAGCAAGGAGCGGTTCAACAACAGGCTGAGCCAGTGCAGAATGACTGTGGAGTGTACTTTTAGCCATTTAAAGGGTCGCTGGCACTCTCTGTATGGGAAGCTGGACCTGGCTGATAACAGCATCCCCACGGTTATATCTGCGTGCTGTACTCTCCATAACATTTGTGAAGGGAAGGGTGAAAGATTCACTCAGGCATGAAACTCAGAGGTTCAACACCTGAAGACTGAATTTGAACAGCCAGAGAGCAGGGCTATTAGAGGGGCCCAGTGTGGGCCCGCAAGGATTAGGGATGCCTTGAGGGAGCAATTTGAGGCAGAAAGTCAACAGTAATGTCTGGTGTGGTGCCCTGCATGGAAGTGAAGTCCAGTAGGAATCTATGTTTGCTACATATGATACACTGACTTGCAGTGTCTGTTGCTTTCTTGGCTAAGTTTTCTTTTACATTATGCAATAATAAAGAATGTTTTCAAAGCCAAAAAATCAATTTATTGAAAAGAAACACAACACAACACAACTGCTTGGGAAACACAAAGGGCAAGGGGGTGGGGTGGGGTGGGGAATGGTACAATCACAGATTTGCATATGTCCTGTCTGGAGTGCTGTGCAATGCGTGCTGCACTTCAGGATGGCTATTGTAAAGGTTCCTTCCCCACTCTGAACTCTAGGGCACAGATGCAGGGGACCTGCATGAAAACCCCCTAAGCTTATTTTTACCAGCTTAGGTTAAAACTTCCCTAAGGTACAAACTATTCTACCTTTTGCAAGGGATGTGCTGGCCGCCCTTCCCGCAGCCCGTATTGGCCTGGAGTGGTGAACCGCGGCCAGTGGGAGCCGCGATCGGCCAAACCTGCAGATGCGGCAGGTAAACAAACCAGTCCGGTGCACCAGGGGCTTTCCCTGAACAAACGGCGGACAGGCTTTGAGAACCACAGGTCTACACAATAACATAATTTGCCTGTCCCAAAGCGAGCAAACACAACCCATTGGAGCCCCAAAATGGTGAGTAAGCACAGGGTCCAACCTGACTTGTTGTTTCACTGCTGTACTGCCCTCTGCATTTCTGTGTCTTGGGGAGAGCCAACAGGGGCAGGGGGCCCCTATACTGAACACTGTCCCCACTTTTTCCACAGGAGTTCGTCCTGGAAGATATCTCTCTGCTGAGGGTGACCAGGGAAGCAAGGGAGGGTCTTCCACCCTGGCCCCTATGCAGCTTGCCTGTGTGCAGCAACGATTCCCCCCTGCCTCTCATAGCACAGTGCTGCAGGCAAGTTAGCCTTACTGGGACGAGGACAACAGTGGCTCTCCCGAAAAACCTGTGCAAGCGCATTGCCCAAGTTCTGGCTGAGACCTTTGAAGAGATCACTGAGGCCGATTACTGTGATGTGAGAGAGCACATCAATGCCCTATTCCACATGTAGGCATGCGTTCAGCCCTAACCCTCCTCGCCCCAAGAGCTCGCATCAAATAACTTCCTTCCCAAAATAAAAGCTGCTTACCGGGAACCTCCTCTGGTGTTTGTCCTTCCCCAAGCTCCTGGCTGCATGCATCTAGGGATTCCGGGGTGTCTTCCTCTGCTGGAGCACGCTTGCTCCCGCTTTGCTCCTTCTCCTACCTTGTTGAACTGGGCTCTGAAGTGTCCATGGTGCTACTCGGAGTGGAGGTGGGGTTGCCCCCAAGTATCGCGTCCAGCTCTTTGTAAAAACGGAGCGGCTGTTTGCCTCTCGGGCTTTGCAGTAGGCATTCCACAGCTCCTTCACTTTAACCCTGCACTTCAGTGCGTCCTGGTCATGGCCTTTCCAGCATGGCTCTTGATATCTGCCCAAAGATATCGTAATTCCTATGGCTGGAGTGCAGCTGGGACTGGACAACTTCCTCCCCCCCAACACTGATGAGGTCCAGCATCTCACCATTGCTCCATACTGGGGATCACCTGGTGTGTGGAGGCATGGTCACCTGGAAAGATTCGCTGAGAGCACTCCACGCCTGGCTGAGCAAACAGGAAGGGGATTTTCAAAATTCCCAGAGAATTTAAAGGGTGGGTCTGACGGTTGGTCACCTGAGTGCAGGGCAGTAGAGTTCAAAGTAATGACCAGAGTGGCTAGAACATGTATTGTGAGATACTTCTGGAGGCCGATCATAGCGCAATAACAGACCAGGGTGTCCACACTGGCGCTGCGGCACTCCAGCAGTGGCACAGCAAACGTTCTTCCACTCGCCTAGATGGAGTACCAGCAGCGCTGTAGCCACGGAGACAGATCACTCTACGTGCCTTGCCAGTATGGACGGGGAGTGAGCTAGGGCACCCGGGGCTCCTTTATTGTGCTGTAACTTGCAAATGTAGCCAAGTCCTAAATCTGTTTACCTAGACCTTCGGGGAGACAGAAAACTGACAAGGGTAGATGGGTTCTAAGTGTGCTTATTTTCTTGGTTACTTTCTACTGTTAAGCTTGAGGCAAAATTTCTGGTTCTGTGTTAAGGATTGCATTTTAAATATTTGTCAAGGGCTTCTAGACCTTGGTTTGAAGAACCTTGTACTGTTTTGTACAAATCAAAATAAATTGTCAGAGAGAGACAGTTATTATCTTTTCAGAGTAGCAGCCGTGTTAGTCTGTATTCGCAAAAAGAAAAGGAGTACTTGTGGCACCTTAGAGACTAACAAATTTATTAGAGCATAAGCTTTCGTGAGCTACAGCTCACTTCATCGGATGCATTTGGTGGAAAAAATGGTTTGTTTGTTTTTTCCCACCAAATGCATCCGATGAAGTGAGATGTAGCTCACGAAAGCTTATGCTCTAATAAATTTGTTAGTCTCTAAGGTGCCACAAGTACTCCTTTTCAGTTATTCTCTTAGATATCTTGTACCGATTTCATGAAGGCTAGGATCATTACTTCCTGGACTGGCTCCTCACAGAATATTCCACAAACTCAAAGTAGAGTATTGGGGAGATGAGTTGTTGGTGATTGCTGCTGAAGAGCTTTTAAAAAGTTATCCATTGATCCTTATAATTATTCAATGTAAAGCACCAACAAACCAAGAAGTGAATGGGAATATAATTGGTGCTGATTTTTTGTTAGTTTGGGAGGGTGTGTGTGTGTGTGTCTTCAAAAAAAAAAATCATATACTGGGACATGTTGTTGGTTGATACTAGCCATTAAAGTACTTGATTTTGAAATGTGGTGTTGCCCTATGAAATGTACTTTGTCCCATGGAAAAAACACACTTCTTTCTGTGTAAACTAATGTACCCTTAAATTGCATTTACTTAATCTGAGTCACTTTCATTGATTTAAATAGAGCAGAATTTGAGAAGTACATTTTTAAAAAAAGGATTAGAAATGGTTATTTTGTATTCATATTGTTCCCTTTTTTCACTAACTTCTAATATGAAAAACCTTTGCTAATCTAGTAACTATTAGAATGTAGATTTAATTATTTTTTTCTTAATATATTTTAAAGTGAAAGGTGCCAGATTGACAGCTCTGGAAACTAAGTATCCTGTCACACAATAGGTATGTATTGGCAGTGCAAGCTTCTCTACACTGTTTAAATGTGACACAACCTTCTTGAGGGGTGAAAGGATAGTTCAATCTCTATTTATTTCTTGACTTTTCTGCTAAATTTGCCAACAAAGGTGCCAGTTTTGATTCTGATTTTTGTGTTGCGACCAGCTGTCCTCCGGGACATAATTGAGACCAATAAGTCATTTTATGTAGGCCACTGACCAGCTTTAAGCAGATAATGACTGAGTCCTATACTTGTTTGAATTTATTCTAAGCCTAATTTAGAGTTCATGTGTGCAGTACTGGTCATCCTATCTCAGAAAGGATATTGTAAAATTAGAGGGTGTTCAGGTGAGAGTGAAGAGAATGATTGGGGCAAGCAAAAACTCACCTATGAAGAGAGATTTAAAAAATTGCAATGGTTTATCTTATAAAGACAAATTTGAGATGGGTCATAATAAAAATATAATGAATGATATGGAGAAGGTAGATTAGGAATTTCTCTTGTTTCAACGCAAGAACAAAGACATTAAAAATAAATGGGGTAAATTCAAAACTGAAAAAAGGTCCCCCGCAACCTTCCTTTCAAAATGCATAATGAAACTGTGGGACTTACTGCCACACAATATTGTTGAGGCCAAAAGCTTAGCAAAATTCAAAAAGGATTGAACTTTTATGTAGATGATGATAATCAGAGTTTTTAAAACTGTTGCTTACATAAATTTTGGAAGATATGTTAAACCTCATGCTTCAGGGTTTAAACCAGTCTCCCAACTGTAAGGGATTAGAAGGAGACCTAATGTGGGGTGCAGATTATATTGCATCTGCCTGTTTTGGGGTTTTGTGTACCTTCCTCTGAATCACCTGGTGTTGGTCAATGTGAAACAGGTTTAAAAAAAAAAAGACTCCACTACAGGAAAGAGGTTATAGTTTTGTGCTAGTAGTATTGTTAAATATCATTAAATATTTGCTTCAGTAGCGCCCAGAGGCATCAACCAAGTCACGGTCCCATTTTGCTGGGCACTGTGCAAACATATATTAAATGACAGTCCCTGCTTCAAAGATTTTACATTGTCTGAATCATAAGACCTGTCTATGAAGAGGGGGAAAAAGTGGGTGTGGAAGATGAAGTAACTTACAGCAGAATCTTTTAGCACAGAGTAGCTTTTATATACAGTCCTTTTGTAGCGGTAATTGTTACTCATCTCCTGCCTAATGATTATCAGATGGCAGTTTCCTGACTTGGTTTGCAAAAGAAATAGTTACTTATCAGTAGACCCAAGAGTGGGAAACCAGTGACGACACATTTTAAAAGAAAACTGTTTAACAGAAATCTGAGTGCTTTTTTTGTGGTAGTAGTAGGGCTTGTACCTCCACATGGTGTAGCTTCAAGAGCAGGGATGTCAGTCACTTCATATGGTATGCCTGATTCACTACCCTGTCATGTGGTGCAGGCTACATTCAGCAAAAGCTATTAAAATAGAAACAGATGAAGATAAACCATGTTTGTAATTTCATTTATTTTAGATTTTAGTGACTGCTACTCCCCAGTACCTGACATATCTTAGCCTCAGCCCAGAGATGTGCTCCCAACGTTGATACACTGGTTGAAGCTATCATAAGTATCAAGTTCAGTGTTAGTTGAGAATATAGTTTTAGACTTGTTGAATACCTGTTCATGCACATACATGCTCCCAAATGTGGAAAGAATTTTTGATGCAAAGGCTTCAGCTTGGGATAATTTGATTCTAGATTTTGATACAACTTGGGAAAGCAGTGTGTCTCTTTGCAGTACAGTAAGTTCTATCTGGAGCTCCTAAGGTACATCATGAACGTTAACACAAAATGACAGGTTTCAGAGTAGCAGCCGTGTTAGTCTGTATTCGCAAAAAGAAAAGGAGTACTTGTGGCACCTTCGAGACTAACAAATTTATTAGAGCATAAGCTTTCGTGAGCTACATTCGATGAAGTGAGCTATAGCTCACGAAAGCTTATGCTCTAATAAATTTGTTAGTCTCTAAGGTGCCACAAGTACTCCTTTTCTTTTAACACAAAATGAAAGTGCTGAAAATTGTGAACTCTCCTTCATGATTCCTGAAGTCAGAGACTCATTCTTGATATTCCTTTGTCAGTTTAGCAATTTTGCCCACATACCTTTCTGTGGCATCACCACTTTGAGTCCCAACGGTATCATGTAGTGATTTCAAGGTGAGAAAATCTGCCAGGTTATACGAGAGAGTTATTTCTCTGTAGCTGAAGCATAATTTCAAAGGTGTGAATATTGTTATAGTCTCCACTTGGTTGCGCCCCTCCATTCTTGTGTTGTGCGAGTTCAGGAGCTCAGTAATATCCATGATGAAAGCAACATCTTGAAGCCATTCATTGTCCAGTAATTCATTGACATCTTTCCCTTTCTGATCCATGAAAAGTTGGATCTCACCATATGATTTAAAAAAAAGTACTTCAACACAGCTCCTTGACTTAGCCACCAAATTTCTGTACAATAATGGCAGTCCATGATGAATGTCACATTCTTCCAACAGCCAGCTGAACTGCCAGTGGTTGAGAGCTCTAGCTTTGTTAAAATAAATTTTATTCATATCCATCACATGATTCTTTTTCTAAGTTTTATAACGGAGAGCTTCGTGATGTAAAATGTAGTGAAAACTGCTAACCTGCTGGTTATGTTTGAAACTTTGCAGTTTAGCCTTCAATTTTGTCACAACTCCAGCTTTCTTGCCCACCATTGAGAGTACCTCATCTGTGGCCAGACTCACAGCTCTTCTACAGTCCTCATTCAATTTGTTCAGAGCTTCCACAAAGTTGTTAGAGGTCATTTGCTATTGTTGTGTGTCTTATTGGACACAACTCTAGCTCTAGAGGATGACATATTTACATGCGCACACTTTAGTGCTGTATCTTGAGAACTAGTATGTAGCCACTGGGGGGTGACATAGTCGTGCACTTGAACAGATCTGATTTTTCTTCTGGAGACGATTAATGGTGTGCGTAAGCTATAATAGTTTTTCTATCATGCCCATGCATATAATAAGAGCGGCCATACTAGGACAGACCAGAGGTCCATCTAGCTCAGTATCCTGTCTTCTGACACTGGCCAATATCAGGTGCTTCAGAAGGAACAAATGGAACAGGTAATCATCAAGTGATCCATCCTCTGTTGCCTATTCCCAGCTTCTGGCAAATAGAGGCTAGGGACACCATTGCTGCTCATCCTGGCTATAGCCACTGATGGTCCTGTCCTCCATGAGTTTATCTAGTTCTTTTTTTGAACTCTGTTAGTGTCTTGGCCTTCACAACATCCTCTGGCAAAGAGTTCCACAGGTTGACTATGCGTTGTGTGAAGTAATACTTCCTTTTGTTTGTTTTAAACCTGCTGCCTACTTATTTCATTTGGTGACCCCCTATGTCTAATCATATCTAATATATATTGCAGGAAACCAGACAAATATGAACATGTTTTATGGTGCTTTACTTTTGATCATGCCCTTAACTCATGGACTTTATTAATCATGTCACAATACTCCTCTGTGACATAGTTTCTTTGGAGGGTAAAATAGCTAAGCCATTCCTAAGATGAAATGCAGTTATGGTAAAAGTGTGCAATATGCATCAGGGAAGGAAGTGAAGACTATGATATCCTTTTGAAACTGAAGGAAGAATTTAGATAGGCAGAAGGCAATTATCTACATTGAACTCTGAGGATGGAATTTACGGTTATTACTATTTCAAAAGAAAAAGTAACAGTTTTTCATTTGGCAAAAAGCATATCTTCCTGATCACATATGAAGAAAAGATAGACTTTATATGATTTCAGATTACATAAGACATTCCACTTTTTTTATTTGAAAGATTCAATTTTTTTTGAGTGGCCATAAAGGCCATCTATCTAGTAAGTATTCTAACTTGTACTGTAGAATAGAACCGTATAATAAATACAATACTAGAGCATTTATATGAAATCAATAGAGTTTAAACATAATGGGTCAGATCATACCCTCTACTTCTGTGAACAAATGAGGCTGGAGGTGTGAAAATGGGGAGTGCTGTCTCTGCCGTTTCTTCCTCCACTTTTTCTCAAACTCACTGGAAGCCCCTCCATAGGGATCTATGTCTGTGGCTTGGGAGGAGACAGAGACTGTGGATGCATCTAATGAAGTGAGGTGTAGCTCACGAAAGCTTATGCTCAAATAAATTGGTTAGTCTCTCTAAGGTGCCACAAGTACTCCTTCTCTTTTTGTGGATGGGTCGTTTCTGTCATGGTACCACTTGCCATGTTTTCCCCCATAACTCCACAGCAGATGCCTCAGTTAGATAATGTGGACCAATTTAGTATTCATGTATAGTCATGCATAGTATTCTTGTATAGTCTTGTCCAGTGTGCAGAGAAATGCCTCTCCTTGGTGGAGGGAGCTAAGGACAATAGCTGACAGCAAAGCCATGGGAGCATGCCTTTGAACTACAAGGAGGATATCACAAGTGCAGGACCTCTGTTTAGTTTCTCACAATTCCAATAGACCTAAGATTCACAGCTTCAGAAGGGTGAACCCCTTGACATTTATTCCATAGGACATCAGAGAACCTAACGCCACTTCTTCCTCCCCTGCCCCTCGCTCCTGAGAAAGCTCAATGGTAATTTTCCAAATGGGAGGTAGGTAAGTAGAAATTCAACCTTGTGCATTTTTTTTCTATGTAATGGATTTTCTGGTTCAGGGGATAAGTTAATATTACATATTACTAGATAATTTGACTAGCATGATGATGTGGCGACAGAATAGTTATGAAACTGGTATTCCTAAGCAACCATGGAACACTTGCTTTTTGGTCTCTGATGAGAGAATTGATGGCCACCAGTCTTAAAGGAGGTGGTGGGTTTCAGCATCTTATAATTTTAATACTTGATACAGTTGAATGGAGGTCATTGTGTGGAGAAAATAATTTCATAAATGAAGAAGTGAGCATGGTGGTCCTTCAATAATTTAAAGTGTGACTTTACCCTAAAAAGTTACTGGATAAATTTGGCAGCACAGGGTTTCATGTTGGCTGTTTTAATGATCCTAGATCATTCAATTAAGTTTATAAGTCATTCTTTTTTTGGTTTGTAATTGACATTCCTAAAAGTTCACTTATGGATGTGAAATTCTTTCTTCCATACATCATTAGTAGTAAAGATTCGTCTGGACAGATTGTTACACCTGTGCAACCCTGTTGTCTTCAGATGAGTTGCACAGGTGAATTGTGTAGCGCTGAAATATAATATAGTTCCTCTCTTTCAGCTGTGTTGGTTTTGCAGGGCTAACAAACAAACATAAAAAGTAGTATAAACCAGGGTGGATTTGATTTAAATCAGGAAGACTCGATTTAATCATGGATTTCTACATAAAAGTGCATTCTTGTTGATTGTTATAATATAATACATATTCTTCACAACTCAGATATGTGTAGGTTTCATTTTTAGAGGGTACACACTATACATGTTAAAATGATTTATTTTGAGAACTTTTCACGTTAGTTTTACAGCTATATGAGAAAATGAATGATTGGTTATTTCATTTACCAAAGATAACTGAAACAGATAGTTCACCTCCCAATGGACTTCATAAATATCTCCAGTTCAACAGGTTAATAATTTAATATTTGGAGGATTTTCTTGCCAGGCTGTATTAGGAGGAGAACATCACCAGACAGACATTTAAATTGTTTTATTTAACTAAACAACATTATGTATTATGGATTTTTTTCTTCAGCAGCAAACATAGAATATTTTAACAAAACAAGCATATGAATTTTTGAATTTAACATTAAAGTTTTTTAAAAGCAGGTTTGTTTTTCTTAAAATTGTTTAACTAAAATAATTAAATGAAATATTTAAAAAAACAAAAATTATATGGACTGCGTCAGCCAAGTCAACATGAGAAACTTAAAATATTGTCTTCTGCAGCTACCTCAGTCATCTTCACCTTCATTTTCTGGTTTGTTCATAATCTGGAAAAGAAAAACAAGCTTTCCTGCTTTTGCAGGTCCCAAACGATTTCTCAATTTAGAATGAATTAGTCCAAAGGAAGAGAATATCCTTTCTACACCATCAGAAGGAAGCTACTGCTGTTAAAAGTGACATTATCACTTCAAGAGTCTCTGAATTTAAGTGCTTAAGTGACTTCCACCAGTTCACTGGTGTGACGTTCTTTAAAACATCATCAGCAAGCATACATTTCTTGAATGGTTCACTCTTAGCTCTGAAGTTCATTATAGTTGCATTATGGAGGGATGATTGCTGGATGTCCATGTCATAGCCAACTCCTCTTTTTCAGAAGTTAAGGTTTGACCCTGGTACCAAGTATTGAGAATATTTGCAAGAAAATGATCTGAAGATAATGCTTGTCCCACTTGTTTTTTTTTTTAATGCTTGTAATTTAACTCTGTCATCTCATATTTCTTTTTAAAATCTCACTCAGTACCGTTGAAATTTCAACAGCATCAGCAATAAAACAGCTATTTCCCTGCATTTTGTTCAAGGCTACAGAAATAGGCTTTAGGGTACTCAGCATGTATATGAGATTTCTCTTAAGCCAATGTTGAGAATTTTGGCTGTGACAGTGCCATCTATATTTTCACAATTTTGTTCACAAACTGTCATCAGATTAGGCCAGTTCTTGATATAGTGCTAAAAACAGTCCACTACTGAGTTCCATCACATGTCTTGTTGGAGAATTAGCTTGGTTCCTCCCACTTTTTTCAGAGCAGCTGCAAAGTGGTTATGGAAGTATTTTGCAATTTCAACAACATTAGCCTTTATTTCTGGAACATTGAAGTCTTTGGCTAGGAGGTGCATCAAATGAGAACTTCAGCCGTAATGTTATTAACTTGGGACTCCCTTCAAATAACTTCTTCTCATCTTGGATACATTTGCAGCATTGTCTGTGACCAAGCTGTCACAAAAATTTGAATTTTTTTTCCACTGTTTGTTATAGCTTTTACTGCTGCTACTTGTAAATATTCTGCTGTGCGTGTATTTCCTGATGTATCAATTGCTTCTGTAAGGAAGACATTCCCTTCTTCTGTTTCAGAGTAGCAGCCGTGTTAGTCTGTATTCGCAATAAAGAAAAGGAGTACTTGTGGCACCTTAGAGACTAACACATTTATTTGAGCACAAGCTTTCGTGAGCTACAGCTCACTTCATCACACAAGAACGTACAACATGATCATTGTGGACATTGCTACACCCACCATGACTCAGGTTAACAATTTCACTCTCTAGATCTTTTGCACACTGTTCAGTTGCTCTTTCATACACTTTATCTGCGACGTCTGCTCTGTTGGGTGGACTGTGTCCTGGTCTTAATGATTGAACCATGTTAATGAAGTGTGGGTTCTCAATCATACGGAAAGTAGAGTTTGTTGCATAAACAAACTAGGCAATTTTTTCATCAATTACCTCTTTTTGTAATCTGCTGGTTCTTATCACAAATTTATCTATGGTTGTTTCTGGATGATGGGGATTCTTTTTTTTTTCTTTTTGCTGCAGGTGATATACTGTGGCTATGTGACATATAGGATGTGACTGAAACACATTCATTGGCAGATAACTCGGAAACTATAGAAAATGGTGGTGATCTTGAAGGTTGATAGTCTTCAGAATCCTGTATGATGAGGATGGATTCTTCTAAACAAAATAAGTCCATGCAGTTATTTAATTATTATTACCATGCTGCTCATTTAGTATTACTCATTGTATTCACTGGCACTCAATACTACTTTAAAGGTGAAATTGTAAAAAGATGATCTGCTTATTTCAGCTATTCATTTTTTATCACAACTGCATCTAAAATGATAGTACCATACAGCAACCACTATATTTTTTGCTCAAACACGAGAATTTAAGAATAGTCCAGAAGGAAGATGGGCAGTCCTTAAGAAAGAAGCATAAAATAAAAAATTTACCAATCTGAAGATCCTGCATGTTCAGACATGTTCCTTTCATCATCTTCAACACAGCTTCCTCCTGGGAAGGAACACTTCTCATGGCAACCAGGCCTTGCATTTCTTTGTTGCACTGTTTGCATTTTGCATGCATGCCTGTCTTACTCATAGGTAGAGGAATGTCAGTAAAATATTCACACACTGGGTCTCTTTTAGGGCCTGCTGCCATTATAGGTTGTCCCTTCTAGTGAGAGAATGGTATGGTAGATCTAAAATCAATGAAGGCTACACTCAGAAAGACCTCAAGACTTCTGGAATATGCTGCTCATACAGTTTGACTTTTGTTTCTACTGCCTGTCCCTCCCTTCTCACATTTATCTCCAGACTTCTTCTCCTCGTCCTGATCTGTTCTGCCTCCAACTATCTTTTGTTCATTGAACTTTTTGAAACTTTGCACTTTTAGAGAGAGGAAAGGGATTGACTCAGTGTACACAAATTTGCAGAGGGACAAAAGGGTTGAGGTCTGTTATTTCTCACCTTTATTTGTTTGTTTAAAAACATTTTTCCTGTTAACAAGCATGTTATCTCTGGAAACACAAATCCACAGTTTGAGAACTGCAAAACTAAGCATCTCTGATGGTATCTTCTAGACTGAACACTGAGTCTCATTGGATAGATAGAAATATTCATTTAAATCTATACAGAAGCCCCTGGTACCCCCCAAAGGTTGGGTTCCTGATCCATGAACTATTGCAACTCATTTACAAAACTTTTCTTAAATATGAATATATTGTCTCATAATCCCTATTCCATGATGATATGTTTGAGCTATAGTGTATCTTAATTAAAACTATCTTTAGATATGCTTTTTGAGGAAAAAGCCTTTTATCAAAAAATTTTAAATCATTGATTTTTATCCACACTTGTATAAATTTATTTTAGTCAACAGAATAAGAAAATATGTATGTGAATAAACACACAGCGCTGTTGAGTAAGAAGTTGCCAATTTTATATAATTTTCAGTGTATATTTGCACTTCATAGGATGGTAGGAGAAAGTGAAAAATGAAAATTGCCAAAACCAACAGCTTTCATTTATATATCAGTCTAAGTACTAGTATATGGCCCCATCACCATTGTATATGAGCAGCTGAAAAACTCTGTCAGGCATCTCACTCTGTGATAGATAGATAAATATTATTATTCTCATTTTAAATATGAGGAGTTGAGGCACAGAGATATTGTGACTTAGTCAAAGTCAGTCATAAAGTCAAGCACAGAGCTACGAACTGAACTCAGATACCCAGTCCAATGCTTTAATCATAAAACCATCCTCTCTCTAACTTGTAATGAATAGAACTATCTGGAAATATGTATGTAGTACAGATAAATCTTTTCACGTGAAGGATGGGTATCATTATACTGTCTTCCTGATATCTTTACTTTATAAAAACAAAGTGAATATCAAAATCCAGGAATGTGTGCTCGACGTACAATGGGGGACTGTTTTGTTCTTTGAATCATGAATCCCTCCTATTCCTAGTAATAGGAGTTTTATACCATTTATCTCTTCTCTCCCATCTCTCAAGGATGTCATGCGTCAGTTGAAGAACAGATTTTTGGATAGTAAGAAATAACTTAAACTTTAAAAAATATTGATTTAAAAAACTATTTACAGAATAAAGTGTGTGTACACATAGGCAGAACTGGTAAAACTACATGTTAAGGTTATCTGATGCTTCCTATTATAAGATCCTATTTTCAGTTGCTAAACATTAAGTGTGTAGGCTGAAATTTTCCATATTAGGTTTCTGACTCAGGGTGATGATGATTATTATTATTACTATTTTATTTTTAATTTCAGTAAAAATAGTTCAACTGTTTCTGAGAATAAAGCTAGGGAAAAATATTTTGTCAATGTTAAATTCTAGCAACATACATATAAAAGCTCTAGCACACCCTGGTTCCAAAGTATGGACTTGAAATTCCTCAAGACAGTGGTGTTTGTGTTAGGCATGTGTCTTTTGCCATCCCCGAGAAAATCTACCCAAATTCGGCCAATTTATAAGTCTTTGAAAAATCACAGTTCACATATGATCGATAGGGATTCCAAAGATTCTATCCTTGCTGAGCTGCACAAGCCTCTTGTAGCTCCTAGTTCTGACTAGACTGTACATGCGTTATCTCAGAGAAACTGAGCATGCCTCCTCCACCCCAGAGTTAAGGGTTGAAGCTAGACTTTCCTTGTAATGGCTGCTCCAACTGCTCTGGGGCAAGATGGGGACCAGGCACTGGAACTGAGTGCAGGAAGCCACTCTCATGCGCTCTCAATGATGCCCCCTGCTGCCATGGAGACTGTGTAGAGGAGGAAGCTATCTGATTTGAATGAATTGGGGATAAAAGACCAATTGAGGGGTGGAAAAGTCAGATTGGACTGGAACTGGGGAGTGCTTATCTGATATATAGCGTGAAGGTATGCTTATTAATAATTTGTGTGCTATAGACACAGTGCTTCTATCAGTTTGTGGGAGATTCACTATACTTAAGATGAAGATTGGATATTATTGGTTCTACTGGCAGTTGCTAACTCTCACTTTCTTGGGGTGGTTTTGGTCCTGACTGTGGGAAGTCTTATGATGACATGAAAAGCTCTGTTTGTTGTCCCAGGGAAGCAAAATCCTAGAGAGAGGGAGAGAGATTCCCTCCCATGATGCCTTGTAGGCGCATTAAACTGCGAGCTCAGAGAGCATGAGTTTTACTTCCTGCTGATCTACTAACTGCTGTTAATGCTTCTGTGCACTTCACATCTCTTATTATGAACCATGGTCTCATAATGCTACCTTGAGTAAGTGACCAATATAAAAGTGTTGTTTGTTTGATGTGATAGATTTCAGAATCCCATAATAAATGCATTTATTTTGCATCTTTGATGTTTTTGCTTACTGTCTGCCCACTAATTCACCCTTCCAGGACTCCTTCTAAACTTCGGAGCAGCTTCAAGTACATTTAAAAAAAAAAAAAGTTACTATAGAAAATGTTTGTTGCTTTCTCCCAAGGTGTAGAGTTCTCACCTCAAACTTACAGCAGCTTGAGACAATATTCAGTGTATATTTTGACCTGCAGAGTCAGAAACGGGAGCCTTATGCCATCCAAAAGGAGGAATTTCTAGTTCCTAAACTGAACCCTACAAAATTCTGAGATACTGAGCTTTAAAGATGGGACACTTATGTATAGAAAAATCACTTTACTATAGGTCACTTTTTCAGGTGTTTTCCATTTCCATTTTAATTTCTCTCTCATTCTGCGGCCTGTACAATGGGATTTATAATAACTAAAGTACCTGGTTTTCCAAATGCAGGAATACTAAAAGTAGTCTCAATAAAGATAGGTTTCAGAGTAGCAGCTGTGTTAGTCTGTATCTGCAAAAAGAAAAGGAGGACTTGTGGCACCTTAGAGACTAACAAATTTATTTGAGCATAAGCTTTCATGAGCTACAGCTCACTTTAAGGTGCCACAAGTCCTCCTTTTCTTTTTTCAATAAAGATAATTTCTGTAACAAGGATCTTGTAGAGGGCTTAGTATGATGTAAAGATTTTATGAACACTCATTTAAGATCACCTTCCCATAGGGTTGCCAACTCTGACTGAAGCTATTCTGGGAGACTTCCCCCCTCTCTTCTCCTCTCCCCCCCCCCCACATGATGTAATGTCATTTTCTTAAAATAGCCTATTAAAATCTCTCGGATTGCTTTCAGTAGTCACTGGGAGATGGATGCCAATTCTGGGAGACTCCAGGCCAATCCTGGAAGGTTGGCAACCGTACCTTCACAACTCACTTGTGATATAACTAATATCCATTAAAATAATTATAGCACAATCACCAAGTCAATCTTTTGGCAACAATAATTTCAGTATTTTGAGATGCAACTTCTCTCTAGAAGATCTAAAATAAAAATGACATTTTTAGCTTTTTTTATGACATGTATTTATATTAATTTACAGTTTCATGCACTGGTTCTCAATCAGGAGTATGTGCACTCCTGAAGGTACATGGAGGTCTTCCGAGGGTACATCAACTCATGAGATATTTACCTAGTTTTATAACAGGCTGCATAAAAAGCACAAGCAAAATCAGTACAAACTAAAATTTCTGACAGACAATGACTTGTTTATACTGCTCTATATACTATACACTGAAATGTACGTACAATATTTATATTCCAGTTGATTTACTTTATAATTGTATGGTAAATATGAGAAAGTAGGCAATTTTTCAGTAGTAATGTGCTATGACACTTTTTGTATTTTTAGGTCTGAGTTTGTAAGCAAGTAATTTATAATTGAGATTAAACGTGCGGGTACGCAAGACAAATAAGACTCCTGAAAGGTGTACGGTAGTCTTGGAAGTTTCAGAGCCATCCTTTTTGTGTATAGTACAATTGTACTTGTGTAGTTTAGAATATATTTTTACTGGGTTGTGGACCAAGAAGCATGGTTTTCATTAAAATTGTGTTTCAGTGTGTAAGTTTGATTGGTTGTCTCACCAGCCCAAAAAAGAATCAGTGCCACATCTGAGTTTGGTCTCAGGTCTTTGCCTCGGTACGTAATTTATTTACAAACCTCAGGAGCTACACAAAAACAATAATTCCATTAACGAAAGCAAGCTTCAGTCCCCAGAGACCGTTCCCTTGCCCTGGCTATGTATTGGAAGGAGGACATATAGTCCCCTGCTGACTCGTATCACAAGGGTAGCCCTTAACCCGTTTCTGGTTATTTCACTCTGTCATATGTTGTTAATTAAAGGGATAAGAATAAAGTGATAACTAGTGATGTGCAGACATTAAAAAAGTTTTGAGACTGTGTTCAGTTAAGCCTCCATACTGCCTGATCTATTTGGCCCTCTGATACTTTCCCTTACCTTTTGTCTGAGAAGCCAATATCATCCAGTCCCTTTTCAAGAGGCAGTTTGAGCAATCCTTTACCTTGCAGTATCCCTTTGCACCTTGTGCAACTAGGGAGTCTCATCTATAGATCATTGAATCAATAGGGGGTTGGGGGTCATTATATTGAGTTAGTTTGGGCTTTGGATCAGGTTCTTGAGCAGCAATATCCCTTCCTGTAGGCAGGAAGGGATCCTGATTGCCTTACAAGCATGGACCACCTGTGAGATGCAAGTTGTGAAGTTGCAGGAAAAGTTAGAGTGCCTCTCATTTTGAAAGAATCGGGGTAGCTTTGTTAGTCTGTATCAGTTGCCTCTGAAGAAGTGGTTTTTTACCACGAAAGTTTGTCCAAATAAATGTTAGTATTTAAGGTGCCACCGGACTCCTTGTTGTTCTTACTTTGAAATGAGAGATATGACTGAGGTCAAGTGGCAGATTTATTAGGTCCTTACGCTTATCTGCTTCCATCAATGTGGGGGTGAGAGGCATTACAGGAATTCATTCTTCCCAACCCTCCCATCACCAAACCTACGTATTTCTAAGATCTTGTCTACACTACATGTAGCGTGTGTGTAGCTAAAGGCTGCAGTAAAAAGCAGGCTGTGTCTACATTTGCTGCAGCGTGCTACATGTGGCAGTGAAAAGCTCCAGCAGGGGAAAGGCAGCAGCTTCTCACTGCTGGAACCTTTTATTGTGGTGGCAGGGGGGCGGAGGCTCTGGCAGGGGAAAGCCTTTCCTCACTGCCTTCCTGTCTTTCACTGTCGTGGGGAAAGGCTCCCGAAGCTGGGAGGCAGCAGGACACTATGCTGTTAAACATAGCAGTATAGATATGGGAGACACTGCTTGGGCATTTTTTTTTCTTCTGTAAATCTACTTTCTCTCTTCTTCTACAGCCTTCTCAACCTCTTTGCCACAGAATAAGTACTAGGAGCATTAGAAGTGTGAAAATCTAGTGTGTCCAAAGTTTTGTCTCCTGTCCTCATCAAAGCACAAAGATCTCAGTTGGCTAGAAGAACTCTGCCTTGATAATTTTCAGTCTTCCTTTATCGATTGCCTTCTCTTTCAATTGAAAATGGTTGATGGGCACAAAGGAATGTTAAGCTGCTGTAATGCAGTGTTGCTTGTACTTGAAATTCTTATATTTCTGGTTGTGATTTAGTTTTTCTTGGTATTGATGACCAAGTTGATTTTTGGATTAGAGTTGACCTCTGGACACTAATGGTCTTATAGTACTCAAAGTTGCTTCTTTTTCAATTTTTAAATACATATTCTTGTTTGTTAGAAATTTTCTTATGTACCAATCTTGCAATATCATACAGATTTTATTGAAATCTGTTTGCTAAATGCTGAAATTTGTGTTGCCCATAATACATTATACACACCTTTGACTAATCTCGCATTACATTGGACAAAGTACCAGTACAGATCATATTTCTCTATATTTCGCACATCGTATCAACTTTTTTTTATACTAATTTACAAACAGATTCTGAGTGAAATTTATTTTTGTTATGACCTTTGTGTAGATTTAGGAAGCCAGCTGCTATAGTAATGGATGCAGAATAAATATGTAGATATAGGTAGAACCATAGAACTCCAAATTATCCCTATTTTGATTGCATTTTTAGGGCTAATCTCTACATTATAGTATCATAACACAGTAAATTGCTTGCCTTTCTCCTTAAATTACTGTTCCTTATGATCATGCTCTTGACTGCAGATTGACCTTCTAGGGCAGCAATCCCTTTGTCAGTGCAGAAACCTAGGTTTTTGTCTAGAAATGCAGTCACCACCTCATCGTTTGCCTTGGCATCTAACTTGAGCATGCTCACTGAAAACAGTTAATCTTTTGCCTGTCTCCTTTAATCTCTCCTCTCAACCTGGAAAAATTTTAACTGTTTTTATTAGGCATATTCCATAGGTGACTAGGCCATAGCCTAAAGCAAAATGAATTTCTTGGGCAGCCCCCTCTCTTCAACGTAAGAAACTGAACCATGGACACTCGGCCTCTCTGAGGCTATGGCTACACTGGCACAGCTCACAAATATGTTTCTCTCCATCCATAATCATGAAGTTTCTACCTTACTGTACTGTTTAGTGGGTTTTTGTTTTCACCTCCTATGGTAATGTATTTTGGATGCAGCTTCTGGTAGGCCGAAGGCTTATTATTTTGTAATAAAAATATAATATGTACAAATATGAAAGGCAAAGTTTGAAATAAGTCCTGGTTTGGGATAATTTAAATAATACAAATCACTTAAATTGTACAATGTTTTATAGTGCAGCAAAACTCTGTGGTATCTGTCTTAGACATTTCCATATTATCATCATATCTAAGTGCGGCTTCGGTATGATTGAACTGTGAGTTGTTGTCCATAGCAGACTTCCTAGTGGATCCTGTTCTTTGCATGCCTCAGAATTCAAGGGTGATCTGGTGATGGTCTTGAGAGAGCAGATATGTCAGTTACTAGGCTAGCTGCACTGTGTCCTCTTTCTGGGCTCTCTGAGTGTATCCTCTTGGGAGTTAAACTTCATGCCTTTACCTATTTTGCAGTTCTCCCACTCTTAGACTGGGACTTGGGCTACAGTTTCCTGTGTATCTACCATTCTTAACCTGCAGGTCCCACTGTAGCACAGGCACCTGCGGTTCTTACCTTTTGGGAGTCTATAACCAGTGGTGTACAGTGACCAGAAAGCCTTCTTAAAACCAATGTATTGTTAAAACTAACGGTTAGAATGAGGGGGAGGAGAGGAAAAAGGAAGCCCGAGCCCTGGCAGGCGCCTTCTGCACGGCTGAAGCTGCGAGCCCCAGCAGGTGCGTCCTGTGTAACTGAAGCCCCAAGCTCTGAGTCGTCTCTCAAACTTCTGAAGATTTTTGTATGCAGCTCAGAAGGTCAGTAAATTAGGCCAGCCCTGCTATATGTTGTCTCCTACAGTTCATTCAGTGTATGAGTTTACAAAGAGCAGGTCTGTACTTATGCTGCATTCTAATGAAGCTATGTGTTTGAGGAATTTTGCTGAGTTATGTTGAATTTTTATGTACAGATAAATTGGATAGAATCGTACTGTTTCAAAATACTTGACTTTTTAAACGTTTCACTTGTAGAAAATTGAAAAGGCTGTAATTATATTAGGAATATTATATGAATAGGAATTATAGGAATATGCTACTTTCTAAACTTTGTAACAGCAACTCTAACTAAATTTATACAGGCAAGAATAATTGAAACTAGAATGAAAACGTTTATTTACTTGTAGTTGGAGTCAAACTGTGGGGTGTCTTGTTTGGTTTGAAGTCTAGCACTACTGTACATCTCTGCAAGCCCTATGACCCAAATTTCAAGTACCACTCCATGAATGTGAACATTAAATATGTAGGCATATTCCCTACAAAACCTGTATTTTTGTATCCAAATAGCTATTTCTTTGTGGAACCCAGCTCCCCACCCGCTGTTCTGCTGTTTGTATTAATGGAAGTCTGGTGGAAACATTGTCCTCTTAGTTCTCTATATTGGATAAACTACTAAAACATTTATTAGCAGCAATGAAACCAAAATATATTTCAATCTGAATTATATTCTATATTGCTAGGCATTGGGGTTGAAGAGATGTAGAGTACACATTGGATCCTTTGGGGGGGGGGAATATTTTTTGGTTCTGCATGGAAAAGCAATGTAGGTATAAATAAACACGAGTCTGCTTCTAAAGTAGCTACCTTATTTTTAAATATTTTTGCAGGTGGAATAGTTGGTTGGTGTTTTTTCAGAGGCTTGTTACATTTCATGACAAAAATGGCCATGTAAAGCATTTGTAGAAAGGAGGATCTAAGTGATGTATCTATATAAGAACAGATTTGTTTCAAATCTAACTCAATATTTAATGCAAAAAAAGTGAAATTTGTGAATTTCAAGGAACCAACTAGTTAAAGAATGGTCCAGCCTTATTAGATATCAGTGGGACTTGAAACTCAAACCTAGAATAGATGGCAATTCCTGTGTTTTCCTATAAGTAACCATTCAGACAGCTTTATAATTTTCCCACTATTCATTTGTGCACCAACAAATTCTAGTTGAATCAACATCTGTTTTTCAAAGAAAGGAAATCTAACACTCTCTTCTAATTTCCCGCATTTGTCATTTAAACAAATATCAATGAAGGATTCAACAAAATGCTATGTTCAGCCAAAACAATACATAAAATTCTGTGTGCTTGTTTTATCCTCATTCTAACACCAAGTCCTCCCTCCAGTGGTTGCTGTTGTTTTTTTTTTTAACTTTTGTCAAAATAATTGGTAAATTTTATTTTTTTTTCAAAGCAGAATTCAAAGCAGAGTTCTCTTGTGCTTCTAGTTTGGCAGGTAATCACCTGAGTTTTCAATTCTTTCCTCAGTGGCAGGCTCATCACCTAGTAGATGAACCCAGTCTGAACCTGTAGGAGCAAAGTACCCATAGTTCTGTCTTTCACCTAACTTTTGCTTATGGCATTACCCTAGTGTTGGCTTTACATTGCTTTACCTGACTTGTTTTTTAATTTAAAAAATTCACTCCATGTTCAAAGATGACAAATTTTGTTTTCCTGACTAGTAACAATTGTTCAGGGACTTGTCCACAACCTGTAATTGTGTAAACTAACCTGTGTTAAAATATGATTACAAATTGTTGTTTTAAGTGTGGTCTGGGAGAACAAAGTACTAGGCATCACAAGCTGCAGTGTCTAAAGTGGTTTCTTTGAAATGTGTTGTCATATTGATCAGGTGTTCTGGTTTCTAACACTTCTTAGATGTTAATTAAAATGATTTTTTTCCAAATGCCGTAATGGTATTTACATACAGTGTGGTGTCACCATTGCTTTGCTACAAATGCACATATTAATGAATGACAGGAATTTATATTCAATGAACGCTCACTTAGTAGTCTATTTGCAAGCATTTGGAAAAACAATGAGGCCAGATTTTCTGACTGTTGATTTAGACATTTCCTCCTTTACGTTATCTTGGTTGGATAAGATATGTTCCAGGAAATTTAAAAATTTCTCTACCTAGTTTTTATTATTATTTAAGCTTCTGCTATGAGTGCAGCATTATTTTTATGTAGTAAAAATGTAAGTTTGTTTGAACATGCAGATTTTGTTAGTCTTGTTTAGATTAATCATGTTGAAATGTGTCAGAATTGGAGAAGTACAGAATCTGAGTTGGGGTCCTGGATAAAAGATGAGGTGAATTGGGGGAGCCTTAAGTTTCGAGGCACTGGAAGTGTGCCCCCATTGCACTGTAGTAGAGTTTGAGCAGTCTTGCGTGTCAGAACAAAGAAGAATGTTCTCCCACAGGTCATACTTGCTTAATGAATTACTGGACCTAATATCAGTTTTTATAATTTATGTACTCTTTAGCTGACTAACAACGGCCTTTAAAATTGTTGCATGTGATTTTTTTCCCCTTAAACCAGAAGATATAACAAAACCTAGATAATATTTTTTTCTCTAAGACCATGAGTGCATGTTATCCATAGTATTCGAAATCTGCTAAAACAGAACATATGGCAGCTTTTATGCTATTTAAATAAAATTAACCCCCTTAACCTTCCAACATTGGTTTGCTTATTAAATATCCCTGTTAACTAGTTAATTTCACAGTGACCTACCAAAACTGAAAGGAAATTATCTTGGGGTTCCTGCTTACAGATGCAAGTCTGAGGGAGTCAGGAGTGTATTAGGCTTCATCCAATTAGTCTTTGGAGGGAAGATTAGCAAACCTATATTGGAAACTGTTCCAAATTGCTACAAAAATGTGATTCATGCAAACACAGCCATGATAAGATGCACTGTGGAGAAGGATAAATCAAATGGATGGTGATTGAGATTTGTAACCAAGAATCCAAAAAGCTTAAGAGGAGAGGAGGAGGGAGGGGTTCAATGCTCCCACAGTCCTTTATTTAAAAAAAATCAAGCTGAGTTGTTATGTTGGTATTCTTCCTAATGTCAAATTCATGTGGATGGAAAAAGGTCCCAGAGTTGAGGTGTTTGAGGTCTTCAGCTGAAAATGGAAAAATATAATTATCTTTTGCTGCTAATGATCTCTCATGCTAAATAAATCTAGGAATACGTGTGACTGTACACTTACTCTTTATAAATTCCTGACACTGTGTAAACAGGACATACAAGAAATATTCCTGTGTTCTTTGTTTTGGAATGGTGACTTGATAAAGATTACACATGACATGTTTATAGTTTTATTAATACATAGTGGATGCTCTGGGATTGTAGAAGGCAAGAAGATATGATAATTGATTTGTGTAGTTCACAGAACAAAATTGCAGAAAGATGTTTTGAATATACTTTAAGCTCTAGCCATTTCTTGCAAACCCTTATTTAAACAGTAATGGTTATCAAGAGCTATGAAACTTGTCCAATTCACATCAGTAAAAACCTTCTGTCACTTTATTTTCTGTAACCTAACTCCCATCAGAAAATTAGTGTCAAATAAACTATGTCAAGTGCACATATTAATGTATTTTTTCACACAACGCCCAGTCAACCTGTGGAACTCCTTGCCAGAGTATGTCATAAAGGCCAAGACTATAATAGGGTTCAAAAAAGACCTAAATAAGTTCATGGAGGATAGGTCCCTCAATGGCTATTAGCCAGGATGAACAGGGATGGTGTTCCTAGTCTGTTTGCCAGAAGCTGGGAATGGACGACAGGGGATGGATCACTTGCTGATTACCTGTTCTATTCATTCTCTCTGGGGCACCTGGCATTGGCCAGTGTCAGAAGACATGATACTAGGCTAGATGGACCTTTTGGTCTGACCCAGTATGGCCATTCTTATGTTCTAATATATATCAAATATATTGAACTTTTTATTGGCGGCATTTTTCAATAGTGTTTACCTTTGGTCATGCAGACTTATAATTCTGAGTTTTTATTAGAAAAACTAAATTGGGAATTTATAATCTTGATTTTAGGTATACCAGCTGTGCCACAACAAGGAAAACAACTTGAGGTAAAAATGTAATAGAATGAGTAAGGGAGCAATAGACCATTCCAAGAGTAATGGCAGTTTGTGTTGCCACTGCTTAGGTTACAACTACATTGTGATGAGTGATGTACTAAGCAGCTTTCTAAGTCTTCATGGGGATACTCAGAAAAATTAATCTGATTTAACTAAGGGTGTGAATTTAAGTGGATTGGTTAAACCACATTAAACCCCTATGTGAACACTCCTATTCCAAATGGCCTTAATTTGGTTTATCTTAATTCACATTGGAATTCACTGAAGTCAGGCCATTTAAATTATAAGAGCATCTACATCGGGGCTAAATGCTATTTAATTAATCCACTTTAAATTCACACCTTTAGTTTATTTGGATTAACTTTTCTGAGTGTTGCTCTGTCTTAAACTAGATTGCTGTAATGTAACTCTAGTCACTGTGTGTAAATTTAGTAAAACTTAATCCTATGTGGGTATAGTAAGGACAATAAATGGTAACTGCAGTTTTCATGTGGGAATAATCTAATTGGATTGGGGATTGCTGTTTGTTTATGCTTTTAGTTTATATCTTCCATTTCTTACATTGATTTTTCAATAATTACAAACCATATGCAATTTGGAAGAGCAACAGGTTCACACTTCTAACCTCCTCTTGGAATAGCTATTACGGAACATCAATTAGATTCTAATAAACTAATCTTTACCATTATCACTGTGAAATGGAATTCTTCACCAGTCATTGCAGGGGGGCTTATATAGGGACCACACTATTTTTCTTAATTTTTTATGAGGTAGTTATATTTTTAAGTATGCTATTTCTGTTGATGGATTAATAAGGGCATTGGTGATTTCTCAAGGCAAGGCTAAAAGTCAACCCTGACTTTCTTTTGATATAGTATATCAAATATATTAAATTTCTTTCCAGCAGAAAACTTTTATTTTTGAAATCATTTATATATTTATAACTTTACCAGTTTATATTTTAATGGTATGCATAATAACATGATATCTAGTTAAACAGAAATCAATGAACTGGCTAGTTCCTAACTTTGATTATTGATTTTTAGCTCATCCTGTGAAGATTGATGTCCTTTTCTTTCGTCATCACTTTAATTTTGTTGACAATTTGGATAAACATGGCGCAGCTCCAGCAAGGAGGCCCAGATGAAAAAGAAAAAACTACTGCACTAAAAGGTATAAACTTCTTTGGTTTCTTTTTATATTTATATGTGCGTATGTATAGATATAAATTATTTCAGAGACATTTATTTAAAATTAAGGAAAGGGAAATAGAAATAGAATTCCTTTGTTTTAGCTGTGGGTTAGGATCCTGCGACTTACCAAAATGGATTAGACTGGTGTTCCAGTATCCTGTCTTTAACAGTGTCCAGTATCAGTTGTTTCAGAGGAAGGCACAAGAAAACTGAACTTCATAGTCAGTATTTGCAGAAATTATCCTTCAAGAAGACAATTCATGTGATGTAGGTGTTTTTATTTTTCAGGAGCCACTGGGGAGGAATATTATGTCAACTTTATGCTACTGATGTTTTATTGCTGAATAACTATTTACAGTATTAAAAACCTCTTTGAGTACACACTGTTATGAAATATATTTATAAGGCACTGATCCAAGTGAACCAGCTGTACAATTATAGACTCGTGTGTATTTCAATAAAATAAATAGAAGTAGGAATAGGATCTAAATGGTTTAATGGATAAAATACTTTTTGTTCAGGGATAATTAACTGTAGTCCTCTTCTAGATAGTATTTTTCGAGTCTGGCAGTATCTAGGGTAGATTAGTCCCACAACTCATCTGACAAAAAGACTGGATTTCTGGAGATTTGACATAATTTCTGTTGCACTGGGGGTAAGCTCACATTGCAAGTGCTTGCATTATACCATTATTATCTAAATTCTCCTTTACAAAGGAAATAAAAGTACATTTTGAAACACCAATGTTAAAATTGATGTCTACAAATGCATTGGCAGAAATTTACCTTTTATGAAATGATTATTGTAGAGTAGACACTTCTGTTATAAGCTTGAGCTTTTGAGATCTTTCAGTATAACTAAGTTATCTTGCTGTTGCTCTGTATAAAGGTGCATTTTTGGGGAAAGGTTTAGTGAAATTCCATCTTGTCATTTATCAGAGATGATAGTATTTTTGACAGTTAAAAAATTTACAGGTCGTAATTTTCTGCAGTCAGAAAACTAAAGTTTGTCTTCAAACTTACCATTGACTTAATCTTAATTAAAGAGATGGCTTGGAATATTCCAAGTAATGAAGTTATCAGTGTTAGAAAGTTGTATACTTTACATGGTTTAGTGAATAGATGTTAAGTTTTAGACTATCTCCTGCTGGTCATCGAACTTAATCTCTAGTGAACTAACATGGTTCCAGAGTCAAGGTCCTCTGCCTAGAATGATTAACCAGAGCTCCCAAAAGCTCTCATCTAAGGACAGTTAACAGAAGTACCTCAGCTAATCTTAGCTATGTCAAGGGTATCTAGGAAGAGGAGTAATCATCTAGGTAGCAAGAACCCAGGCCAAGTGGGGTTTTGTAGATTACTACTGTGAGTTGCACTTGCCACCAATAAGAAGCTAGTCCTGAATATGGAACAAATGTAATGTGTAATGTGGCCCACACTGTTAAGAAGTGTGCTGTGCTTTTCTGCACTTACTGAAACATTTGTGTAGTCTACTTGGAGGGTAGCTCCAGGTAGAGCAAATTACAGAAGTGTGAGATTTCTGTCATGGAGTTCAATTCTGAGAGAAATGGACACAACTTCCTAGTGGGGCTGTCGATAAATCGCAGTTAACTCGTACGATTAACTAAAAAAATTTCATCGCGATTAAAAAAATGAATTGCGATTTATTGCACTGTTAAACAATAGAATACCAATTGAAATTAAATATTTTTGGATGTTTTTCTACGTTTTTGAATATCTTGATTTCTGTTATAACACAGATTACAAAGTGTACAGTGCTCACTTAGTATTTTATTACAAATATTTGCACTGTAAATATAAAATAAATAGTATTTTTCAGTTCACCTCATACAAGTACTGTAGAGCAATCTCTTGACTGTGAAACTGTCACTTACAAATGTAGATTTTTTTTTTGTTACATAACTGCACTCAAAAACAAAACAATGTAAAACTTTAGAGCCTACAAGTCTACTCAGTCCTACTTCTTGTTCAGCCAATCGCTAAGACAAACAAGTTTGCTTACATTGTGGGAGATAATGCTGCCTGCTTCTTTTAACAATGTCTGTGAGAAGAGGCATTTGCATGACACTGTTATAGCCAGTGTTGCAAGATATTTTACATGCCAGATATTTTAAACATTCGTAGGCCCCTTTATGCTTTGGCCACCATTCCAGAGGACATGCTTCCATGCTGATGATGCTCGTTTAAAAAAAAAAAAAAGTTAATTAAATTTGTGACTGAACTCCTTAGGACGAGAATTGTATGTTTTCTGCTCTTTTTTACCTGCATTCTGCCATATATTTCATGTTACAGCAGTCTTGGATGATGATTCAGCACATGTTCTTTTTAAGAACGCTTTCATAGCAGATTTGACAAAACGCAAAGAAGGTACCAATGTGAGATTTCTAAAAATAGCTACAGCACTTAACTCAAGGGTTAAGAGTAAAGTGTTGTCCAAAATCTCATAGGGACGAGGTATGAAGCATGGTTTCAGAAGTCTTAAAAGAGCACCACTCAGATACGGAAACTATAGAACCCGAACCACCTAAAAGAAAATCAACCCTCTGCTGGTGGCATCTGACTCAGATGATGAAAATGAACATGTGTTAGTCCACTCTGCTTTGGATCATTATCGAGCAGAACCCACCATCAGCATGGATGCATGTCCTTTGGAATGGTGGTTGAAGCCTGAAGGGACATATGAATCTTTAGCGCATCTGACATGTAAATATCTGACAACGCCGGCTACAACAGTGTCATGCGAACGTCTTTTCTCACTTTCAGGTGACCCGGGAAGCAGGCAGCGTTATCTCCTGCCAATTGTAACCAAACTTGTTTGTCTGAGTGATTGTATAAAGTAGGACTGGGTGGCTGTGTAGGCTCTAAAGATTTATATTTTTATTTTTGAATGCGGTTATTTTTTGTACACAATTCTTCTTTGTAAGTTCAGCTTTCAGGATAAAGAGACTGCACTATAGTACTTGTATTAGGTGAATTGAAAAATACTATTTCTTTTGTTTTTTTTAGTGCAAATATTTGTAATAAATATGAAGTGAGCACTGTACACGTCTTATTCTGCGTTGTAATTGAAATCAATATATTTGAAAATGTAGAAAATATCAAAAAATATTTAAATGGTATTCTATTATTTAACAGCACAATTAATCGTGATTGTGATTAATTTTTTTCATTGTGTGATTAATCGTGATTAATTCTTTTCATCACTTGACAACGCTACTTTCTAGCCAACTACAGTTGGCTCTCTTGGACACTGCTGCAACCTGGTGCTGTAAAAGGAGAGAAGGATTTTTAAAAAAACAAAACTAAAACCATCTTTTTTTGACAAAGGACCTCTTCTATTTCATCTCCAACCTTTCCACAGTATAAGGAGCAGAAAAAATTCATGCCAAATTTTTCAGACACTTTACTTTACCAACCAATATAATCTTCCATAGAAGAGAGATAGAAATGAGCTGTTGGCATGCTGTTTCCCAGAACATCTCCCAGGCTTCTCTAGTGTTCTTAGTTACTCAGGGCTCTTCTTCACTACTGGGGAGATTGATGCTGTTGCAAATGATGCAGCGGGTGTCAATTTAGCAGGTCTAGTAAAGACCCTCTAAATCGGTGACAGAGTGCTCTCCAGTACTCCAGCTCCCCGAGAAGAGTAAAGTAAGTTGACGGGAGAGCGTCTCCCATTGATGCAGTACAGTGAAGATACCTGGGTAAGTCAACCTAAGCTACGTCGACTCCAGCTATGTAATTCACATAGCTGGAGTAGTGTAACTTAAGTTGACTTACCCCGGTAGTGAAGA
Source organism: Dermochelys coriacea (assembly GCF_009764565.3). Lineage (NCBI taxonomy): Eukaryota > Metazoa > Chordata > Testudines > Dermochelyidae > Dermochelys > Dermochelys coriacea. The sequence continues at coordinate 60,944,725 of NC_050072.1, read as the reverse complement.
TAAGCCTCAGATACCACAATCTAAGTAGACAGGCATTGAACCTTGTGGAACCGCTCAAGATGTCCTTTGGGAGTGGATAAAAAATTGTCCAACTTTACTCAGAAGGAGAGGACTAGACGTAGTTAATTATACCCATCCTAACAAAGCGTTAAATAAAACATTTTTGTTAGATATGCTTGTTAAAATAAACCAGGCATACTATGCTGTGTTTTTCCTTTTTAGATTTATTGTCTAGAATAGACTTGGATGAACTGATGAAAAAAGATGAGCCACCACTTGAGTTTCCCGATACTCTTGAAGGATTTGAGTATTCCTTTAATGAAAGTAAGTAGAATGTGCTTTGTGAAGATTCTACTTAGAAATTGTATAATACTAATAGATTGTTAAAATGGATTATACCTTGTAAAACCTTGCTAGAATTTCAGTTTTCTGTTTAAAAAATATAATTTTATCCTTAAATATAACTGTTATGCTGTTTGGAGTGGCTCATGACCATGAGTGCCTACCTCGGAGCAGTCTGTCAAAAATAGGGCAAACAGCTCAAGGTGGTGGTGTGTCCTATAATTACATTTTACCAAGACAGTAACAAATATGAATTCCTGGATCACTATAACAGTCTTACCATGGAATCACAGATAGACAGAGTCTAACTGAACTCAGACAAACTGGACTTAGTGATAAATAGTCACTTACACCAAAAAACACACCACATTCAGGTTGTTTCCAGTCACTTATCCCGAATCAGTTGGTACCCTAGATCTTGCACCAAAGCCACCACCTGTAGCCAATCCTGTAATAAACGATGTGACATTTTATTAACTAGGAAAAAGAAATGAGACAGTTATTTACAGGTTAAAGCAAGCAAACATATACACACAAGTGAGTTACTATCTAAATCCTAAGAGTGACATAGTTGTTGTGATCAAAGTATCTTTCAGGGGAGACTCAGGAGCCAACCACTGGGTATCTCTGGCTTCAGTTTAGAATCTCTGGCCATTCAGAGTTCAGGGATTTTTATTTCTTCCCCCCAGAGCTCAAGATGATGGGACAAGTTCACATGCATGTTCCCTCTTCATGGGTATGGGGGGAGCAATAAACAAAGTTATTTCCACAACGGTTCTTCTGGTATCCATGGGCCTTATTCTGTTGAGCGGGAGATAACACCTCCTGTTGCAAACTAGTATTTCACACTTGGTAATGTTTCTCCTCCTGACTGTCTGGGTTTACCATTTCAGAGCAAACACTTTTACAGTTACAGACCATACATTTAAATATTACCTTATAACATGGGATATAGATATTACAAGTGAGGTTAATGCATGCAGCAACATACGAGAATTTCCTAGTCTAAACACTAAATACAGTCTTATAAGACTAATACCTATTTTGAGCAAAACCAACAGACAGGTGACCTGATCTGGTTTCTGGTTATGATGTTGTCAGTTCTTAGCTAATGCCTGCAGCCTGTGCAAGAGCTGGCATCTGGCCTACCAGCGTCACAATAATGCTCTTGGAAATCTAGCTAAGTAATTTCAAACTTTGTAGATTTGTCAAACAGTTCTTGGTCCAACACGTTGTTCCATCATTTAGATTTGTACATTATATACCTATGTAGATTGTTCCAATTTCCTTTCTTTCTATATGAAATTTTTGATAAAAAAATTCTAAAAATTATTTCTAAAACTATTTATTTTTAACATTTAAAATTAAATCGGTTTCCTTACCACTAGTAATATTTTACTTAGACTCAGTTTACTCATTGATGGAGAAAACTATTATTATTAATAATTTAGATAGCAATTTATGCATTTGACTTAAACTTGAAAATTCCATGTCTGCTGATGGGAATATAGTTCTTTAGAAGGGAATGCTCTGGGATAACAGGATAAATCTCTGAATTAGTAATGTGACCTATAGTAAAAGACAGCGTCCCAAGTGAGAATCCAGGCTACGTTAGTAGAGACCACAAGTTGCCACCATCTGTTAGGTGATGTACGTTAAATAAGTTGGTGGCTTTTATAGTTGTCTAATATCTACATTATAAAATTCATCATCATAGTTGGTATCCATATTATCAATCTCAGATGAAAAATGGAGGCTAAAGAAATATCAGATTCCCAGAAGGGGTCCCTACAAAATTGTTTGAAACCTGTAGTAGGGCAGACTGGGAAGTTTACACTCCTATTGGCATGCAGTGCCTGTTCTGAATAGAGAACTCTAGTTTCTAATGCTGTCAATTTTACACCTTCCACTTTTAAGGGGGTGGGGGGAAGCTTTCCTTTAAATGATAGTCATTTATGCAACACTTAGCTTTTTATTATCCTTATGGCTTTCAAAGGAAGGTACTTAGAGACTGAAAGTGTCATGAAAGTGATGCTCTTTCTTTGATGGGAGGAGTTAACATTGTCACTTTTCGGTTTGTTTTTTTAAAGATTCGTACAGCTTCTACTATTGCTTGTCTGCTCTACTGACTTCAGAGTTAATGGTGCACATGTGGTTTCTAAAAGGAGAGGGGCTGAAATCTGAATGGGGAGAGATGATTTAGAATTATATTATTAAAAGTTCCATCAGTAATGTAATAGCCTGAGTGACTTCCTTAGGGAGTAACAAACGCTACAGCATATGCTTCTGGTTAGGGTATTGCCAAAGAGGGATATGTTTTGCTCTGATATTTATAATTTATATGTACTGTAGTGCATTTTTATGTCATCATCTCTGTTTCTATTTATGAAGGAGAAGTAAGTAAGATGTTTTATTTTCTGCTTTTTAGAATTTGAGAAGATGGGGTTTCCAAACATTTTAGGAATACTTGAAAATAAACTACAGTTCTTACTAGATATTTGCTATGATTCCTTAGGGAGAGAGGAACTTCATCAGTAACCTTCTTTAAAACAAGCTATACTGAATAGTAACTAGCTAAGCAGGAACAACTGAGCCTAGAAATTTAAAAAATGTAGAAGTCTTAGAGTATGGTGATGTCCCAATATCCCTCTCTTCATGGAATCCTGAGATATTGGATACGAACTTGGGAAGGAACATTTCCTTGAAGGTTAGTAATTGGAAAAATATACTGAAACTGAGGTAATGGCAGGACTGAGAAAGTCAAACCTCTTCTATTATTAAATGAGCAGGTTTATAGTGCAGTGCAGGTACACTGAAGACAACAGAAAGCTCTCATATTTTGTTTGCAGCTTCAGGAGTTTTCAAAACTAATCTTATTCCTTTTAAATAACATTCATACACAGAATTCTTTATCAAACCTTAGAATTCACAAGGAGATATCAGCTGAGTTAACGTCTTTGTCTTCATGTTGCAGAGGAGGAAAAATTCTGCTAATAAACCATGCTTCTATCATTCAGATATTTCAACATTTTACGATAATATGCTTAAATATTGTTGTTTTTAATCACTTGTCTTGTTAAACACAACTTTGTGGCCATAACATTTTATGTTTTTTATTTTGGCCAATAAGTTGAAATATAACTGGTAAAATATGTGATATACTTCTCCCTACCCCAGTCTCCTTCTTTGTGGGCTGCCATTTTATTCCTCAGTCATCTCCATCTAATCCCTTCCTTCATCTGTAGTTGAATGTGCTACTGTACTTCAGCTATGAAGTTAAGACACTATAATGTTGCTCTACAAAAAAAATTGCTGTGGTGTGCACATTCTTCTTGGACGTGCTGCATCATTTTTCTACTCTTAGCACAAAGTGCAAGAGTCCCAAAGCATGTCCTGAACTAAGGTCCCTCGCTTGATTGCATTGGGGTGCTGAAGCATTTGACTTGTAACTGAAACTATGTTTTGGAGATTAAAAGCTTAATTTTTAAAAACTCTTTTCCTTTTTGCATTGCAATGTGCCACTCATTTTTTTGCACGTGCAATTTAATGGAGTACAAATGACTAATAGCTGGTATATAATTACCTGGTTGCTTGGTACAAATCAGATTGTTTGTTATTCAGCTGCTAATTCTTCATTTTGCTGCATACTTTTAGGGACTCAAATATTAGTTGTATAATTTGTCAGGCTGAAGTTTGAGCCTGAAGCTCAGTATGTCCCCTTTTATGCTCCACTTGATTCAGAGGTGAATGTGAACTAGAAGTGAATGTGATGGTGGTCTTGCTGTGGTCCATTTGGTTTAAGTGCCCTACATTGTAATAAGGAGGGAGAAAGAATAATGTGGTATATGAATGAAAGTGGTTCTGCTTTCAGATGAACATTGTCTTTTGCTTTCCACTGTGAATTGTTACCTTTGCTTTTAAAACTCTTAAAATGTATATTTAAATCTAATATTATTATTTCTTTTATAGAGGGGCAATTAAGGCATATAAAAACTGGGGAGCCATTTGTTTTCAACTATCGTGAAGATTTGCATAGATGGAACCAAAAGCGCTACGAAGCTCTTGGAGAGGTATAGTGTGTGTGTGTGTGTACACTGTGTGCTGTAGTTTTCCTCTGTGTACTAGAATATAGATAGAAATGAAATAATTTAATTACTAATTTTTTTAAAAAAAAGTTCTGCATTTTAATGCTCTAACAATAATTTAAATTATTTACTGTATAATTTATAATGTTGCAGTTTAAGTCCTGGACTAAACCTTTGGACGCTCTTTTGTGTTTAAAGTAGAATGTAGTTTGGACTGTACAAACAGAAAAGAGACAAGGTGGCTGAAAGTCTTTCTTTCACCAACAGAAGTTGGCCCAATAAAAGATATTATGTGAGCCACCTTGTGTCTCTAATATCTGGGACCAACACAGCTACAACAACACTGCAAACAAACAGAAAAGAGTATTTTTCATATTGTATGATAGCTTTTTTTAAAAAATACATCATTTCTCTAACTTTCCTCTCCACCAGCCAAGCATAGGTACTAAACTTCTGCGACATCACTTTCCATATGGAAGAGATGTATTAGCTGAATCTGCTGATTTCTTTTGTTGTCTTCAGCCGGTGGAGAGAGCGATCAGGCTTGCTAAAATAAATGTTTGGATTTGACCATTTTTGTTTTGGCAAATAGTTTTTTCAAAACTTTTACTTTCAGTCAGGATTTGTTAGTTTGGAATAGGATGCTTCAATGTTGTTTTCTTTCTTTTTGCTTACTGAAGTATTCTATAGAGATGTGATGAATTTGCTCTGTCTAATACCTCTTTCAGTTGTGCAAGAAAGTGGCCTTCCAGTTTGTGTGTCATACTGCTTATGCACGGGAAGCTGTAGCATTGAGTTGACATGAAAGGATACTTCTGGCCACAGGGGCTGTAAGAACATGCATGTCTGGGTCTGTACTGTTCTGCCCTGATTGTTTCTGCCCAGTAGCAGAGACCACTTTGAGCACAGTGACCTGTCAGTATGTTGGTCCTGCTGGAGTCAGTGGCTTTCTCTGAAGAGGAATTCTTGGATGCACAAATTGGTGCTATTTTCTCAGACTGTCTTTTGTTGTCCATCCTTGGGAGGGACCATGGCACTATCAACAAAAAAAACCTATGATCATCCTTGGCCTCTGCTCCTCATTCATTGGCCGTTTTGCCGGGCTAGGGATCAGGCCCATTTTTTTGAAATGCTTTGCTCTCCATTTCCTCTTTCTGTAAACTTAACTCAAATTACTGAGGGATGTATTTTATTGTGAAAATATTTAGAAAACATTTTGTCTTTTTGAAATTTCCTTTCTGTTCAAGTGTAACCACATTAAAATATTAAACACAACAGCCCAAAACCGACTGTGCCAAGATAAATAGTATAAATTATGTTGAACAGGTTTCTGTGACTGCATAATGAGAAATGTACTTAAAGTTATCAGTTTTTTAAAAATTCTCTACTGCTTGTGATAATGCCAAGGATATATTTATTAAGACTGAACATACATATAATCATGGGATGTTTTCTAGTTATAACAGGATTTTTGTATATTATGAGAAATTCTGTAGATATTGAGTAAGTGGGCTCAAGCAAAGGGTAGAGAGCACAAGTCACAAAAGTGATTGTTTGCACCTGTACCTGATTGATTGGATAGCATAGACAATACTCCACTTCCTCTAACTGATAGAATGAATGGAGTGTGATCTGAGGAGCTAAATACAGTCAAAGTAGAGATTGCTTAGTGTAGCAGTTGGGACAAGTCTAGGGAATGTGCAGAAAGGAAGGATGCCCTTCCTATAGAAACTGAGGAATGGAGAGGAAGGGGAAGAGGATACAGGAGTTAAAAAGGAGATGTATGCACACACACACACCTCAAATATACATAGTATTTGTTTTATGTAACATAAATAGAAGAATTTATCCATCATGCAAGAAAAAACACATAATTTATATGGCAGAGAAATATAAATTACAGAAAACCTAAATCAGAAAATTTCTGAGATTGCCTAAATAACAACATGTATTAAAAGTTTTGTTACACTACCACAGAAAGTTTTGTCTCACCACAGAAGTCGGGGTCATGTGCAGAGTTTAGGTTCAATTTATTACAGAGTTGATAGAACCTTTAGTTTGCAGGTACAGGGTTAATATTTTTGCAAACACAAGTATTTAGAATTGAGTATGATTGATCATAATTAAAATAGGATTTTTTTCTCCGGATCTCTTTTAAGTTAAAGAACAACAGCTTTGTCTCAGCAGCATTAAAAATAAGCTTTTACCTGCTACTAATTTTCTCCATAGTTCCAAAGATGAGCATCATTTATTTGAACTACTAAGAGAATGGAGCTGTTTACGTAGTATAAATGAAAGCGTAGATAAATAGTTGAGGACTTGTAAGTTAATGAGGAAGGGAGCATTAAGCAGTTTGCATTTGGAAGGACAGAAGCTTAAATTAACCAAATTCTGATGATAGGTTGCATGTTCACCTGAAGGCATTTGTGGCCCAGTCCAGCAACCCTTACTCGTGTAAATAAGCTGCTGGATCAGCTTCCAAATAAAATCTGCATGTTCTTTTCCAACTGCAGTTATGTATTCGTTATCACTAAACATTTCAGATGCAGTCTGACTAGCTAGCCCTTATTATAACAAACTAAATATGCACTGTCCAGCATGGCAAAATGATGTTTGCATGCCTTTATCACCTATGTGCCTAGTTTGTTGTGGTGTGTTTTTTTTTAATGGTGGGAACACCTCCCTTTACTGAGATAGCATAAAGTAAATCAAGAGTGGTGGAATATTTTTCTGAATTTAGTTAATATGTCATGAATATGCCATGGATCTGTCAAGAATATGCCATGGATCTACAAAGAATGCAGAATTTTTCATCATGATATAGAAGAAAGTTCATCACTTATGAATAGCATAGCCTTGAGTGGAAAATGTAATCAATCCTTTGAAGTGTTAAAATCATCCTTGTATTACATAATCATGTGATTCAATTCCATATCTTTTAAATTGTGTCTTGATTTTAATTTTGCATTCTAGTAGACCTGCTGCTGCTTCTACTGTGTTTCTTTTTAGTTGTGTTGGCTTAAGGATCTGAGGCAAAGCTGAGGGCCATCAGTTCTTCAACCAGTCATGAACTGCAAGAAAATGCCAACCACACTGATTATCCATGCTTAAATAAGTCATTTTAAAAAAAATCTATGTTAAAAATAATACTATTGGTTGCAAAGTCAAGTACTTAAAATTTAGAAAATGCCAGAATCATACACATTCTTTTCCCTGGCCCAATCACTATTCATTTTCTTTCATAGTGGCAGTTCATTGTCATCATAAATTACTACGAATAGACATTGGTCTAGGGAAAGAGCATGTGAATGACATATAACTGGTAGTTAATGCACTCACGTAGGATGTGGAGACCCAAGTTGAAGTCTCTACTTCACTGACTATTTTATTTATAAAATTTAGAACAGCTTCAACAAGAAAGATACTGAGGGGCTCACTCCAGAATATTCCATAACCCTGTGGCTAGGACACTCTCCAGCTATGTGGAAGACCTATATTCAAATCCCTTCTGCACATCTGGCAGATGGGGAAATTGAAACCACATCTCCCACATTCCAGGTGAGTGCCCTAACACTGGGCTGAAAGTTATAAGGAGGGGGCAGTGGGACCAGCACCATTCCCACCTCCTCTTCCTCAGGCCATTTTGTGAATTGGATCTCAGTCCTGGGGGTGGGGGGGGAGAGAGAGAAGGAATTAGGGCCAAAACTGCTCTCTGAGTTTGTGTCAAAATCATGATTGGTTTTGTAGGACTGAAAAATGGATTTTCAGCAAATAAACTATTGTAGGAAAAATCCTATTCGGCCCCTGGAGCCCCAGGATGAGCATGCTCTGTGGATGGAGCATGTGCAAGTCAGTTGGCAGAATTTGTGAGGGGATGGAGATTGTTCAGTGCAAAGAATTAAGTTGCCAAGCTCTAGCAAGTCTCTAATTAGTATATGTTGAACTACATTTTTTTTTCCCCAGAGGCTCAAATTTGGGTGAATTTTCACAGGGACAGTAAAAGCGCATCCCTTGCCAAATTTCAAGTCCCAGCCAAAAGACATGTTGGTGCTAGAGTTTCTTAATGAGAGAGTTTTCTGAATTTTTTTAACATGTGCACAACAATGTGTTTTTTCCTAACCTCATTCTCAGATATGACTGAACTGTTTTAGTTGAAATGTAAATTCATTCTAAGACAGATACGTAACATGGCTAATTTCATCCCAAATGGCTAAAGTTTGGCAAAATTATAAATAACTGAAAATGGAGTGTTATAATGGAAAGTGGAGGGCAACCTTAACTATAGGCTCTATTTCCTGCGCCAGCCCAATAATATATTTCTTTGCAATTGGATTCCTTTTTTCTCCCTCTTTTCTGCCCCTGAAATAAAAAGGCTTGTTTTCAAACAAATGGCTTTAATAATAGATAGGGAGTGAGAGGAACAGAGGGGAAAAAACCCTCTAAATAATGAGCAGGTTTTTAACTTTTAATAGTCTGTTTACCGTGAACTTTGTTTTTTGGTGAATAAAAAAAGGTGGAGACAATTAGTCATTTTTTGGTCGAACAGCTATTCAAAGAATGAAGACCACTAAAGAAAAGATGCATTTATGTTTAAATTTAAGTCCTGGCTGCGTGCAGTATTCATTTGCATATGTTAAATCCACTTCTGAAAATCTTATGTTTGGAAAGACTTTTACTGAAGAGATAGTCAGACGTGCATCAGTGAATTCTTCTAGTTTGTAGGCAGCAATTGGCGGAAGGTTCATCATAGTGACATGACAGTACGCAGGGTTCGGAGATAGTTTCATAATTATTGTTAGCACGTTTCTTGAAAGAAGTGATGAGAATCTTATAAAACCCAGATGGGAGTATGTTACATTGTTGATAAATGTGTTTTTACATTTTTAAATTGAAAAACAGTGAAAAACAGAAAAGATACAGTAAGGCAGATGGTTGTTTATATAACTACTGGCAAGTTGCTGTGATTTGAAGAATTATTTACCGTTATAAAAGGGGGCGGGAGTGTGTGTGTGGGGGGGGGGTGTTTCAATGGGTTAGTCATGAGTTTCTTAAAATAAAACCTTTCGAAACTTTATCTCAATCAGAATCGGTTCCACTCTTGCCATCCTAGGTCTTGCATCCTAGGCTGACATTGAGTATGTCAGCACTTAGCAGACTTTTGCACATACCATTTTCATGTAGTTGGAAGACTTGAGGATAAAAATCAAGTGTGAAATCTTCAACTGTTTAATAGCATGGTCATAGATTTGAGTACCATGTAATTTCTTTCATAGTTTTTTTCTTTTTAGGTTTTTCTCTTTTGAAATAAAAACTTCTATCTAAATATAGTTTTACCTCAGCTTTTTATTGCTTCTAATAAAAAAGCAAATATTAATTGCACAGCAAAATAAGTTTTATTTGCCGTATTCATTGTTCTCATTGCCTTACAATGAATAGAACATCTAATATCAGAAACATCAGTGTACACAGAGGAGAAAAAAGAAGTTGGATATAAAGTCTATCCACTATTTGTGGGAGAAGTGAACAAAAGCTGCTTTTCTATTAGATAGATGGAAAGTAGAAAAATTTTAAGAGCAGTTCTTAAACAGAACACAAATCAACATAGTGTGGTGGTGAAAGCACACTGATTTCATCTTCACTAGATGGTTCCATTTCAATGATTCCATTCCACTGTGTGTGTGTTTAGTGTCCTTTTTCCATCAAGAATCATCAGAAGTTTTTGTGTAGAGGACACCTCCCTCTGCAGAAAAATGTCATATTACTTTACCTGGAGTTTTCTAGAAACAGGATAGATGTGGAGAACCCCTTCATCAATATTTTAAAATCCATTTATATTTATTATTCTCCTCCTTTGCTGAGTTGCAGAACTTGGGGAAAATTTAGTGAAATATTGTTTACATTTTTAATTCCTTTATTAGATTTTCTCCTGGTTCCTAGAATCAATAAAATTAACCAATACAGTACCTTTAGCTGCAGACTTTTTTTTTTTTCAGTTTTCTGGGAACTTCTTGAGATATACAGTAACCTTTGATGTTCCAGGTCAGAATCGGACAGAATCTGATGTTCCAACAGAATCGGAATTTTGTTTTATATAAGATCTACCAGCTGTGCAGAATCTTTCCTATGGGAATCTTGATATTAGCTCTTCCTTCGTTCAGGCATGTTGTTCTATATGCTCATCTGCCCACTGCAGGATTGCCTTTCTGTTTTACCAGTCTAATTTACTGTTTAATGTTAATGGTGGCGAGTTTAAGTAGCAGAGTTTATACTTTATTATCAAGAACCTAGAACTTGCTTTGTACAGTGGATCATATTCCTGTGCGTTTCACAATTTGTTCACAGCTGAGGAATTTACAGTAGAATTCATTCCTTGATTTAGAATTATGCATCAGAATCTTAACTTTTTATTTAAAAAGAGAGACAATTCTATTCCTTTTTGTTTTTCAGATAATCTTCCAAAAGTAAATCATTGTACTGTTATATTCCTGAATCAGCAATCTGCCTGATGCAGTTTTCAGAAGTGGGAACTGCTCCATTCATATCAGTGGGGTATTAACACACACACTCAGTGATAATTAAATGTAAACATTAGCTACTTCAGTGCTGTCATTGAAGCAGAAATACCCAGTTAGTGTGCTTGCTGTTGGATATGGTAGTGAATATTGGGGAAGTGGAGCAGGTGGACACTGTCACAGGTTGGTTAGGTCGAAAACAAAGTTCAAGCCCTCCTACCTCCACCCAAAGGATTTTTTAAGTTCTCTTACTGCCCATCCACAAGTGGGAGGGAAAGTAGAAAAGCGTCTCTTCCCTGGGGCCAAAAGCATCAATTGCTTCCTGCTTGCCAAAACTCCAAACTTACCTGTCTAGAAGCCAAAAGCTTTAGCTTGTTTTAACCTAGTTGCCAAAACCTCCAGCTTTCCTCTGACAACTTCTGCAGTGCAGTTACACATTGTCAGTGTGAACTTCTCAGGCACATGGTAAAATAAAATGTGTTATTTATTTTGATAAATTCAGTGGAAACTGCTGATAACGTTATTGATTTTTACATTTAATTTAATTAACAGATGCTGCCATAGAATGTCCAGTTTGCCTTTCTAATGAGGGCCTTTGTAACAGTTTTTAGATTCAGCCACAGTTTATGGAAGTCTTGATTATATCTTTGGTCTGATTTAAAACTTCCAGCAGTTCTCTAAGAGAGAAAAGCTGAGGTCTGGTCTTTATTACAGACCTATATCAGTACAACTACATTGTTCAGAGATGTGAAAAATCTACACCTCTGAGTGACCTCTACTATCTCTGAGTAGTTATACTGACCTACTCCACCCCCACCCCTGGCACCATATAGACAGGGCTATGTCAGCAGGAGATCTCCCACTGACACAGCTACGGCCTCTTGAGGAGGTGGATTAACTACACCGACAGGAGAGCTCTCTACCATTGGCATAGAGTGTCTTTATTAAAGCACTGCAGCATGCTGCTGGATTGGTGCAGTTGTGTTGATGCAGCGTTTTAAGGGCAGATGTGCCCTGAGAAAACAAGAGTTCTCTGGCTGCTGTAAAATAGGACAGAAGCTTAATTTTTGTACTTCCCCATGTTTTACCCTCTTCCTGCTCAGGAAATTCAAGCAGTTCAAACCACTAATTTCAGCTCTTTGGCATACTGTCCCTGCCATTTCAGCAGTGGTGGGCTTAGTCTGGTCTGGCTAGGGGAAACGCTTCCCTTGGACACTTGTGTAGCACCTCCCTTGCTGTGTGCCCCCCATCCTTGTGAGCTGTGTGTGTGGGATGAGGGCGGGGGAGTGCTTCTCCTCTTGTGTGGTGGCTCATTGGCTGGTGTGGTGGGTTCAGTCACAGAGATCCCCTTGGGACTGTTGCCTGGTGTGCTGAAATTACCTCTGAGCCCATTTTTCTTACCAGCTTGGGACTCCAAAACCCTGCCTTGTTGAGCCAGACATGCTAGCCTGCTGCAGCTCAGGGTCTGGGCCATGCCCCCAAAGACTTTAGACTATAGACTTTAACCAAAACCAGCTCAGCAAGTTACCGCTCCAGCACCCAGACACCCAGTTCCCAATGGGAACAAAACCCAAAATAAATCCATTTTACTCTGTATAAAGCTTATATAGGGTAAACCCAAAAATTGTCCGCCCTCTATAACACTGATAGAGATATGCACAGCTGTTTGCTCCCCCAGGCATTAAGCACTTACTCTGGATTAATTAATAAACAAAAGTGATTTTATTTAGTATAAAAAGTAGGATTTAAGTGGTTTCAAGTAATAACAGACAGAACAAAGTAAGTCACCAAGCAAAATAAAGCAAAAACACTCAAGTCTAAGCCTAACACATTAAGAAACTGATTACAGGTAATATCTCACCCTTAGAGATGTTCCAATAAGCTTCTGTCACAGACTAGACTCCTTCTGGGCCCAGTCCTTTCCCCTGGTACAGTCCTTGTTAATTCCAGCAGACATCTCAGGTGGTATGCAGGGGCTTTCTCATGACTGGCTGCCTTTGTCCTGCTCCACCCCCTTTTATAGCTTTGGCACAAGGCGGGAATCTTTTGTGTCTCTGGGTCCCCACTCCTCCTTCTAAATGGAAGAGTATGAGATTTAAGGTGGATTCCAGTATCGTGACATAGTCACATGTCCTGTGAGACCCCGGCCTCCATTCTTCCTGGACTGGCCCACACATACACAGGAAGGTTTGCAAGTAAACAGAGCCATTTATAGTTCATTGAGTCTGAAGCACCCTTAATGGCTTCTACTTAATATGTTTACATCAGTAATACAAGTTTATATCTTCTTCTCCTAACTTCAGACATAGAAATAATACATGCACATAGGATGAACACATTCAGTAGATTATAAACTTCGTAATGATACCTTACAAGACACCTTTTGCATAAAGCGTATTCCAGTTATTCACATTCATAACCAAATTTTCATAAAGCATATGGAGTCCAACGTCACAGCTGGTTGTTAAAGTGCTGTAGAAGCCAATTGCTCCTGCAAATCCATGTAAGCTACTATATGATATGTTGTTGTTTCCACCAATGTTCCCTCCTCTCCTTTTTAGTTTAGTGTTAGATCTGGGTTTCTGGATATGCTGTTGGTAATAAGAGTGGTGTAATAATCTTTTGGGGAAAGAATTTTTCCCTTCATCACTGAATCAGCCATGGGGATGTTTGGGAACTTTTGCTTTTCTCACAGCAGCCTGGAGGTCTGGTAGGTAGGGTACCTTTTATGTTAGTGGTGTAACATTTGATTGTGGGTCTGTCTTACATCAACAAAGACATGAAAACATTTTTAAAAATTAAGTAAATGTCATAGTAAAAACAGAAAAGTTGGTACAGAAATTCAGGGAAGGTATAATTCCTAATATTCTTTTTAAGCTTCTATTTTTTGAAAATTGACTGAATTTCAATTTGGAGTCCCTTCAACTTCTACTGTGCTTTGCAGCAGCACATATGGCTTGTCACTTTACTCTTTTATTCCAGAACAGTGACATATTTTTCTTTCTGAGACAAAGTTTGACATTTTTAGAAACTTGTTAGCTGGTCATAGTCAACACCAAGGGAATCTAAGATTGGTCACAAAGATCTGATAGGTTTTTTAGTGTTAAACCTACTCTACACTAGTGTTTAAAGATGTTTCTTAAAATGTGTTAGCTAGACACATTTATAAAGTTGGTATTTTCCTTGTCTAGACATGCCCTTTGTGTCCCAGTCATTGACCTAATAAACTGTAATACTGGTGGCTAAAGCAAAGAGGGCAAATTTTGAATGTGAAAAGGTGAGAGTGCTGAGTTCAAGGAGTTCCTTCCAACTGGAGTTCTTGCCAGTAATGTCTTTTCACATTAGTCCCTAATTCCAGCCCCCACTTGCTGAAGGAAGGCCTCCCCTACCCCCCACTGGGACCAGTTCTATCCAGACAGCTTCTGTCATTGTTGTCATTTTTAGGATGGAGATGTTGAGCCTGTCATTCCCAGCTCCTGTGTCCTCATCTTGCCTCTGGTTTTGATTGGGTAGGTTGAGGGATGGTGTTTTGCAGTGGGTTTTGTTTTGCAACGGCTTTGGGTTATTGGAAGGAGGGAGGTTTTGCTTAGATTAATTCCCAACACCCTGAATGCTACCATTTCACTGTCAGTATTAGTATGGGATGCAGGTGATTGTCCAAAAACTGAGTAAATGAATACTACATAGATCAGTAGTTTGATACTATGATGATGGTGGTTAGAGAAAAACCTAAGATTGGATGTTGTGTCTGAAACAGAGGACAGAACTAAAAGGTTAGTAGAAAACCTCTAAGTGGGTACTACTTACTTTAGTGCTTGGACCCATAATATAGTATTTAATATTTTAGCATAACACAATTGGCAAATGCCACCAATCACATAGCAACCACATGGGAGAACTGACCTAAACTGCAGAATGACTCTAAAAAGTTACTATAGTGGGCTACACAGAGATAAGATTTAATATTAGTATATGTATAGTGTACTTAGCTGTCTCCCAATTTTATATTTTTCTCTATCTGGTAGAAGCAAATCTATTTAAAAAAATGTAGCTGTGATGGTAGAAAATTAAATATCAATTCACAGGTCAACAAAGAAAATGCTGGGCTTGTTGATGCTGTCCTGAATGCATATATGAGATTAATAATATCTAATGCTGTTGCACTACATAGCCTTGATATATGACAACATTTTGAATGCTGTGTGTAGTTGTGGTTGCAACAATTTAGAGCAGCGGTTCTCAAAGCCGGTCTGCCGCTTGTTTAGGGAAAGCCCCTGGCGGGCCGGACCGGTTTGTTTACCTGCCGCGTCCACAGGTTCAGCCGATCGCGGCTCCCATGGGCTGCGGTTCGCCACTCCAGGCCAATGGGAGCTGTGGGAAGCGGCGTGGGACATGCTGGCCGCCCTTCCCGCAGCCCCCATTGGCCTGGAGCGGTGAACTGCGGCCAGTGGGAGCAGCGATCTGCTGAACCTGTGGACATGGCAGGTAAACAAACCGGTCCGGTGCACCGGGGCTTTCCCTGAACAAGCGGTGGACCGGCTTTGAGAACCACTGATTTAGAGGATGAAAAACAAAGAAAATACAAAATGCAGTAAAAGTAAGATAGATTGTAGTCCAAGACTTGCACCTTTGTATAGACTAGGAAAAAGAGACTTGTGCAACATATTCATAAGCTACACCTACCTTGTTTCTGGACGCGGGTCCACGCATATGGTTGTGCCAGAACCCACTTGCCATCCATATCTAAACCCCGGAAACATAGGTTTCAAGACATGACTGGGGAAAGAACATTAGCAGACCTGAGGGATGTGGATATGAGTACACCTCGGGCGGAGGCATGGCCCCACACCCATGACAGTGCGTAGTGTGGATGGGGCTAAAGGGCATGTTCTGTGTCCTGAGTTCAGGAGTCCTCCAGCTCCCCAAGAAGAGTCAGGTAAGCCGACGGGAGAGCATCTCTCGTTGACACAGCTCAGTGAAGATATTGGAGTAAGTCGACCTAAGCTATGTTGACTCCAGCTATGTTGTTCAAGTAACTGGAGTAGCGTAACTTAAGTCGACTTATACAAGTAGCGAAGACAAGCTCTAAAAGAGGAGATGATTTTAAAAAACAAACAAAAAATAAGCCAACAGGTGTCAGCAAAGACCATGGAACAAATATCAGATCAAATCACATTAACAGCATATGCTGCTCTCCTGACAAATTCCTGTTTTGTTTTTTAAATTTCTCTCAAAAGATCTTGAGATCCTATTTGTGATCAGTCAACTCAGAATCTAGAATATCACATCTATGAATTGTTTGAATTGAATTACTTTCAATAGAAAAAGCAAGAAATCCCTTAGAGGTAATGTCAATTCCATCCGAATGAATTGTCCAGCCACACTATAATCCAAGTGAGGTCTTTTGTGGATTTTAAAAATGCTATTGATTTTTTTTTTTAACTTGCAGTGAACAGAGCTTTTAAAAAGACCATTCAGCTTTTAGGTTTTTTTGTTGTTGTTTTTTGTCACCAGTGCTGAGGTAAGCCTGTGTTCAAGAGCAGTATGTCAAAATGTTTCTTTGCATCTTTCATTGTTTACTTATTGGCAGGTTTGTCGCTTAAGGGTCAAAATAAAGCTCATTCAACCAAAGCTATGGCAGCAACAGTAGCAAGCCTTGAGTCAATCCTACCACTTGAGATTTGCTGCAGGGCAGTCAGTTGGAATTCATTGTGCATTTTTCCCTGAACATTGTTAACCTAATACTGCAAATTGAAAATTTGTGGGCTGATTTTTATATGTTAAAAAAAGCTGTTTGTTCAATTATTTATTTTAAGTGCTTATTCTCAGTTAGGGGACACATCTTGTTAAACAATAAATCCTCGGATTTATTTAACTTGGATGCGTTTTTCTGTTAGTGGGTTTTATACTTGTTTATTTTCAAACTTTAGAGATAAAACACCTGCATATTCTACCTTGAATTCTCTGTAGTTGTGAAAGTTAAACCCGAGGTTGAACTTGAATTCCCGAAAATGGTGTCCTTCGTAGATCCATTAATGATCGATTTACTTAAGAGTTAGATTACTCTAGAGCCATAAATTACTAGGTCAAGACAGAACTGACAGTTGGAAACATTTGAGAAGCCTGGAGAGAGTGAAAACTATTCTCTTTCTGTGCATGTAGAGTCAGCTAGCACAATATGCTACTATCAGAAAAGTCCACTTATAGGTAAATGGTCATGATTTCATATATATGTGGAATTATCAGCCAAGACAATATTGTTGGGCAGGTACAATTTTTTTTTATTATGTCATGGTCTCATAGTAAGAGAATGTGATTTGATCATTCAAGTTTAATAGTTTGAGTACTTTCTCTAACAGAAAAAAAACCTTACATTTTCATTTAGTTCAACTCAAAGCATGGTAAATCGTTTGAATTAATTATTTTAAAGATAGAAATATTGAAGTCAATATTTTGAACAGTACCTTCTTGAGAGTATTTATTTTAATTGTAATTTCCCTCCTTTTTTTTAAACATTGTGTGTGTTTGTTTGTGAGATTAAATTTGCATTACAGTTTATTAGCCATAAGTAGGCTTGGAAGGATTAATTTTTTATCGCTAAATGTTGATAAATATTAATTTCACCAGACACATACAAACTGATATAAATACATTTCTATCCATAATAATTGAAATGTACAGACAGGCAAAATAAGAAGAATGCTGCTTGAGAATTTATTAGTTTGATTTTTGGATATTTGCATTGTCATATGATGCTGACGATTTGTTTTAAGTTATAAAGCTTTAACTTTTTAATATCAACATGTATTGTAATTAAATATTTATTTAATGACTCCCCCCATAATTTTGCAAACTGAAAATTTTAATTGATAGAATTTCAAAAAAAAAAGCTTAAAAATAAATATTGATATTTTTTGTTAAATATACAAAAGCAAATCAAATTCTGCCAAACATAGCAGAAGTAAAGTGTTGTTACCCAAGTTATATATGGATATGTAGAGAGGTAAAGTAAGAATAACAATCTGGAAAATACCATAGGTATGAATGATTTGCTAGGTTTTCTTTCTAATCTTATGTATCTATTATTTGCCCAACTCTTTAAAGCAGTGGTGGGCAACCTGTGGCCCATCAGGGTAATCCTCTGGCAGGCTGCGAGACCGTGTTTACATTGACAGTCTGCAGACACAGCCGCCCGCAGCTCCCAGTGGCTGCGGTTTGCCGTTCCTGGCCAATGGGAGCCATGCAACATGGCTGCTCAGCATGTCTCTGCACCCGCACCGCTTCCCACAACTCCCATTGGCCAGGAACGGTAAACTGCGGCCACTGGGAGTTGCAGGCTACCAGGCCTGCGGATGGTCAATGTAAACACTGTCTTGCGGCCTGCCAGCGGATTACCCTGACGGGCCGCAGGTTTCCCACTGCTGCTCTAGAGTCTAGTCATGAATAAAATTATTTAAAGGAAAATGATGACTGACTGACTGAATTCTCCACCCTGCAAATACGTATTTTGAATACTTGATTTAAAAATAAAATTAATGTTCTGACAAGGTCCATTTCAGTCCCAAACAGAAGCCTCCTTTCCACTGAATGCGTATAACAGCCAATATGTCTTATCCTTTACGTGGAGTGATGGATTATTTTTGTAATGTAAACACTTTTCCACAAGGAACATGACAAAGGCCAACTTATTTCATGTAGACCTATGAATAGTCATCAATTGGTAATGATTTCCAATGCTGACCCGTGCCCATTGTTTGAACAAATGGTATAGAGGTGAAACGCTCTGTATCCTGTTTGCACTTCCCTCATTCAGCCCCATATAGTACCTTTGTTATATTTTTAGCAGTGGATTTTCTTTAACAAAACATTGGCATGTTCACAAGGCTGGGCAGGCCTTTTTATTTATTTATTTACTTTTTGCCTAATTTTTTTGTTTCCTATGCACTGGACTTTTGGACTTTCTGGTGGGTAGACTTGCTGAGGTTGGTTTTGAAAATGGGAATATACCTAAGAACAGAATTCAGGATGTAAATCAAAGAATGCAAGGGGATGTGCTATTAAGGCTCAGTGCACTTCATTGCATGGCATGGATTTTTGACATTGTGTGTGTGTGTGTGTGTGTGTACATACATACATACATACTGTAACAACTTCTCTGGAGTAGCATGTAGGTGTTCTAAAACAAATCATTCAGGTGTGATGTATCTTGCTCATCTGTATTGTGGAAGAGTTCACCACCAGATCAGTTATATTTTTCTTTGGGTATGTGATAATTCATTTACTTTAATTATTTAAAAAATTAGGATTTTGGGTTTTTTTTATTTTAAGATGAGCCATTTTCAGAGCTCTTTCTACTTTGTGGGCACACTTTTGGCTGCCATTTTTTTTCAGATTGTTTTATTATTTAATGCTCTTCAAACCTTAGTGTACCTTTTACTATATTGTGGAGTCTAGTTTGTATTTTTCTGCTCTCATAATTTACATTGTGGCTCCAATACTTAAGGACATATCTAAACATATCAGTAGTTCTTTTGACTTCAGTGGGACTACTTGTATGCTTAAATACCTCTCTGATTTGGCCCTTAGTCCCTAATTTCTCTTTTTGTTTAGCCATATTCAGATATTTATCTTTTGTTCACTTGGTTCCAGTACTATGGGTTGAAAAGTTTTCATTAAATATGCTTTTAATAGAAGCTTTTTAATGTTTTAAAGTAATTGAAAACACTCTTTTAAAAAATACATCCATGTAACTGTCTTAAAAAAACATTACGGATGCAAAATCAAGATCTCGGCCATTAGTGTATGCCAAAATTAGTTACATTTCCCGATGCTGCCTTAATCTGGCCCTCTTATGCCTATGAAACATTATATCTGGCCCAGCATTACATAGGAAATCTGGCAAAATCAGGAACAGAATTCAGCTTTTTGGAGTCCTAGTCTAGCACCTTATTCACAAGAGAATATCTGTCTCACTCGCTGTCCAGCCTAATGAGTACACGTAATATACCATAAATAGTATATGATCATGTCATTAATATATTTACAAGAGTCTGAATTAAGGTCTCCTAAATGGGGCTTTCTTAATTCTGGAATTCCTGTCTTTTGAGTGGTATGCTACTTTGCATTCTTAACATCTTTTAACATAAAGGTTTAACCATTCACTTTTTATTTTGTAACTTGGCAGGTGCCCAGTGCAGTTAATTGTTTAAGAGGGGGGTTCAGTTCCTTGATAAATCAGAAATGGAAGTGGATTAGAAGAAAGCATTTACTAAAGAAAGTGGGAAATAGGGTTGGTATTTCTCATGTCTAATGCAATGGGAAGACAATCTCCTCCTCCTCCTCCCCGCCTTAACCCTCAGATGAGTGGAGGATGGCAACGTCTCTGCAGTGGTCCTGGAACAGATTAATGGAGTGGGGGTTGATAACCCTCCACCAAGTGGAATGATTATAAAGGATGGATGATCTGCACTGGATAAGTTATTGTTGGATAGTTCCCTGATGTGTTACTTAACAAAGTTGTGGCCTAGTTAACCACATCCCAGGTGTCTTGTCTTTCCTGGTACAAGGAGTTGTGACATGTAAAATCTAACATTATTATTCACAGACTTTTTTTCATCTTTTTACCTTCACGGAAGAAAAGAATAAAATTAAATATTTTTTAAATCTCGTCAGTTTTATGTTGCACAATTACATGCTACCTGAAATTACAAGAAGTCAAAAAATGCCAAGTTAAAGTTACAGCTACTGTGTAATGTTAAATCAGAAGTATTATAGGTACTTTCAGCCATATTCTCCACTTAAGGCAAGTGTATGCTGATTTCCTGACAAAAACCTTCTGCAAAGCCAGCAAATCTGCTCATTGTAATATTCCTCCTAAATAATTATTAGGGAATTATTAGGTTGCCTAGCATCTCCTAAAGTATCCTGTACCCTTCCTACCCCCTGTGGTAGCATGAGGGGGGTGTCACTGCTTATCAGTGATCTCTAGCTGCTAAAATGATCCCTAGGGCCTGTTGGAAGCTGGCACAGTTTAGAGTAGACATTAGTCTGCTCTCATCCGTATTGGGACACCTGCCCAGTGCTGAGCAGACCAAGGATCAGAGTACTACCCTCCCCTCTGGTCTTTCATCAGATAGTCTGGCCCATGATATATTTGATTACTGTTTTTTCTGGTTAAACATGTACATTCCTTTAAATGTTTGTTATATATACAGTTGGTTTACGTTAACATTCCTGTCTTTTTAGGATTTGTGTTATTATATTACAAAAGTACCTAGGCCCCAATCACAATCAGAGCCTCATTGTGCTGGGCTCTCCAGAAACACATAATAAGAGATAGTTCCTGCCCTGAAGTGCTGATGGTCTAAACAGATAAGACGGACAAACAGGAATAGACAAAAACTAATAGCCAAGAAAAAAGATTTTTTTTCCATATATTATCTAATATATGTTTTCTTTTCTTCGCAGCAGTTTTTTAAAATGTCCTTTGAGCATTTTTGATACATTTAGTTCTTATAGCCATTGGAGGTTGAGACAGGATTTAGTATGAAAAATAAAATCCCTTTGTTTGAGATCATATCATCATAGTATTCATTTTAACGTCTGTATGCCATCAGCACCTGAGACTGTAGGAACTTAAATGCTTCACTGTTGGCATAATACTGAAGTTGATTTCAGTGAACCATAAACAATTTGGCCCTGGAGGTAAAATTACACTGTATGCATGTTCTTAACATGCTTTGGGGATAAACATGCCTCAAATCAACTCCTTGCTTAAAGCTAAGTTCCCTCTCCAAATGCAGTTTCCCTGTAGATGGTAATGTTTAGTGAGACTGATTTTCTTTAAAACGTAAAGCTTTTTGAGTGTTTTTCTATCGATAAATATATTTGAGCAGGATAGCAAAAAATCCATGTAATCCTAGTAAAGACTTTTTTATGGCATTTTTGTTTTGTTTTTAATTAGCTTTCATCAATACATTTAATTCATTGAGATTCGTTTTAAATGTTTTTGTGCTACATCTGCTCACATGTCTGTAATGAAAACTTTCAGACTTTAGTAAAACTTTATTTGGTAATTGCGCATTTGGAAAATTAAAATTGAAATTTATTATGGCCTGGCTCCTACCTGCTCAGTTCATTGGGTGTTGTTAAGATGCCATCACTTGGGAACTTTGTTACAACTATGTTTCTGTTGTGTTTTAATATGCTTTTGGATTAGGATGGCTATAATTGTGGCCTTGAGGGGTTGGACTAAGGAACACCAGGTGGGTCTGCACCCAGATATTCTTAGATTAATGTTTTGGGACTTATCCTGTATTTTAACTGTAGAATTTAAGTGTAGTTCCCTGAGTCTTAAAGGGAGAAGTGAGCCCCATTTGAGCCCATTAATAAGAATCTTCCCTCCATACACTTTTTAATTTGCCATTTTTCTCTGATTCTTTAGCCAATCAAATATGTGCACTTATTTCAGAACCATTTTTACAATCCCATATGTACAAAAGCATTTTAGTTTGTCCCCAAATTTAACTCAAAAACTGATGATAATCAGAAAGTTCTCCATTTCCCTATTATATGAAGGTGAAAAATAGTTTTCCCTAGATATTAGGCAAGCTTTTGAAGTTAGAACATCTTTTGTTAAATTTGGGGCAGCAAGGAAGAGACTCTTAATATTTAGTGTGATTGGTGGATTTTTTTGGCGGGGGCGTAGATATTTGAAATTATTCCCTTTTTATTTCAGGCCTAAAAATTCAGCTTTATTTTTACTTAGAGAATGCAGACCCACACACACACACCCACACACACACCCTCACCTCCCATGCTGGAGTGTGATTCAGTTCTCTTCTTCTATTTAGAACACCTTTGACCTGTCTCTCCCCTGCTCAGTGAATAGAAATGGCAAGGCAAATTGTGCTCAGGATGACTAAAGGATTTCCTCTCCATGTATCTCATGAACTGAACCTGCAGGAACCCTACTCATGGAAAAATTCTTTTAAAATATTTCTTTGCAAAAGAGAGCAATATATTAATTGCTGAGTATATATTAATTGGTCATAATCCTTAGTTTTGAGCTACATAATTATTCACACAGCAGCAGGTGGTAGAGTCACAGGTATAGTTAGGATTTCTTTGTACTAAAAGTAGCACATTCTGAGGGGAAGGGAGGATCCATTTTCATGAAGATGTATATTCTGTAATTAGTTGTTTAGGGAAGAACACAGAGAGTAGATGTACGCTCTGTTCAAAAGAGAAGCAGTTTCACTAGCCCACTTTTGTTAAGGTTTTTATGAATGGGTGAACAATTTCTACAAGTGTTTTAACTTCTGTTTTCTTTTTTGCAGATCATTACTAAATATGTCTATGAACTACTAGAAAAGGAATGCCACTTGAAAAAAGTAACTCTCCCAGTAAGTTGAATTTTTTTCAAAGATGATAATGTTTCGTTGGCACTACAAAATGTACGAATAAAGACAGTCTCTCCCCTGAGGAGTTTGGAATCTAGATGACAGATACAGATACGACAAACTGTGCTGAGGGCCCATCCAGGTGATGACTTGGACCACTCTATATACATGAAGCATGCTCATTCGTACACAAAGAAATATGTAGAAAAATATCTGTCTGTTTTTGTAATATATCTAATCTGTTTGGGTGTGAGTATATTTCATTGGGATCTACTACACATTTCTAGTTCTGGTAGGATCTGAGTTACCAGAAATTTAAAGTTGTGATGCTTTTGGTTTAAAATAAAACAAAAACAAAAAACTATGCCATTTTGAAAATTTTTTATGGTTCCCCTGAGACCTGTGCAGTTGGACTCGGGGAACTAAAGGCAGGGAAACAACGGTCAATTCTCTGTAACCTGAAGTCTTCAAATCAAGATTTGAGGATGTATGTAACTCAGCCAGAGATTATGGGCCTATTATAGGAATGGGTGGGTGAGGTTCTGTAGCTTGTGATGTGCAGGAGATCAGACTAGATGATCATGATGGTCCTTTCTGGCCTTAAAACCTATGAGTCTATGACTTTACAGGCAGAGGAATGGAAAAAAATAGTCCCAATAAAATGTTTTAAACTCTCTTTTTTTAAAGATGCTTGTATAATAGCTTTTTTAGTAGTGTGTGTATGCAATACATAAGTGTTTAATCACCTTTTGCAGCCATCCACAAATTTGTAATGCAGCCATCCACAAATTAAAAGATGTATAGGTGTACATACACTCCCTACCACAATTACAATGTATTTTTACATTATAGGGGAAAGAGTAGTGACCCTAATACCTTCCATTATAAAGGGTTCTTGTGATCTTTGCTTTGAGAAGTTTTCATACATTCCCATTGTTTGCAGCAGGCCCTTGATATTCGTTATGGGGAATCCCTTTGGACTACAGAAGTGACTCTCTTTGTCCCATGAGACTCTCTTCAGATTTGGCTGAAATATACAATATTTATTAAAAATTACCATTACCTTCTCTCACTTACTGCTTCAGGAAATTGTTGGTAGCCTGCTAAAATCACTGAACATTCTAAGGCTAGGACTTGCTGACACAGTAGCAGGAGCAGAAGACCCTATACTAGGAGCACCACGCAGCTGTCAGAGTTGGGGAGAGCGCTGGACTGAGCTCCCCGCACCATGCAAATCCCAGATGCAGCACTTGGAACAAATAGTTCCTTTACTCGTGCCCACCTAGGGGCACCACATTGAATAGGTGCTCCCCCTACTTCCAGGCAGAGAGAGGGAGGTGTGCTAGACTCCCCACAACCACCTTCTGGCCCAGCACTAGTGTTCTACGTATACCCCATTTACTCCTGGAGAATCTGACTCTAGTGGTCTCCCCAACTCCCAGACAAGGGAGAGGGGAGGGTTGAAAGAGTGGCCAGACTTCCCTCAACCATCACCAGACTCAGCATGTGGCAGCAGCAGCCAGTCCGTCCTGTGGGGGCAACACATGGAGCAGGAGCTCCTTCAGTACTGGGGAAGGAGGGGATAAAGAGCCAGACTGGGCAGAGCTCACCCCATGACCATTATTGAACCAAAAGCATGCCTTGCAATTACAATTACTATTATAGTAAGAAATGACAGAAATACAGAAAAAGAAAATGACCAGTTATCTTCTAGAGTGTATCCCGCCTCTTATCCAACCCCCAGGTTCTTGCTCCCTGAGGCCCCCCCCCGGGACTCCTGCCCCATCCAACCCTCCTGTTCCCCGCTGTCTGACTGCCCCAACCTCTGACCACACCCCCGAACTCCCTTGCCCTCTATCCAACCTCCCCGCCCCCTCACCGCGCTGCCAGGAGCGCTGGTGGCGCTACAGCCACGCAGCCCAGAGCACTGGGTCAGGCTGCGGTTCTGCAACTGTGCTGCATGGCCGCCCAGAGCGTTGTGCCGGCGGTATGGCCAGTGATGAGCTGCCAAAATCTTAACAGGTTCCCAATACAAAGTTCCCATTTAAGGGCTGTGCCCCAGTGTATATTTTTTGTACCAGTAGGGTTACCATATGTCCATATTTTCCCGAGAGGAATTTTTAAGATTTAAAAATTCCTCCCGCATGGCGATTTAAGAACCAAAAAGTATGACTTGTCCGGGAAAATACGGATGTATGTTAACCTTGCCTAAAGTTTTTTTTAAAAAAGATGGGCCTGAACTAGAAATGAGCTCTATTTCACATATGTGGGTCCCCGCCACTCCCTAGGGGTGTGCTAGGGTGACCAAATGTCCCAATTTTATAGGGACAGTCTCAGTTTTGGGATCTTTTTCTTATATAGGCTCCTATTACCCCCCCACCCCCTGTCCTGATTTTTCACACTTGGTGTCCGGTCACCCTAAGGTGTGCACATGTGTGGGTCCCAGCTGCTTCCTGCCCCCCTCATTGAAGCAGGTGTGCAGGGTTACTGCCCTGGGAACTGCAGGGCACCAGTGAATGTGGGGCCAGCTGCAGACGGGCGTAGGGCAGGACTAGCTGGAGGCGGGGGTGCGGGGCTGGCTGCGGTCAGGGCAGGGAGTGTGGAGATGGCTGGAGACGGGAGGGTGTGGGGCTGGCTAGAGGCAAGGGGGTGTGGGGCTGGCTGGAGGCAGTGCAGGGGCTGACTGGAGGTAGGGGCTGGCTAGAGGCAGGGAAGGGGGGTGCAGGGTTGGCTGGAGATGGGGTGTGGGGCTGGCTGGCTTCGGGCAGGGGGATGCGACGGGCTGGATTCGGGCAGGGCTGCAGGGGGTGCGGCAGGGGTTGGTTGGAGATGGGGGTGTGGGGCTGGCTAGCTTCGGGTAGGGGGATGCGGCAGGGGCTGGCTGTGAGCAGGGCAGGGGGTGCAGCAGGGGCTGGCTGCGGGCAGGGGGTGTGGAGGTGGCTGGAGACGGGTGTCTGGAGCCAGGGCAGGGGGTGCGGCAGGGACTGGCTGCAGGCAGGGCAGGGGGTGCGGCAGGGGCTGGCTGCAGCCAGGACGGGGTGGGTGTGGCAGAGGCTGGCTGCAGGCAGGGCAGGGGGTGCGTGCGGCAGGGGGTGCGGGTGTGGCTGGAGACGGGCTGACTGCGGGCAGGGCAGGGGGTGCGGGGGTAGCTGGAGGCAGGGACTGGCTGCGGGCAGGGTGGTGGGTGCTCATGGGGAGAGCGGCTTGGAGCAGCAGGAC
The DNA here is from genome assembly GCF_009764565.3 of Dermochelys coriacea. Taxonomy (NCBI): domain Eukaryota; kingdom Metazoa; phylum Chordata; order Testudines; family Dermochelyidae; genus Dermochelys; species Dermochelys coriacea. The sequence goes on along the minus strand of NC_050072.1, from coordinate 60,918,166 downwards.
ACAGCCCAGGCCCAGCAGAGCAGCCGGGCACCCAGGGCCAGGGGTCGGGGGAGCAGCAGCAGCAGGGCTCGTGTCCAGGGCCAGGCGGCAGCACACATGGCTCCCGCAGCGCAGCGCCCCCGGTGGCTGGAGGAGAAATTACATCACTTCTCGGCTGGAGCCCATCAAAGCCTCAGCGCCCCCTGCAGGGAAGCGGGTTAACAACTGGATCTAAAAGTGCTTCAAAATTTAACAACCGGTTCATGCGAACCGGTGCGAACCGGCTCCAGCTCACCACTGGGTATGGCGCGCTGAGGCTGTTGGAGAGGGGGAACAGCAGGAGAGGGGTGGGGATTAGCCTCCCAGTCCAGGAGCTCAGGGGCCAGGCAGGAGGGTCCCGCGGGCTGTAATTTGCTCATCTCTGGTTTAGAGCAACAGTTAGCAGCAGAGTGAAAACTGCAGAAAGCAGAGATTAACATGATCACTGTCTTTCAGTCTCTGCTTGAACAGCTTTCTGTAGCTGCTATGTTGGGTTCGGTCTCTGGGTGGGGTACCTCCCTGTAGGTTCTTTCCTATAGGCCATATAGCTGAAGGAATGGGGGATGTTGCATGGGTACTAGTGCCTTGGGAGGGCTGATGGTGTTTGTGGAAGAATTTTTAAACTTCTCTAATATACTTTAGGACTGTGTTAAGTGTTACTTTTTTTTCTCTCAGTAGGATTTCAATAGTATGTAGAAAATCCATGTGTTGGAAGTTCAGGGTGGCTGCACTTGAAGTTTCTCATCTTTATTTTTGTTGTCTCAGTAACAGACAAAACTGTTATTTTTCTTTACATTTTTGGATTACATCTTCAGCAGCAGTATTGTAGATGTATTCAAATGTAGAATCAATAGCAGTAAGCAAAAAAAGAGATCCATTTCCTCTTCGGGTGATTACACATGTCCATTCCACTTCAGGGGTGGGTGGGTGTGTGCCCCTAGTGCACCAGAGTTGGAGACTTTCCTTTAGCATTACCCTTGAGGCAGTGCATGCACCCTCTACTGCTGTATGATAAAAAGGGCGGAGTGGTCCCACTCTCAGTTCCTTACTACTACCTGTGATGGATAATTGGAGCATGTCAGCTTGCTTCTTCAAGTTTTCTCCCCTTACAGAGATTTTGTTTTTTCTTCTGTAAATAGTTGGTGCTGTTTGTTAGCATAATTAGTTACTTAGGTTAGTATATGCTTCATTTGTTGGTTTTCTTCACTATTTTTGTGGAGTGTCGGTTCCCTCTTGTTACGGAGTGCTGACATCTGGTATAGGTGTATACCTCAGTCCCCGGGATTTAAACCTTGTGTCAGGTGCAAAAAATGTATGCCTCCTTCCACCTGCCTAAAGTGCCTCAGCGAAGGTCACGTTAAGGACTACTGACAAATTTGCAGAAACTAAGCACTGGATGAAGAAAGGCAGGTGAGACTGTGCCATATTATGGAGGTTGCCCTCCATTTGCCTTGTGAGCCTTCCCACTTGGAGATTGCACTGAGTACAGAGTACACAACTGGACACTGTTGCTGAGGCAAGACCTCTGGTGCCAAGGAATTAAGCACAAGAGGTTAAATTTGTTCAAGGAGCTGACACTTAGTTCTGCTAGATGATCATGTTCCCCGGTGCTGTCCACCAATAAGCACTTCGGAGGACAGGGGATAGTGTCCTCTGGCATGGGATGCTCTCTGATACTGGCCTCTTTTCACTAGGGGGTCATGGACCTCAGCACTGGCTGAGATTGACCCTTGCCATGATACTGACTATTGCTGTGCAGCAACATCAGCAACAGGAAAGTCTCTCAGTACTGGTGCTGCCAGAGGGATGTGCAGCAGCACAAGACTTTGCCTTTTGGTGCTGTTCTCCCTGATGGTATTGGAGACAGCTCACCCGGTACTGGTGCAACTTCAGGCCCTGCTTACGGACTTAATTCAGGCTTGTGATCAGCACTCAGGACTGTGTGGGGATAAAACATCAGGGCCTCTGGCGTTTTCTCCACAAGTGCAGTCGAGGGTAAATCTACCATGGGTATCCCTGGTACTAACATCTCTAGAAAGTCATCCCTGCACCTTGTCATCTCCTTGTACTGCACCACCATGATCATCTGACTTCTTGTGTGTGAGTAGGCTTTTATGTCCCTCACTCCGAAGACAGATGACATCACTCTCTTACTCCTTCATTGTGAGTTTTATTGCTGCTACCCACTGGAGGTAAGGAGACATTTCAGAGAAATGGAACCTTGGAGTACTCATGGCTGGGGTACTGTGCTATACCAATGACCCTATTGGAACCAATAGGGCATGCCTCCCTCATGCAGATTCCTCAACCTTTTCGGTCTCCTACTAGGGAACATGTTAACTATCCTAAGGAAGTCCAGGAGGATGTCATCGATACTGAGCAAAGCCTGCAAGATCCACTCTGTACGCTGCATTAGGATCAGCCTTAGTCTCCTTTGCATTTGTCCTCATCCTTACCAGATGAAACTGCAGCTTCTCAGGATACCTCACCAGTCCAAGATGACTACAAGGCTTACTCACACCTTTTAAAGAGAGTAGCTACCCATCTTGATATCCCTACTGAGATGATCCAGAGAGTTCTTGTCGAGACTCCTGGAAATGCTGGGTTCAACAGGGCCTTTTAGAGTGGTTCTCCCTATCAATGAGGCCATGTAGAGCCTACAAGATCTTTATGGCAAACACCACCCTTTCTTCCTCTGACATCCAAAAGAACCAAGAAAAGGTACCACATGCCTTCTTAAGGCTACAAACATTTTTATACCCATACCTTGCCAGGTTCCTTGGTTGTTTTGGCCGTAAATGAAAAAGCATATCAGGGTCATTTGTCTCTCACCTCAAACAACAAGGATGCAAATAAATTAAACCGGTGAAAATGTATTCTACATCTGGTCTACAATTGTGCACTGGTAACTAACAAGCATTATTGACAAGATATGACTTCTCCTTTTGAGATAATATGCTGACGTTCTCAGAAAAGTTGCCAGAGGCCGCCAGACAGGAATTCCAGGCTCTGTTAGAGCAAGCTGGTAGTTTCCACCTTTTTACAAATATACTTTGACAGGGCAGATTCAGCTAGAACCATGGCATCTACAATATCTGTGCACAGATATTCGTGTCTTCAATCTTCAGGTCTACTGCAAGAGGTCTAGCAGATGATCCAGAATCTTCCCTTTGAGGGTCTCATGCTGTTCTCCTAGAAGACAGATAAGATGTTTCACAGTCTTAAAGATTGAAGGCCCACTTTGAAATAGTTGGGAATTTACACTCCTTTCCCTAAAAAGGAAGCAATTCTACTCTGTCTCTGCAGACCTTGTTTCCTCTGAGGCAGTCTGACCAGTCTAGGAAATGAGGGAAAACCATAGGAGAAGACCAGCTCTTCCTCACTTTTCTTCTTCAACTGGTTTCTCTAGGCAGTCGGACAATCCCAGGCAGTCTGTTTGCCTGCCTTGTCAAGGACAGAGTGCCAGATCCAGTTGTTCCAATTTCTCCCTTCCCTGTTTTTCCAACATTTTCCCACTTTCTATTTTCTTGGTCCCCTATTATCACAAGTCGATGAATCCTAAGTATTGTGGAACAGGGATAGTCCATGCAGTTTATTTCCATTCCTCCTTTCCCTCCCCCATCCTTTTTCAGGGACCCTTCTTACCTTCAGGAGGTCCAGTTTCTTATCCATTTGAGAGCTATAGAAGAGGTTTCCTTTCTTCTCTAAGAGAAGAGGTTCTATTCACGTTACTTTCTAATTCCAAAGACAAAAGGAAGTCTCAGACCCATTTTAGACCTGCAAAATCTGAACAAATATGTAAAGAAAAGAAGGTTTCATGCAATTACCCTTGCTTCCATCATTCCTTCCCTGGATCCCAGCAATTTGTATGTGGCCATCCACTTGAAGGATGAGTATTTTCTTGTCTGTCTCCATCAAAGCAACAGGAGATTCCTAAAATTTCTAGTCAGTGACCCCATTTTCATTTTACAGCCCTACCCTTTGCCCTGTCTTCTTCCCCACAAAATATTTACAAAATGGAAATCGTAGGGCTGGTTAAGGTCAGTGTAATCTCTGCTCATCAACAATTGGACATGCTGCAGGAGTGATTAACCCCTTGGACTGATGGATGTGGGAGTTCCCTTTGCCCCTGCCTTACTCACACTGACTCTCATTGAAGCAGTGACTCAGACTGCTTCTGTTGGCTGGGGAGATCACCAAGAAACTAACAAACTCAAGGTCTGTGGGCCCAAGAAGAGTTCAGTCTCCACATAAACGTGTGGGCTGTTCATTTGATCTGTTGAGTATTTCTCCCTTATATATAGGGACAGAATCTTCATCTTCATGGACAACACTGGAGTGATGATCTGTGTGAATAGGCAGGGAGCAGCCAGATCAGGTCATCTCTGTCAATAGACAATACATCTTTGGGAGTTTTGCATCACAAGTGCAATACTTCTCAAAACCTCCCATCTTCCTCGGGCTCAGAACAGCTTGGGGGATCATCTGAGCAGATCATTCAGTTGAGATCATGTTGGTCTCTCACAATGGATTTTGTCAGATTCATACTTCCGACCTGGGGGATCCACCACATAGACCTGTTTGCCACTCATCTCAACAGAAAAGCCAATTCTTTTGTTCTAGTGCAAGACCTCTGATGGATGCTTTCCTGCTCTCTTGGAAAGACAAACTGTTGTACGTCTTCCCTCCCACTCCACTCCTTCCCAGGTGTTGCTCAAGTTCAAGCAAGCTCATGCTTGCATAATCCTCATAACACTCACATGGCTCTCCAGTCTGCTGAGTCTAACTTCCAGGGCTCCTTAGACACTTCCTGCAGAACTCGACTTGATCTCCTAGGACCATGGTTGCCTGCTACATCCCAGCCTGGCTGCTTTCCATCTGACAGCCTGGATGCTCCTTGGTTAATGCCTCAGGAGGTAGTGTTCAGGAAATGTGCTAAACATCTTCCTGAATAGCAGAAATATCTAGGAGATGGCTGCTTACAATGGAAACATTTCTGTTTATAGTCAAAGCAGAAGTGTGTTTTGCCAGTCATGCCTCTATCCAACATGTTCTGGCCTGTTAAAATTGTTCTACCTGAAACAACGACTATTGATTAGTTCCATCAGAGTTCACGTGGAAGCTATTTCTGTTTTTCATCTTTTTAATTGCAGGCTGCTCTGTATTTTCTAATTCTCTGTCACTCAGGCTATGTCTACACTACGAAATTAGGTCGAATTTATAGAAGTCGATTTTTTAGAAATCTATTTTATACAGTCAATTGTGTGTGTCCCCACTTGAGACCATTAAGTCAGCAGTGTGTGTCCACAGTACTGAGGCTAGCGTCGACTTCCTGAGCATTGCACTGTGGATAGCTATCCCACAGTTCCTGCAGTCTCCACCGCCCATTGGAAATCTGGGTTGATATCCCAATGCCAGATGGGGCAAAAAACATTGTCGCAGGTGGTTCTGGGTTCATGTCGTCAACCCTCCCTCCCCCCCCCATGTGAAAGCAATGACAGACAATCATTTCGCACCTTTTTTCCTGGGTTACTTGTGCAGATGCTATACCACGGCAAGCGTGGGGCCCACTCAGTTCACCGTCACCATACGTCTCCTGGGTGCTGGCAGACATGGGACTGCATTGCTACACAGCAGCAGCTCATTGCCGTGTGGCAGCAGATGGTGCATTATGATTGGTAGCTGTCCTTGTCTCCTGGGTGCCCTTGGCCGGCCTCAGTGAGGTCGGTCGGGGTGCGTGGGCAGACATGGGTGCTCCTGGTAGATCTCGGTGAGGTCCGTCTGTCAGGGATGCCTGGGCATAAATGGGAGTGACTCAGGTCATTCTCTTCTTTAAGTTTTATCTAATGGAGATTCAGTCCTGCCTGAAATATTGGCAAAAGGATAGCTCAGTGATTTGAGCATTGGCCTGCTAAACCCAGGGTTGCGAGTTCAATCCATGAGGGGGGCCATTCTACCTCAGGCTGCTCTCCCAGCCAGCAGCACCGCGAGCACCTAGGAGATGACAGCTAGCAGTTGTACTGCACCGTCTGCTGCCAGCCTACCCTTTTGCTCCCCCCTCCCTGCCTCCGTGAAAGCAACGTCCGACAAACATTTTGTGCCTTTTTCCGTGCGGGCACCATATTGCTGTCAACATCATCATCCACCCGCCGCTTCTGCTGCCACTCTGCTCTCCTGCAGATGCCATACCATGGCAAGAATGGAGCTTGCTCAGATCACCGTGGCAGTTATGACCATTCTAAACTCCACACGCGTTATCCAGCAGTATATGCAGAACCAGAACCTGCAAAGGCAGGTGAGGAGGCGACGGCAGCATGGTGAGGAGAGTGATGAGGACATGGACACAGACTTCTCTCAAAGTACGGGCCCCGGCAATGTGGACATCATGGAAGTAATGGGACAGGTTCATGCCGTGGAACGCCGATTCTGGGCCCGGGAAACAAGCACAGACTGGTGGGACCGCATAGTGTTGCAGGTCTTGGACGATTCCCAATGGCTGTGAAACTTTCGCATGCATAAGGGCACTTTCATGGAACTTTGTGACTTGCTTTCCCCTGCACTGAAGCACCAGAATACAAAGATGAGAGCAGCCTTCACAGTTCACAAGCAAGTGGTGATAGCCCTGTGGAAGCTTGCAATGCCGGACAACTATGGGTCAGTCTGGAATCAATTTGGAGTGGGCAAATCTACTGTGGGGGCTGCTGTGATCCAAGTAGCCAACGCAATCACTGAGCTGCTGCTACCAACGGTAGTGACTCTGGGAAATGTGCAGGTCATAGTGGATGTCTTTGCTGCAATGGGATTCCCTAACTCTGGTGGGGCAATAGACAGAACCCATATCCCTATCTTGGCACCGGAGAATCAAGGCAGCGAGTACATAAACCGAAAGGGGTACTTTTCAATGGATCACAAGGGACGTTTCACCAACATCAACGTGGGATTGCCGGGAAAGGTACATGACGCTCGCTTCTTCAGGAACTCTGGTCTGTTTCAACAGCTGCAGCAAGGGACTTTCTTCCAGACCAGAAAATAACCATTGGGGATGTTGAAATGCCTATAGTTATCCTTGGGGACCCAGCCTACCCCTTAATGCCATGGCTCATGAAGCCGTACACAGGTAGCCTGGACAGTAGTCAGGGAGCTGTTCAACTATAGGCTGACCAAGTGCAGAATGGTGGTAGAATGTGCATTTGGACATTTAAAAGCACGCTGGCACAGTTGACTGACTCGGTTAGATCTCGGTGAAACCAATATTCCCATTGTTATTACTGCTTGCTTTACGCTCCACAGTATCTGTGAGAGTAAGGGCAGGGTGGGAGATTGAGGCAAATCGCCTGGCCCCTGATTACGCGCAGCCAGACACCAGGATGGTTAGAAGAGTACAGGAGGGCACGGTGTGCATCAGAGAAGCTTTGAAAACCAGTTTCATGACTGGCCAGGCTACAGTGTGAAAGTTCTGTTTGTTTCTCCTTGATGAAAACCCCCGCCCCTTTGTTCACTCTACTTCCCTGTAAGCTAACCCACCGTCCCCTCTCTCCTTCGATCACCGCTTGCAGAGGCAATAAAGTCATTGTTGCTTCAAATTAATGGATTCTTTATTAATTCATCACACAAATAGGGGGATAACTGCCAAGGTAGCCCGTGAAGTGTGGAGGAGGAGGGAAGGACAAGGCCACACTGCACTTTAAAATTTATTGAATGCTAGCTTTCTGTTGCTTGGGCAGTCCTCTGGGGTGGACTGTTGGGTGCCCGGAGGGGCCCCCCCACCGCACTCCTGGGCGTTGGGGTGAGGAGGCTATGGAACTTGGGGAGGAGGGCAGTTGGTTACACAGGGGCTGTAGCAGGGGTCTGTGCTCATGCTGCCTTTCCTGCACCTCAACCATATGCCGGAGCATATCAGTTTGATCCTCCAGTAGCCTCAGCATTGACTCCTGCCTTCTGTCAGCTGACGCTTCCTAACATCTTCAACGCGCCACTTATTATCTTCATCCTGCCACCTGTCCTTGTGTTCATATTGTGCTTTCCTGGACTCTAACATTGTCTGCCTGCATGCATTCTGCTGGGCTTTTTCAATGTGGAAGGACTGCATGAGCTCAGAGAACGTTTCATCACGAGTGCTTTTTTTTTTTCGCCTTCTAATCTTCGCTACCCTCTGGGATGGAGATTATAGGGGGAGCGTTGAAGCATTTGCAGCTGCGGGAGGGAAAAAAAGGGGAGAGCACTAGTTAAAAAGACGCATTTTAGAGAACAATGGGTAGACTTTCAGGGTGAACCTTGCTGTTAACATTACATAGCACATGTACATTCGGTACAAGGTCGCATTTTGCCTCTTGTATTGAGGGTCTGCCGGTTTGGTGTGAGAGATCACACACAGGGCTGGCGGGCAGCAGAATTTGGCTTGTAGGCAGCCATGGGAAGCCACAGTTTTTTGGCTTCTTTAACCTTCATAACTTGTGGGAATGGTTTCTAACGGCAACACCCTCATTTCCCATACCAAACAGCTGTTGGGTTGGCCATTTAAAATGGGTTGGCAATTTAAAAGGAGGGGCTGAGGTTTTCGGGTTAACGTTCAGCACAAACCCAATTAACCCCCCCCCACACACCCAATTCTCTGGAATGATCATTTTACCTCTCCCCCCGCCATGTGGCTAACAGCAGGAAAGATTTCTGTTCAGCCACAGGCAAAAAGCCCAGCAGGAACCATCACCTCTGAATGTCCCCTTAATAAAATTCCCCTATTTCCACCAGGTGACCATGAATGATATCACTCTCCTGAGGATAACACAGAGAGATAAAGAAGGGATGTTGCTTGAATGCCAGCAAACACCGGGACCATATGCTGCCATTCTTTATGCAATGACTTCAGACTATGTGCTACTGGCCTGGCATGCGAAAGTGTCCTACTATGGACATACATACATAACTACAGCGTTAACTGAGGAGTTACTGTACTGACTCTAATTGTTAAACTAAACTTTTTTTAGTTTGCTGAGTTTATTTAATTTGTTTAAATGAAAGAGCAGAGTTAAGATCATAGTTAAACGTTCATGAGCACATCTAAAACTGTGAATTGTTAATAGATACAAATTGCTTTATGCTGTCTCACTCTGACTAGAACTAAATGGTATTGTAGGCTGATTTGTCAATAAAGTGAGGTTGTGCACAAAAGTGACCTTTATGTGCATTCCTTAGTGAAAGCTTCATTTAATGAATTATTGCTGTTTGAAGACAAATTGGTTTGAAGAAAAGTTTCCAAATGTAATTAAGTTGACAAAGGGAATAAGGTTCACCCCCCTTCTGTTCAGCATTAACCTATTTAAAAAGTGTGTACTGGTTAATATTATGCCTTCTAGTGCATGTGATTAGTGCAGTGTATTAAAGTGTACACTAAATTACCCTTTTTTCAATTTACATTTTCATCTTAATTGTGGCTATTTCTATTTTCTTAAATGTTCAAATTGTTTGCAAAACTCAAGTTCCCCTTACTAGATATCATTTGAGAGCTAAAATTTTGCTTCTCCCACTCCCAACATGGCTGCAATCTTCTTTTTTATATTGTTGTTGTTGTTAATACTGTCGTTTTTTGTGATGGTAGTGCCTAGATGCTCCAGCCAGGATTAGAACCTTGTTGTGCTATGTACTGTACATACATATTGCAAGCTCTTTTGGGTAGGGATTGTCTCCTATTGTTTAACTAGACTAGACAAAGAAGAGAAGTATATTCCCTATTTTAAAGCGGGGGAACTGCAGCTCCATTTTTCCCATAATTGTATGCTGTTTGGAGGCAGAATGTATGTAACACAACAGGAGTAAGGTTTTGAATCAAAGTAGGAGCTATAATTGGGTGCGACTCTGAGCTTTACTCAGGTGAGTGGTCCTTACTTACACAGGCCATCTTATTAACTTCAATAAGACTGCTTGTATGAGTAAAGACTACTTTTACTAAGAAACGTTTTTGTAATACCATGCTCTTTGAATTTTGAAAGGATGAAAGAAGGCACATACAGAAGACAAACTGACCTGATACAAAACTTCTAGCTGTATCTTAATTGTTCAGAAGCTTTTGTATTTTGTCCTAGAGAAGCAGAGGTCCCTGTTTCTTCAAAGGTCATCGATTTGCTGTATCCTGCCCCCAAACATATGGGTCTGACTTGCACAGTCACACAGGGAAGCAAGGTGATACCAGGTACCCCCCTTACAAGCCTGCATCAGTTACAATGCTGTGGGAGAGTAGCTCACTGCATTCCCTCCTCCCCTGCTGCTTATTATTGTGGGCAGAATGGAACAAGGAATAGGTGGGACCTGTGGCTCTGCCCCCTCAACATTCAGGTCAGCGTAGTTGTGCTGGTGCTTTAGTAGTTTGCACCAGGTACATAACTGGTGCAGTCTGCTTCCCCAGCCTCCAGAGAAAGGGGGACATTGGATGTCAGATTGTGGCTCTTTGAATCACAATCTACTTCTCAGGCTGTTCCTGAGGCAGCACAACAATGCCCTCACTCAAAGCCACTCTAGTCCAAAATTGGATTCCTGTATTTTTTGTGTGTTTTGTATGTAGATACCTGTTCTCTTAAGTTTATAATGGACTAAATATATGATACTGTTTCATATTTGGATTATTAGCTATTTATGTGGTGGGAACTGAAATGGAAGGTTAGGACTTTTTCACTTTTATATATTTTCTATATGATCTATTGTTGCTGCTTCTGGCAAATAAGATGTGACAAATTACTTTTTTTTTCTTTTTTTCTCCCAAGTAGATCTTTTGTGGGCTTTATTTTCTGTCAGTAAATTTATGTGACCTTCTAAATTCTGTGCCTTTTACTCTTTGTACCTTTCATACTTTAAAGCTTAATCATACTTCCTACTTCTATCTGATGCAGTATAAGTGTTCTTAGTTGTAATGTATTGTTTTGCTTTTCAAATTGGATTGCAAGGTCTTTAGGGCAGGTTTTGTGTTTATTCTTTGTTTGTATAGCATCAAACACAGTGTGGTTTTTAGGTGCTAACATAACGCAAATAAATAGTAGTAATGATGTTTGTGTATAAATTCCAATGCTACTTTATAATTGCAGCTGTTAGGTTTTCTTAATATGTTTGTTGATGCACCAGAATGTTTTTTTTATTTTAAAATTTATTTTTTTTTAATTTCAGGTAGATGCTACTGAGAGTGAGCCAAAGAGTTTTATCTTTATGAGTGAGGATGCATTGACAAATCCAGATAAACTGATGGTTTTAATTCATGGTAATGGTGTTGTCAGGGCAGGTCAATGGGCTAGAAGACTTATTATAAATGAAGATCTGGACAGTGGCACACAGATTCCGTATATTAAGAGAGCTATTGGGGTAAGTATGTATATGAACAACTGTCAATAATCTGTGACATTTTTGTTAAGTTATATTAAATGTGTTCCCATAAATTCATTTTATTCATGATTGGAATGTTTTTGTTGCCTTATTTTCAAAACTTTTGTCTAATTCTTTCACTACAAGAGAGAAACTTGTGATTTAGTTTTGCGTAAGACTGTTGTGGTGGCACTGTAGTTTAATTTGGCAGCTAGAGTGATAAAACCCTTAAAGGAAGAAAAAGAAATATAAAAGAAAGCAATCCAGAAATTAGTTTGGATTTCTTTTACATTTCATCAGATTTATGTGTTCATTCAAATGTCTATTGTAAACCTCGTGATAATGTGATCATTTTAAATAAACCATAGCAAGCTTTCTTAAGCTTTTACTAAATGTTTTTGGTGGGGGGAAGGTGCCACCTCTCCTCAGTCAAACAAGTCTCATTCTGACAACAGCTCTGACTAGTGATTTGTTCTGCTTCACATATTCATACCTGAAAATATAAAACATTTACATTTTGTGGGCAGTATGGTAATTGACTTTCCCTATCCCAGGCACACAAAATGGTATGGATACATGTAGTAACACATGGGAAAACAGTATGCAATTTGTGCAATATTTGGAACATTTCTAAATTAAAATTCTCACTTGCACTTTGTTAGCTGAATTAAAACTTTCTGCAATAAACATCTGAAAATCATTATAAGGGTCCCAACTTTTTTCTGTTATTTCTACATTAAGTTACATGTATTATTATTGCTCATCACCAAATTAATGTCTGTCTTGTTCATCCCTGTTTGGTTATTACTGCATTGCTAATTACATCTGTAATTTTTGCAGTGGGCCAAACTTTTTATTTATTTATTTATTGAATTATTTTTTTTTTTTTTTGGTAATGTAAAGTGATGTAGTGGCAAAAATGTTGGATGTAATTAAACCAAGAGCAGTTAGATAGGCTGGTGTAAAACATTTGTAGTATATCTGTTGCAATTAATTTTATTCTGTGTTGCCCAGTTTACTGCTGAAATGTTGCACTTGGTGAAATAAAAATAAAAAGGAGGATTCTGACAATGTGACATTGGTACATCCCTTCTTTCAGCACAGACTAAAAGTTTTTTATTTCAGTCAAGGAGCTAACTTTTTAATAGGTTTTGATCTAAGAGTTGAGAATTCTGTTGAAAATGTAACATTTTTTCTTTATCTGTTTTTCAAGAAAAACACAAAACAGTGCAATGAGCAAAATATTTTAATTAATGAAAAAATTATTTTTTTATATTTAAAACATAAGGACAGAAGAATTTAAAGATGCACACCTATTGCTTTATGCTTTTAGTTTGTCATCTTCCTTTATTAATTTAGTTTTAAATGTATAATCCTCTTACCTGTGATAGTAATAGCTACTAGCATAAAAAGAACATAACACGTACACGTTTGCTTTTACTGAAAAAGTTGGTAAATGTATATTTAGATAAAATATCTTTAAATAAAACTGCTTGATATAAAATATTAGAATAGATTGCATTAACTTTTGATATATTAGCATACTTTAATCTTTTTAATGAGGATGAGGCACATCCAGTTAGGCCATAATTTTTACACCAGTCCAGCTCCTCTCAAATCCAGCTCCTCTGAAAGTATTTGGAATCATTCAGGTTGTGCCCCAGGAAAAATAATACACAGATAGTCATATGATCATATCAGGTCTGCTGAATGCTCGGATTCTCTAATCAACTTTTCCAGTACAGCCAGTCATGCATTTTTAGGCACAAGGCCTCCATTTTGACATCTGTGGAACAAAATATATGATAAAAAAGAACAATGTTTGGGAATTTCCTCAATCTGATATGATGATCCAGTTCAGGTGGATTGTATATTATGAAAAACTAACATTTCTCCTGTCAACACAATAAAAAGATATTCCACCTCAGCCCTAAGAAAGCATGTTGAAATTAGGTATCATAAAGCCTATCAAATTCTCCTAAAAACAGTTAATATGGTGCATCCAGTCGAGGCTTGTTTCTATTAAAAACTATATAAATTAGAGAACACATCATTTTCCTGGGTGTCACTTTTACTGAACTGGGTCTTCAGTAATTTGAGGGCCAAGATGGTGTCTGATTTAAGTGCTTCCAACTGTCAGAAAATGATAGTAACTGCTTTTCAGATTAAAAGGCCCAAATGAAACTTGTGATAGTGATTGCTTCAGATACTACGTTTCCACTCTAGACTGTTGTTTTGGCCTTGATATTTTATTAACTCTTCCAACAAAGGAGAGGTCTCATCTTTAATGAAACATGCAGAAAATGTTTCCTTTATAGGGGAAATTTACAGTGCTTTAGAAGGAGATATATATTCTCTGAAGCTTATATCTTTCACATCAACGTACTAAATGAATCTACTGAGGATAATAGTATCCAAGGCTTGAAAATTCCACTCATTTATGGGGAGTAGGAAACTAGTGTGAATGACTTCCAACAGCTTCCGCAGAATCTAGGTTTTCCTTTTTAAAATAATAATTTCCAGGCCTTGTGCTTGTGAAAATAATATTTTAAATGTTGGCTGAGCATAAACTCGTGCTGGCCTCTCTCTACTTCAACCTCCATCTCTGCTGCTCCTTACAGATGTTCCAATTCCAGTTTAAGTGAAAACCGAACAGAGATGTCAGTTTTTGGTTTTGCTATTCAGCACCCTGTGGTCAGCATGCAAGGATCAGATAAGTTTCACTGTATATGAGAAAGCTCTAAGGAACAGTAGAGGAGGGGAGGACCCAAACACAGAGGCTGGGGGAAGAGCTGAGTAAATAGAAACTCTGACCTCATAGCCAGAAAGCTGAGGGAACACAACAGGAGGCTCTGGCACAAGATGGAGGAAACAGGTAAAGACGTGTCTTCTCCATTCCAGCAGACTGGGGGAAAGGGGGTGAAGGTAAGGGATTAAAATTTATCAAGCCTATAATGGCTGGGGGCTGACACAGAAGATGAAAACCTCAACCAGAGCCTTGGGAGAACACTCTAATAGGAATCCCAGCAGACAGGGAGGTGGTTTTCTTCTCATCTGAGTGTTGCCTCTAGATAGTGCCCCTGCCTCTATCTTTTATCAGTCTTTGGTTAATAGGTTTAATCTTTTGGATATGAGGTGTCAGGTAAAATTTCCAAGCCCCATGTATATAAGAGAGGAAGATTAATTAGAACCGAGAAGAGTCGTATAGGAGAAAAGACATTTTGGACGGAGATATGGAAGAGGAAAACAGAAAATACAGGTGATGAGCTCGAGAACTAACTGTGGGGAAACAGAGAGGAAAAAGTGTGTAGATGGTGAGAGAAGGAGAAAAAAATAGAGGTTTTAAAGACAGCATAGGAAAAATACACCAAGATCTACGTTAGGAAAGTAAGTGAGTTGGCCTTGTGGAGTACACTGAGGATAGAAAAAAGGGTTAAGCAAAAGCAAGAGGGACTTAGTTAAGATTACAGTAAATCCATTAAGTGGAAAGTTGATTGACAATGGTGTTACCATTACAGTACAGAATAAACATTCCACAGCTGTGTTGTTCATTCAAATTGAGGGGCATAATCTTGGGAGGCATAGGCAACACCAATCTTTCACCCTGGTAATTAGGCTTATTCCCTGGGCTAGTAGATGATGGGTAATTATTTTTTAGCCCAGATGGCATCCTAACACCATTGTAATGTCATGGGTACAGCTATTTCAGGACTCTGCAGCATTTCTTACTCTCTCACTGTAGCTAGGTCAGAGATCCAGCAGATAAGCTTTGAGTTTTCATAGCAGTTAAGATAATTCATATGGTAGTGACTTAAGGGCACACGTACAAATACATATCAGTGAAAAGGTAGCACGGTTTTGGCAGTTGACTAAGGTGACTAAGAGTTGCATGGCAGGCAGTCTGAACATTGAGTCTTAGCCTGTGTGCAATATCCCTCAGGTGGCACGTGACCAGGATTAATCACCGAATTTGGTTCGCTGCTTGGATCATCAGCTTCCCCGGCTTGGGCTGAGTGCTGGCTGGGAGTATGACTTGAACGCTGATCAATGCGCCCCTGAACACTGAGTTAGGGGATATGTCAGCCATGCAGATGGTGGTACTGTCAAATGATGCTACAAAGATATCTGAAAAAGTATGGGAGGAAGCTGAAATTGATTGTTTCATGGAGAAGTGGTCCTTCTGTGCTGGTCAGATAAGCACTTTCAAGTGCTTAAGGTCTACAGAGTGAAGGAGAAATTAAAGTTGGTTTAATAGAGTAGGAAGTTTGCTCCATGGGAAAAGAGGGAAATCTGGACATTGAACAAAAACTTGGAGTACTCATCATACCACTGACCGCCTTCTGTATCTTTGGAAACTTTTAGGATACTTGTTTCCTATAATCTCCATAGTCCTAAGGATGCTAAAGAAAGTGAATAATACACTTCATCAGTTTGGACTTTATTTTAGTTTCTTTAGAAATGTCCAAGAATTATTTGGTAGTTTCTAGAAGAGCACTATTTTAAATTTATTTAGAATATTTATCTAGGGTCATCCCTAACAGGAATAATAGCACAAGCACAGTAGTTTCTTCCTTCATCAAAAGAGGGCTGGCTAACTCCACTTTGGAATCTGCAATATAGGTCCTGCTTATTCATGGATGTGAGAAATAGAAAGGAAATTGCTTATATAAAATTTTGGCTTTCTTCACTAAAACTAATTTTGGACTTCCAACCAAGTATAGAAAAGGAAGAGTTGTACTTTTCACTGGAAATTGTGAAGAAGGGGAGGATGTTACAGTTGCATAAGATTTTGTTTGTTTTATAACTGAGGCCTGGGCTACGCTGGGGGGTGGTTCGAACTAAGATGTGCAAGTTCCACTATGCTATTCGTGTAGCTGAAGTCAAAGTATCTTAGTTCGAGTTACCTGGCCATCCTCACAGCGGCGAATTGACCGCAGCGGCTCCCCTGTCAACTCCACTTACTCCTCCTGCTGAGGTGGAGTACAGGCGTTGATTCAGGGATTGATTTATCGCATCTAAATGAAACACGATAAATTGATC